>NC_054833.1:72735107-73048376 GCF_018345385.1 Vulpes lagopus | reverse complement strand
CTCACTTTGTGTCTCTGTATCACATTTTGATAATTCTTGTAGTATTCTTAAAAGTATAATAAAACTTTCATTATATTTGTTATGGTTATCTCTGATCAGTGATTATGAGTTACTGAAAGTTTAAATGATCAGTATTTTTTAGCAATAAAGTATCTTTTAATTAAGGTATATACATTTTTTTTAGACATAATGCTTAACTATAGTATAGTGCATGCTTAAACTATAGTATAGTGTAAACATAGCTTTTATATGCACTGGGAAAACAAAAAATTTGTTTGACTTGCTTTATTGTGGTATTCATTTTATTGAATGGTCTGGAGCCAAACCTGCAATATATCTCTGAGGTACGCCTGTTATTTTTTAGTTTAAACACTTTTTTAACCGTGGGGGAGAAGGCTACTACACCCATGATTAAATACAGATTTTCCAGCTATTAAAGAATCTGCATTTTTCAATAAGGAACCCAGATAATTATGTTTATCTTAACATTTAAATATGTGGGTAATTCCAAATGACAATGTTTTCTTATATTTTATTATAGTAGTTTTATAAACATGAGCTTTCTTTTTAACATGAACTTTCTTTACATACTAGTTTTTGAAAAAATCATGGCCAATATTTAAGTGTGAAAAAGAACAGAATTTTAAATATAGCTGGTAGTTTAGAGAGAAAGTAATGAGATCTAGATCCAGCTTTGGTTCTGCAATCAAGGAGAATTTTGTCAAGTAAATTCCTTTATTTTTCAGACTTCCATCAAAAGAGAAGTCTGGACTGGATTGCTTTTTTTTTTCTTTTTTAAGATTTTATTTATTTATTGAGACACACACACAGAGAGGCAGAGACACAGGCAGAGGGAGAAGCAGGCTCCATGCAGGGAACCTGACATGGGACTCGATCCCAGATCTCCAGGATCACACTCTGGGCTGCAGGCGGTGCTAAACCACTGCGCCACCGGGGCTGCCCTGGACTTTGGATTGCTTTTTATACTTCTTCTACTTTAAATATTTTATAATTCTAAACTAATATCCCTTACCATTCCAGATGGGTGATGATAAAAACATATTTATAAAATATTTGAGATGAAACTCCATTTGATAATGCTATAGTCAAAATTGATTTGAAAGGAAAACATGTTTTCCATTTGATGTCAGAATCTTAATTCAAACTATCTCAAATGGTAACTTGTCTAAATACTATGTGAGTATATCTTTCCCTTTCTTCTCTGTAACAATTGTAAGCATCTAGGATTGTGTTGATTATATTACAGTCAATTGGCTTTGAGGTAATGTCAGCATCTGTTGTTAGTCCTTAATAAATTCATATCCAAGGGATTCACAGGAAGGCTATGTGAAAATCTGTATACACTCTTACTCATCATTAATATTTGAATTTGAACTTCTGGCTCAAGCCCCTATTTGAGCCTCATTGAGTTATAAAAATTTAGAATTTAGTATCCAGAGTATATTTTGTTTTGGAAACATGATCTAATGCTAGAAGCATTGATCCAAAAGTCTTAGACTGTCGACCTAATATTTCTACAAACTTCTTGTAAAATTCAGATTCTTTATAACCTCTGGGTACCTTAATTTCTCTGTTTATTAAAATGACTAATTTATATCTACCCCTTATTGCCTCATAGGAATGTTGTTGAAATATATATAATGACTCGTTTCTGTCATGGGCAATATACTTACGAAGATGAATTTCAATAATTTAAGGTCACATTTTAATTTCTCAGAATTAAAAGTACACATATCTTTTATACCCCAAAGGTGTGACAGTGCTTGTGATTAATGACTGACTGAAAGCTTGAGTAATAGTTCAGCAATAATGGTAATTTCTTAAAATTCAGTTTAAGAAGAAATCTCCAAAGAAGAATATAAAAATCAAAAACTTACATAAGTTTAAAAGTAACCAAAACTAAAATAAGAGAAAACAGAGAAAATACATATATCAAAGCTTACAAAGGGTAGTCATCATCTAAATCAAAAGAATTTATTAAAATATGTAACAAAACTACTGAGTCTGTGATAGAGCTAAGAAAATAAGAGGATGAGTAGACATTTCACACAAAATGAGACAAAAACAAACACATGGGGAAAAGTTCAATCTTGCTAGTAATCAGAGAAATTCAAATTAATGCAAAGTTGTTTCACTACCATTTTAATTGTTATGTCATTCTTAACTGCATTAATGTAAAGTGATGCAATACCATATACAAAAATATGTGGAATGCTATAATGAATATTTTATATACCCACACTTAAGAAATCATTCCCTACCACCACTAAATTTTTTAAAAATTTATTTATTTATTTATTTATTTGAGAGACAGAGAGAGCACAAGCTGGGGGAGGGGTAGAAGGAGACAGAAAGAGAGAGCGGATCTCCAGAACACTCTCTGCTTAGCGGACAGCCTGGTGCAGGGCTTCATCCCAGGACCCTGATATCATGACCTGAGCTGAAATCAAGAATTGGATGTTCAACCCATGGAGATACCCAGGTGCTCTCCGTCACCCAGTTTTTTAAATGATAATACTACTGGCCAAGTTATGGTAGTGACAAAATTGTTAACATTCTACATTGTTGATAGTATTATAAAATTGGATCAGTTTCATTAGCCTTAAAAGTGTGTATACTTTTGGCCTAGGAGTTCTTTTGAAGGATACTATTCATGAAAGGAAAAGCATTTGGACAAAGTAGTCTTCATTTTTTAAAAAAATATTTTATTTATTCATGAGAGACACAGGGAGAGAGAGAGGCAGAGCCACAGGCAGAGGGAGAAGCAGGCTCCATTCAGGGAGCCAGATGTGGGACTTGATCCCAGGATTCCAGGATCACACCCTGGGCCAAAGGCGGTGCTAAACCTCTGAGCAACCTGGGCTGCCCAGTAGTCTTCATTTTATTATTATTTATACTGAGAGAAATTAGAAATGACCTAAATATCTAATATTTTAGAAATAAGTAATGGTATACCAACTCAATGAGTAATTATAGAACCAGTTAAGTTGAAAAAATTTAAATATTGCTTAGCAAAATTTTTTTTAATTGTGGAAAAATATACATAACATAAAATCTTCCGTTTTAACAATTTCTAAGTGTATGGTTCTGTGCATTTAAATATATTCACATTGTTGTGCAACTGTCACCACTATCCATCTCCAGAAGCGTTTCATCATCCCCAACTGAATCTGTTTACCCATTGAACAGTAACCCCATTTCCTCCTCTTTCCACTCTTGGCAAATAATGCTCTACTTTCTGCCTCTGAATTTAACTAATCTAGATACCTCATATAAGTGGAATTATACGATATTTGTCCTTTCGTGTCTGGCTTACTTCACTTAGAGTGTCTTCAGTGTTTATGTGGCGCATATGTTAGAATTTTATTCCCTTTTAAGGCTGAATAATATTACATTTGTATGTATATTCTACATTTTGTTTATCCATTCATCTAACAGTAGACATTTGGATTCTTCCCATTTGGCTGTTGTGAATAATGCTGCAATGAAGATGGGTGTACAAATATCTGTTTGAGTCTCTTTTTTCAATATATATCCAGAAATGGAATTGCTGGATCATATAATAATTCTGTGTTTAATTTTGGGGGAAACTGACAAACTTTTCCACAGTGACTTCACATTTCATATTCTTACTAGCATTGTACAAGAGTTCCAATTTCTCCACGTCCTTGTCAGCACTTGTTATTTTTTGTGTTTTTAGCTTTTTTTTTTTTTTTTTTTTAATAGCCATCCTATTGGGTAGGAAGGAGTAGCTCATTGTGGTTCTGGTTTGCATTTCCCTAATGATGCGATATTGAGTATCTTTTCATGTGCTTATTGGCCATCTGGTATGTTCTTTGGAATAATGTCTACTCAAGTCTTAAGACTATTCTTTAATTGGGCTTTTTAGGTTTTTGCTGTTGAGTTGTAAGTTTTTAATATATTCTGGATATTAATTCATTTTCAGATATATGACTGTAAATATGTTCTCCCATTCTGTGGGCTGCTTTTTCACTGTGTTGATAGTGTCCTTTGATGCACAAAGGTTTTTAATTTTGATGAAGTCCAGTTTGTATTTTTTTCTAGCCTGTGTTTTTGGTGTCATCTCTAAGAAATCATTGCCAAATCCAATATCATGAAGCTTTTCTACTCTTTCCTTCTTGGAGTTTTTTAGTTTTAGTACTTATATTTAGGTATTTGATCCATTTTATATCAATTTTTGTATATGGTATAAGGTAAGAGTACAAATTAATTATTTTGCACTTGTATATCCAGGTTTCCCAGTCTCATTTGTTGACCAGATTGTCCTTTCTCCTATTGAATGGTCTTAGTATCCTTTAAAAAAAAAATTGTTTATTTATTTTAGAAACAGATCCTGCATGTGAGCAGGAATAGGGATGTAGGGATTTAGAAGGGAAGGGAAAAGGACAAGCAGACTCTGAGCAAAGCACAAAACCTGGCACTGGGCCAGCTCTCATGATCATAAGGCCATGACCTGAGCCAAAACCTAGAGTCGGAGGCTTAACTGACTGAGCTATCCAGATGCCCCTGGTCTTGGCATTCTTGTTGAAAATTACCTGACCATATATGTGAGAATTTTTTTCTGGCCTATTTATACCATTAGTCTATATATTTGTCTTTATGCCAGTATTACACTGTTTTGATTACTGTAGCTTTGAAGTAAGTTTTGAAATCAGGATATGTAAGTCCTCCCAACTTGTTCTTATTTTTTAATAGCAAAATATTTTGGATATGACATTAAATGGAAAAGACATAATATAAAAAAGGTTAATTAGAATGTAAATAATGGGTTTTTATGTAAAGCCAGTATTAGGATGGATTACATGGAAATCAAACTAGGATGATAGAATTATGGAGATTTTTTCCCCTATTTTTAAATTTTCTAATTTTAAGTGTATTTTGATACTATGAAAATAATATTAAATATGAAATTAATTACCATTTGTACAAGAGCAAAATGATGCATAAATACATGTTAGGATAATTTAGCCTTTAAAAGAAGTTAGTAAGAAGTCAGTCTCAGGGCATTTGGGTGACTCAGACGGTTAAGCATCTGCCTTTGGCTCAGGTCATGATCTCAGGGTCCTAGGATCAAGCCCTGCATTGGGCTCCTTGCTCAGTGAGCAGGGAGTCTGCTTCTCCCTCTGTCCCTCCCCTTATTCATGCTTGCTCTCTCTCTCGAATAAATAAAATCTTGACACATTAAAAAAGGAAAGAAATCTTAATGTAATTATGTTTGTTCTCACCTTTTTAGTGCCGTAGTAGATAATTCTATTAGGGATTACTGGTATTTTTTTATTTTATTATTCACATCTAATGCATACCTTTTCAGTAGCTTTCTTAATATTAGTGAAATCTTGGCCTTATTACCTAAATATCCTTCCAGATAATTTTTCAAAATAATTTTTTTAAAGTCCCTTCAAAACCTTATAAATATGTTTGGAAGCCATTAGGAGTAGAACAGAAGTATATTTTACATTATAGGTAAACAAGCCTAATAATAAATTAAAGACCATTTTTGTACATATGGCAATGGCAAAATTCCTCATACCTTCAGTGGAGAATTTTTTACTTTTTTTTTTTAAGATTTTATTTATTTATTCATGAGAGACACATAGAGAGAGAGTGAGGCAGAGACACAGAGGGAGAAGCAGGCTCCATGCAGGGAGCCCGATGTGGGACTCGATCCCAGGTCCCCAGGATCACACCCTGGGCCAAAGGCAGCGCTAACCTGCTGAGCCACCCGGGCTTCCCCAACTTTCTACATATGGCATCATCTTTGAGTTTTATTTTTTATTTTTATATCTCTTTATATTTTTTATATCTCTTTGGTTAAGAGATCCCTTATAGAGCTATTAGTTTCAATCAGAAGGGATTTGGCTAGTCAGAAATTGCAGAATAAATCATATAGAAAAACTTTTCTCTAAACTAATGTTTATCAGCATTTTTCTATAGCTGTAAAACTTATTCAGTGTTCTTTTAGTTACCTGGACTTGAAACAGTTATTTTGGTTGTCATATACATTAACTTTTAAATACAAAGTCATCACTTTTCCTTTTGACATCAGTTTCAGCGGTCCTTAGTCATCTTTAGTATGTTCCAAGCACTAATCCTGCCCTAATTGTGGTAGCAGTATTTTTTTTAAATACTTATTTATTTGAGAGAGAGAGCATGTGAGTGGTGGCAGGGCAGGTGCAAATCCACAAGCTGACTTCCCACTGAATGCAGAGCCTGATCAGGGTGGGAGGTGGGGCAGGTCCTTGATCCCAAGACCCATGAGATCATGCCCTGAGCCAAAACCAAGAGTCGACACTCAATGGACTAAGCCACCTGGTGCCCCTGTAGCAGCATTTTTATTTATTACTTTGTTTCAGTATTTCTTCCACTGTCATGAACCTTATTTTTCTTTTTTCTTTCCATATGTTTTTTCTTAGCTTTTCACTATCTAAACTCCACTAACCCTTCAAGATACAGTTCGTAGATTGCCCTCTCAGTTTACATTGATGGCCACCCCACCATCCCATCAGTCAGATACCATTGAGTACCTACAATGTGCCAGGCATTATTTTAGGAATTAGAGTTATTATTTTGCACATGTAATTATTTTCTTGTTCTAACCATATAGTACTGTCAATTATAATTGAATTGTGTTATGCCTATTTGGTGTGTTGTTTTTACCTCTTAATGATGTCACAAATTCCTGGAAGTCAGTGGCTCTATTTGACATTTCTTTTATATCCTCCTCAGGTTTCTCTTTATTACTCTGCATGCTGGAAACATTTAATAAATGTTTGAAAAATTTTTTTTCCTTCATTTCAGGAATGGCTGTGTGTACAATCAAAAGGTTGCTTTTTCTTAGAAGAAGATGGTGAAATCATTAGTCATCAATATAGGATGCAAATAGTTCAGAGATCCATGGTTTATCTAACAATTAAACCATTAAACCTGAGTCAAGTTGAAGGCAAGTTTAAATTTTTCTTGTATTTTTAAAAATATCATTTCATGTTCCCTTTGAAAATACTTATGTAAGTATTTGGTAGCCTTACTGAAGAAAATGTACCTAAGAAACATGGTTGCATTTCTTTCTTTTTTTTTTTTTTTTTTAGAATAAATTTGTGTTTTTAGTTTTTTTTTTTTTTTTTAAGATTTTATTCATTTATTCATGAGAGACACAGGCAGAGGGAGAAGCAGGCTTTTCACCAGGAGCCTGATGTGGGGACTCGATCCAAGGACTCTGGGGCCATACCCTGAGCCAAAGGCAGACGCTTAACCACTGAGCCACCCAGCCATCCTGGTTACATACATTTCAAGAAAGAAAGCTTTAGTTTATACTTTGACTGTGTTATTATATTTTACAAAGTATTTAAGTTCTTTTCATGTATATTTAAAGCATGTTTTATTTTAAATCATTTATTTATTTATTTATTAAAGTTAGTGGCTTTATTATTATTTTAATTTATTTTTATTTATGATAGAGAGAGAGGCAGAAACAGGTAGAGGGCTAAGCAGGCCCCATGCTGGGAGCCCAACGCGGGACTCGATTCCGGGACTCTAGGATTGTGCCCTGGGCCAAAGGCAGACGCGAAACCGCTGAGCCACCCAGGGATCCCCTATTTTAAATCATTTAAAAACAAGAACAAAGTGTACCCTGGTTTCTTCATGACACAGAATGAACTTTTTATTTACTAATTAATTTTTAGCTTTTCCATTTGTCAGTTTTTTAAATTAATATGTTTAAGAGAAGTTATGTAGAAACATAATTTGGAGCAATACGAAATACAAACAATTTTGTTTTTAAGATTTTATTTATTTATTCATGAGAGACACGGGGAGAAGGCAGAGACATAGGCAGAGGAAGAAGCAGGCTCCTCGGAGGGAGCCCGATGCGGGACTCAATCCTGGAACCCTGGGATCATTCACTGAGTCGAAGGCAGGTGCCCAACCGCTGAGTTACCCAGGCATCCCAGTGCAAATATTTTTGAATACCCTCAAAGTCCTATGTCATATGACTTCAACAACCTTTCTTAATAATCACTGCATTCACATTAATTTTTTTTTAGTATATAAATGCTGGATACAAATTAATAGCCTGTCTAAAATGGTTATTATAAAAAAATAAAATGGTTATTATATAATTTTTAATTAGGGAAAATGTCTATAGGGGTGCTTTCCCTAGATATCCTTTTAATGTTCATCATTCTAAGTATCAATTTTTCTTTTTCTTTTATTGTGTTTACATAAGAACATGTTTATTTTAAATCTTTTTTTTTCTTAAGATATTATTTATTTATTCATGAGAGACACAGAGAGAGAGGCAGAGACACAGGCAGAGGGAGGAGCAGGCTCCATGCAGGGAACACAACGTGGGACTCGATCCCAGGTCTCCAGGATCATGCCCTGGGCTGAAGGTAGCGCTAAACCGCTGAGCCACCCAGGCTGCCCAAGAACATAATTTATTACTAGAAGATTCTTTCCCACTCCATTCTTTTTGCCTCCTAAAATAGAGATTTGAATGGTTTTCAGTGTATATCGTGGGATACTTACGACATTTTGGTGGTTGGTAGTGTTTTGTTTTTTTTTTAAAGATTTAAAAAAAATTTATTCATGAGGGGGGGGGGCAGAGACACAGGCAGGCTCCATGCATGGAGCCTGACATGGGACTCAATCCCAGGTCTCCAGGATCATGCCCCAGGCTGAAGGCGATGCTAAACCGCTGAGCCACCAGGTCTGCTCAATTCTGCATATTCTTAAGAGCAAGATCCTCTTTTCACTTATTAGTTATTTATTGAGGACCTAATATATCCTAAAGTAACACTTTAGGTGCTTAGGATACATCAGAGTACAAAAAAGACAAAAATCCTTGCCCTTATAAACTTAATGTTCTAGTGGGAAAAACTAACAATAAATACAAAACGTAATAAAGAGTAAATGATATGCTATGTTAGAAAGTGCTAAGTGCTATGGGAAAAATAGAGAGGGATAGGGCATTGTGAATACTGAGGGAATATGAGTTGCCATTGTAATGGAGTGGTTAGTGTATGCTTCATTAAGAAGTTGACATTTGAGCAAAGACTTTGAAAGAGGTGTATCAATTATCAACTGCTATATAACAAATTACCCCAAAACTCAGTGACTTAAACAATTGTTCACTTGTAAGCAGGTTTGCTAGATATCTTGTTTTGACCTGGGCTTTGCTTTTCTCTGGGGGACTCACTCATGCATCTGTGATCAACAGCAGATTAGCTCATAGTTGGCTTTATTGGACTTGGCTGGGCTTGCTCTATATGAGGTCTTAGCTGGGACAACTTGACTCTGTCTCATATAATCTCTTACGTTCTAGTGAGCTAGCCTGGACTTGTTCTCTCGGTATAACAGGGATTTGAAAGAAAAAGCAGGGACACCTGGGCGGCTCAACGTTTGAGTGTCTGCCTTTGGCTCAGGGTGTGATCCCAGAGTTCAGGGATGGAGTCCCGCATCAGGCACTCTGCATGGAGCCTGCTTCTCCTCCCTTTTCCTATGTCTCTGCCTCCCTCTCTGTGTCTCTCATGAATAAATAAATAAAATCTTAAAAAGAAAAAAAAAAAAAGGAAGAAAAAGCAAGAGCACTTAGGGCTTCCTGAGCCTTGGGCTCAGAACTGGCACATTATTTTTGCTATATTCTGTTGTTCACAGCAAGTAACAAAGCAAGTTCAGATTTATAAGATAGAGAAATAGACTTCATCTCTTGTTGGAGGAGCTGCAAAGTCAAATTGCAGTGGGCTGTGATTACAGAGAAGGCAGCCATTTCTGCTGTCTTCCACAGAAGGCAAGGAAATAAGCCTTATGGATGTAGGGCTGGTGGAAAGGAGAGGTGAAGAGTAGAAGTGGCAGTGCATTCCACACAGAGGGAATACTCCGTCAGAGGCTCTGAGGTGACAGTGTGCCTGGAGAGAGAGAGAGAGAGAGAGAGAGTTAGAACAGCAAGGTGATTAGGATGGGTAGAATAAGGTAGGAGAATGAAGGAATGAAGTAGGAGATGAGGACAGGGAGGAACCAGGACAAAATTAGGTAGAGCTGATTTTGTTTGTTTGTTTGTTTTTGCCATAATGAAGACTTGGGCTTCTGAGAGAAATGAGGAAGCATAGGAGGATTTTCCCCATGGCTGCCCTCATGATTTTCTCTTTTATCTTTAATATAACTGTTAGAATATATGTCTAGGTGCTTGCGTTTTTCTTGTTAGTGCTGTTATTGTGAGGTTCATTTGTTTGTATTTACTCTGCTTGGATTTTTTTGGCTTCTTGTCTTTCATTATTTTTTGAAAATTTTCTACCTTTATTTCTTCAAGTATTTTTTCTGGTCTCTCTTCTTCTACTTGTATGGTGCATGACATCTTGTCTTCTGTGCTGTACCAGAGATAAGCCAATGCTTGCATCTCCTCTCTTCTTGCAAAGGTGTCTTTTCTTGGTTTTCAGGATCCTTGGTTGCCCTGAGACCTCAGCTCTGATGAGTTCAAAAAAATATGATTTTCTAGTTCATGTACTTTTTCTTGTTGTTATATTGGGAGCAACATTATTCCAACTCTCAACTCCATCAGAGGATTTTTAGTAGAGACAGGACATAATTGGCATATTTTGATAAGAGCAATCAGGTTGGGCAGCCCCGGTGGCTCAGCGGTTTAGTGCCGCCTTCAGCCCAGGGCCTGATCCTGGAGACTGGGATCGAGTCCCACATCGGGCTCCCTGCATGGAGCCTGCTTCTCCCTCTGCCTGTGTCTCTGCCCCCCTCTCTCTCTCTCTGTCTGTCTGTCATGAATAAATAAATAAAATCTTAAAAAAAAAAAAGCAGTCAGGTTGCTATATTAGAAATAGATTGAAGAGTACCCAAGAGAAAGCAAGGAGGCCAGCTATGATGCTATTGTAGACTACTAGGATAGTACTGATGATGTTTTGAACCAGGAATGTAGAAGTGATAAGAAGTAGACCTGGATATATTTTGAAGGGTAAACCATAGGATTTTCTGAAGATTGGCTATGATGTGTGAGAGAAGAAAAAAGTTAAAGATAATTTCAAGATTTTTCGCTTGACTAGCAGCGTGGCAACTGGAAGGATGAGTTACTATTTACTGAGCCTGAGAGAGGAGTATAGATGGAGAGTTTTTTTTAAGGGGTTGGGGAAGGTCAGTTTTAGATATAGATATTCAAGTGGAAATGTCAAATAGGCAGTTGATTATATGGATGTAAAGTTCAGAGAAAAGATTCTAGCTGGAGACATAAATTATGGAGTTGTGAGCACATAGATGGGGTCTGACATCTTTTCTATGAGTGCCTCTTCACAGGTAAGCTAGTATTTGGATCTCAGCTCTCTGAAAGGGTTTGTTTTTCCTTGAATTTCTGGCTACTTGGTTGCCTTGCAACCTCAGCTTTCTGATAAATTTAAGAAAGTTATGATTCTTAGAAAGTAGATAGAATATTTCTAGCAAGGTCACCATATATAGTTACAAATGCTATGATGTTTCTATATGAAAATGGGTTGTGGATTTCTTAAAAAGAAATCTAAAGGGGAAAGAAACTACTAACTTCTTTTTTTAGATAGGGGACAGAGTAAGTAGTAATTGCTTATTTTAAGATTTTTTTTTTTTTTAATAGGAAAACCATCCCCTTGGTTATCAGTTGATACTACCTTGTATATTCTTAAGGAAAATGAGAATCAAGCAAACCTACAACTCATGTGTTTTACTGAACTACGAAATAGAGAAGTATACATGTTTATTTCCTAATGTTTAATTTAAAAATATAATATCTCAAGTTTGGGGACACAGTGGTTTTTCTATATTTGTTTTTAACTTTTTATCTTCCCCTCCAATTAGGATATATATAGTACTTAAGCTCTATGCATATTATATGTGCCTTATTAATTGTAATAGATTGTGATTTCTTCTATTTTGCTGAGATTAAGAGCTGAGGATTGATTAGTAGTCTTGGCTTTATAAGTTACAAGTTGTGTGACATTTTACTTTCTTCTCTAAATGCTCAGATGCCTCACATGCTCTTTTTTTTTTTTTTTTTAATGCAGTAAAAATGATCAATGCCAGTGGATTTTTTTCCTAAATACAAGCAATTCAAGACTTTGGAAAAGTTGCTTTAGATGTTTGTCTTACTTATACTACTACTGCAAAAAAGAAAAACTTCAAGATTACTATCCTCAGGCTTGACTCATATTATAGGGTTCAAAAACAGATTGATCTGAAGGAATGCTTTTAAATGATTTTATATATTGCCTGTGGGGTTGTTCTGATCTTTTCTAATTATATATTTACTCAGAGACCAAATATGTGAGGCAGATACATAAATGTGGCTATTTATTTTATGAGGACTACAAAATACATCTGCTACACAACAGGAATACTACTATTCAAGGGCTTACTGCAATATCATATTTAATCTTTATATAGGTCCAATGACAGATAAACATTTCCCTGATGGAATGTTATATAAAAGTCTTTATTGTAGGCTTGCTAACAGACGAGAATAGTTATAGGCAAGAAACAAATAAAATGACAGAAGTTAATGTTTTGATGAAACTCTTCTTCAGAACTGACTACGAAGTTAAGTTCAAGATAAAGCATTGTCCAAATAGCTTTTCCCATTTTGTTTTGGATAAAATTACTTTCTTATGATATTCCATGTATAAAAATGTTAGTACATAGCAAGCCTATAATAAACTTTGAATGAATTTCTATTTACCCTTTTACTATATTGGCTTCTGTTTTTCTGTAATATGTCATATTTACAAAGGATTTTATTTTCAGTTTTAGTTTCATAATTAT
This sequence comes from Vulpes lagopus, assembly GCF_018345385.1. Lineage (NCBI taxonomy): Eukaryota > Metazoa > Chordata > Mammalia > Carnivora > Canidae > Vulpes > Vulpes lagopus. Next base: position 73,035,551 of record NC_054833.1, on the reverse strand, counting down.
TTTCTTTAGGAAGAGTTTTGTGCCCATGGAAGGCTTTGTGTTTGCCATCCACAGTGGCAATTCAAGGTTATATGTGGAGATAAGGGAAGTTCTTGGGATAACATGTCATAAGAACAGCAGGAACTGCTTTTCACTCCTGGATATCAGTCTACATCTGGCCAATTTACAAGATTATATTCCCAAGGAGGGATTTGGTCATTCTTTTAGTCTTTGAAATGACCCTGGTTTTATTAGATTGTGTCTTGTATCAAGATAGGATGTGGTTACTTTAGGATGATTATGGTTCCTCGAACTTGTGAGGACAGAAATAGGGCTGAACCCAGAATTCACATAAGCAACTTTTATTTTGTGTATGAGTCCCTGGGATGATCCAAAATACATCTGTGTTTTGAAAGTTTTGGGACACAATATTAGATAAAATTTTGTAGGGTGATTCTGTGCTGAAAGGCAAATAGCTATTTCCTTGGCTATTACACATGATTAGAAGATGCTTAGATTTAATGTATTTGACAGAGATGACCCCTAGGTTTTATAGGAAGCTGTTTGGTTGCAGAATGCACCTAGAAGGTCCACAGAGAGATGCCATTATGCTTTCTTTTATGAAACAGTAGAATAAAATGTTCCTTATACAAAATTCTTGGCACTCATTATAAATATACTGTGATAGAAAAGAATTTTGTATAAGGTTCAGGTTTATCTGGGATTCTACCATCTTTTATAGTTTTATAGTCCATATTGCATAATAATTAGATTCCAGTGCTTGTGTCTACATGACTGGACTCTTAAACATATGGGTAGCTCATACAAATAGAGAACTCTTTGAAATACATTTAATTTTTACTTTTGGTTATTGAAATTTGATTTATAAGTCATTTTTTATATTTGTTTTTTTCATATTTTTATATTTGAATCAAACTGGGGAACTGTAACTCAAAAATTATTCTGAGATCTCTCTCTTTGCTACCTGTTGAAATCGTTTGTATCACATGTTTTTGAAGATTATTGGGAAGATTTAGAAGTTATATAACTTCTTACCTGTTATAGTATTAGGCGTTTGTTTTTAAAATATATTACAAACTACATCTAATGGTCTTGTGCTAGGGCTACCTTTAATAAAAAGATTTTGAAGCCTGTAAAAAATTGATAGAAGCATAATAGAGTTGGTGAATATTGATAAATTACTTATAATACTTCTGTTTCAGAAGAAAGATAAAAAATCATTAAGACTAATAGTGGTGGTTGTTTTTTAATTCTTTTGAGAAAAGGTATTTGGTTGGACTGGTGAACTAGGACCTGGAATTTACTGGTTAATTCCTTCCACAACTGGCTGTAGGCTAAGGAAAGAAAGAAAACCAATAACTGAAGAGGCCCAACTTGTGTACAGAGATGAAACAGGGGAATTATTTCTTACAAAGGAATTTAGGTAAGTTTTGTTTGTTAAGGTTAGGACTATAACATCTAGATTGGTTATAGATCAATTGCCTATCCACCCCCACCCCCAGATTCTAATTCAGTAATTCAGCTCATTCACTGGGCATCTGAAAGTGACTTTCCATTCACGGGTCTGGGATTGCCATTCATTTCTGGGTTCCACACATTTGGCAAAATAACTTTAGTCACACATGTATAGATTTCTACCTGACTAGACACTGCCTTAGGAATAGACCCTGCTAGTTGCACTGTTAACTTAGATAACTGTCAAATATGAAATCCAAATGGTGGTTAGGTGGTTCTCTCATACCCTAGATATATACGATAATATCTGGAAGAAGAAAAAGAAAAAGAAGGAGGAGGAGGGGGAGGCAGAGGGGGAAGGACGAGAAAACCGGAAGAGAAAGTAGAAAGGAAGGAGGGAATTACTATTCATTGAGTTCTTACTATGAGATACTATGAGATACTATGGTTCTTTTTAAACCTTGTTTATCTCATATTAGACTGAATAAGAAATATATCTAGATACATTTAAGTTCACAAAAATTGTTTTAATGCCTTAATATTACTTCCTTTTAGTCTAGTTGCCTTGGGGACAAATAATTTCCTATCTTTATAATTTTAGGTCAACTTTATCAGATATATTTGAAGTAATTGATTTAGATGGAAATGGTCTTCTAAGCCTAGAAGAATATAATTTTTTTGAATTGAGAACAAGTGGTGAGAAATGTGATGAGGATGCTTGGGCTGTCTGCCGAGGTAAGCACTTATCTTTTTCTTGTCTTTTAGGTTTTATTTATTTGAGAGAGAGAGAGGTACGTAAGTGGGAGAAGGGAGAGGGACAAGCAGACTCTGTGCTGAGCTCAGAGCCAGATGCAGGGCTCAATCTCCATGACCCTGAGATCGTGACCTGAGCTGAAATTGAGTCAGTCACTTAATCCACTGAGCCACCCTGGCACCCTACACTTTTCTTTTTCTTAGTGGATATATTAAAAATCTGTAGCATCCTTTCATCATTAAGAAATAAAATATAGGGATCCCTGGGGGCGCAGCGGTTTGGCACCTGCCTTTGGCCCAGGGCGCGATCCTGGAGACCCGGGATCGAATCCCACGTCGGGCTCCCGGTGCATGGAGCCTGCTTCTCCCTCTGCCTGTGTCTCTGCCTCTCTCTCTCTCTCTCTGTGTGACTATCATAAATAAATAAAAATTAAAAAAAAAAAGAAATAAAATATAAAACTATGAAGATAGAATATTATTATGGCAATTAGGACAGTTAAAAAGTAATAGCATTGTGGGGCACCTGGGTGGCTCAGTCTGTTAAGTGTCGCCTTTGGCTCAGGTCATGATCCAGGCAGGCTTTCTGCTCAGTGGGGAGCCTACTTCACCTTCTCCCTTGCTTTCCTTTCTGCTCACACTCTCCGTCTTTCTCGAAAATAAATAAAGTCTTAAAAAAAAAAAAGGAATAACATTGTGTATAGACCATAAAGATGTAAACATTTGTTTTCCTTAAATTGATAGTTATTGTAATATGTAAGTCAAAAGAAAATATCAATTACTTAAATGTAATTTCATTTTTAGCCCTTGCTCTTTGGAACTTAGAATGAAAAAAAACTTTGTCCCAGCTCTTTGATACTAATAGGATTGAAGTTGTCAAGAGCCCCAAACTGTGCCCAGGAGAGGGCAGCAAAGAACTAATAGGCTAGGGTTTTATTAAAAATTAAGCAGTTTCAAGGAAGTTCTTTTTTTAAGATTTTATTTATTTCAGAGAGAGACAGAGATAGCGAGAGAGAACACACACAAGTGGGAAGGAGAGGGAGAAGCAGGTCCCCTGCTGAGCACGTGGGACATGATTCTAGGATCCCAGAATCATGACCTGAGCCGAAGGCAGATACTTAACTGACTGAGCCACCCAGGTGGCCCTCCACGAAGTTCTTTATATATGTTAAGAATTCTTTAGTCTCTTGTATTTGAGCTGAATTAAGAAAGTACATGGAGGTATAAAAACTAAAAATACCAAGCTGGGCAAAGAAAAATACTGAGAATGAGACAAATTCTGTTATCTCTTAGGAGAAGTCTGGGAAGAGGGTAGGACTTGTGTATTTAAGCCAAGGACTGAAAGATCAAAGGGAAAACCAAAAAGCCATAGCCAGCTATGGATCACAGAGTAAGAAGGCCAGAATGCAGTCAGGAGGCAGATTAGCTCACATATTGGTGTCATTGGGGTAACAATGTATCTACTCCTTTGGTTCTTAAAATGGTCTAAGCTTGACAAAATCAGTGAGCCAGGTGGGAGTCTGCTAAATCTATCTATCTAAACAGCAAATAAAGTAGAAGTGTTATTAATACAAAAGTTTTCAAAAATATATCTCTTTTTGACTGAAAGTTTATATAGTATAATCAGGAACAAGAAATAAATATTGATTTATATTATTAAGCTTTGTTTTTTTTAATAATAAATTTATTTTTTATTGGTGTTCAATTTGCCAACTTACAGAATAACACCCAGTGCTCATCCCGTCAAGTGCCCCCGTCAGTGCCCGTCACCCATTCACCCCCACCCTCCGCCCTCCTCCCCTTCCACCACCCCTAGTTCATTTCCCAGAGTTAGGAGTCTTTCATGTTCTGTCTCCCTTTCTGATATTTCCCACACACTTTTCCCTTATATTCCCTTTCACTATTATTTATATTCCCCAAATGAATGAGAACATATAATGTTTGTCCTTCTCCGATTGAGTTACTTCACTCAGCTATTCAACATAGTACTGGAAGTCCTAGCCTCAGCAATCAGACAACAAAAAGACATTAAAGGCATTCAAATTGGCAAAGAAGAAGTCAAACTCTCCCTCTTCGCCAATGACATGATACTCTACATAGAAAACCCAAAAGCCTCCACCCCAAGATTGCTAGAACTCATACAGCAATTCGGCAGTGTGGCAGGATACAAAATCAGTGCCCAGAAATCAGTGGCATTTCTATACACTAACAATGAGACTGAAGAAAGAAATTAAGGAGTCAATCCCATTTACAATTGCACCCAAAAGCAAAAGATACCTAGGAATAAACCTAACCAAAGAGGTAAAGGATCTATACCCTAAAAACTATAGAACACTTCTGAAAGAAATTGAGGAAGACACAAAGAGATGGAAAAATAATCCATGCTCATGGATTGGCAGAATTAATATTGTGAAAATGTCAATGTTACCCAGGGCAATTTACACGTTTAATGCAATCCCTATCAAAATACCATGGACTTTCTTCAGAGAGTTAGAACAAATTATTTTAAGATTTGTGTGGAATCAGAAAAGACTCCAAATAGCCAGGGGAATTTAAAAAAAAAAAAAACCATATCTGGGGGCATCACAATGCCAGATTTCAGGTTGTACTACAAAGCTGTGGTCATCAAGACAGTGTGGTACTAGCACAAAAACAGACACATAGATCAATGGAACAGAATAGAGAACCCAGAAGTGGACCCTGAACTTTATGGTCAACTAATATTCGATAAAGGAGGAAAGACTATCCATTGGAAGAAAGTCTCTTCAATAAATGGTGCTGGGAAAATTGGACCACATGCAGAAGAATGAAACTAGACCACTCTCTTTCACCATACATAAAGATAAACTCAAAATGGATGAAAGATCTAAATGTGAGACAAGATTCCATCAAAATCCTAGAGGAGAACACAGGCAACACCCTTTTTGAACTCAGCCACAGTAACTTCTTGCAAGATACATCCACGAAGGCAAAAGAAACAAAAGCAAAAATGAACTATTGGGACTTCATCAAGATAAGAAGCTTTTGCACAGCAAAGGATACAGTCAACAAAACTAAAAGACAACCTACAGAATGGGAGAAGATATTTGCAAATGACGTATCAGATAAAGGGCTAGTTTCCAAGATCTGTTATTAAGCTTTGAATAACAAGATTGATAATAAAAAGAATATTATTTTTAGGAAGATATAATCATCTTATAACTTTAATGATACAATCTTTTGATTGTCTATTGTTGGTATTAGAGCACATTCAGTAAGAGTGAATCATAATTAGAATTTTCTTAAGGTAAAGTTTCTGATAAATAAAGTTTTAGTTTAATTAAATTGGGGGAGCCTGGGTGGCTCAGTTGGTTAAACATCTGACTCTTGAACTCAGCTCAGATCTTTGTCTTAAGGTTGTGAGGTCAGGCCCTGAGTAGAGTCTACTTAAAAAATAATAATTTAATTGGTAGAATTGATAATTATCATCTTTTTTTTCTTGTCTTTATTTATTTGTTCATGAGAAACACGGAGAGAGAGAGGGAGAGGCAGAGACACAACACAGGCAGAGGGAGAAATAGGCTCCATGCAGGGACTCTGACGTGGGACTCGATTCCAGGTCTCCAGGATCATGCCCAGGGTTGAAGGCAGCGCTAAACTGCTGAGCCACCGGGGCTGCCCGATAATTCTCATCTTTTGAGAAATTACTATATACTAGTTCTAAGTACTCCCTCTCTCTCTCTCTCTCTCTCTCTTTTTTTAGAGAAAAATGGTAGGAGAGGCAGAAGGAGAGAGAGAATCTTTTTTTTTTTTTTTTAAGATTTTATTTATTTATTCACGACAGACACAGAAAGAGAGAAGCAGAGACACAGGCAGAGGGAGAAGCAGGCTCCACGCAGGGTGCCCAACGCGGGACTCGATCCCAGGTCCCCAGGATCACACCCCGGGCTGAAGGTGGCACCAAACCTCTGGGCCACTGGGGCTGCCGGAGAGAGAGAATCTTATGCCGACTCCATGCCCAGTACAGAGCCCAGTGTAGGGCTCAATCTCACAACCCTGAGATTGATGACCTGAGATCATGACCTAGCTGAAATCAAGTCAGATGCTTAACCAAGTGAGCCACCTAGGTGCCCCCAGTTGGAAGTACTTCTATATACATCAGCTCTCTGAGGTATATTCTTACGCTTGTTTTGCAAATAAGGAAACAGAATCAAAGAGGGTAAAATTAAAAAAAAAAAAAAAAAAAAAAAAAAAGAGGGTAAAATTTCACAGCTGAGTTTCACACCCAGGCAGTTAAACTCCAGAACCTTGAATACTCTGCTGCAAAAAATTCCTCAAGACTGGGTTGACTTAAAAAATGATTTGGAGGGAATGTCTCCTTCATCAGCATTGAACTATTGCAAATAATTGGACTTTTTTTAAGTTCCGAAGATTTTATTTTTCTTGTCTTACATAATATTAATTTTATCCATCCTTCTCCATGAAAATGAGAAAATGTATTATTTATCTGGAAGATCATTTTAATAAACTTTTTTTATACTTAAAGTTACCTTAATTTTTATTATTTTTTATTAAGACTTTATTTTTAGAGCAGTTTTAGGTTTATAGTAAAGATTGCATAGATCTCCCATATATTCCTTCTCCACTCTCTACCAATTTCCCTTATTTTTAACATCTTGCCATTAGTATGACACATTTGTTAAAATTGACGAAACAATACTGATGCATTTTTATTAACTAAAATCCATAGCTTATATTAAGGTTTTATTGTGCTGTACAGTTCTCTGGATTTTGACAAATATATAATGTCATGTACTTGCCATTACAGTATCATACAGAATAATTTAATTGCCCCAAAAATCCCTTGTGCTCTACCTATTCATGTATCTATTCATCCCTTCAAACCTCTGGCAACCACTAATCATTTTACTGTCTCTCTAGTTTTGCCTCTTCAAGAGTGCCTTGTTGTTGAAATATCATGCAGTATGTAGCCTTTTCAGACTGGCTTCTTTCACTTAGCAATATGAAAATTTCATACTTAGACATCTTTTTTTGGCTTGATAGCTCATTTCTTTTTAGCACTGAGTAATAATTCCATTGTATGAAGGTACCATAGTTTGTTTATTCATTCACCTATAAAGACATGTTGGTTATTTCCAATTTTTGGCAATTACGAATATAGCCATGTGCAGGGGCACCTGGGTGGCTCAGTCAGTTAAGCATCTGCCTTCAGCCCATGTCATGATCCCGAGGTCCTGGAATCAAGCCCCACATTGGGCTCCCTGCTCAGCAGGAATGTGCTTCTCTCTCTCTCCCTCTGCTGCTCCCTCTGCTTTTGTTCTCTCTCGCTCTCTCTCTCTCTGTCAAATAAATAAATACAATCTTTTAAAAAAAACACTCGTGCATATTTTTGTGTATATATAGTTTTCAATTTGTGTCAATTCATTTCAATTTAGTGATTGCTGGTATAGTAAACCTATGTTTAACTTTAAAAGAACTGCCAAATTGTCTTCCAAAGTGGCTGTACCATTTTTTATTCCCACCAGGAATGAATGAATTCCTGTTGCTCCACATCCTCCTCTGCATTTGGTATTGTTAGTTTTTTGGATTTTAGCCATTCTAATAGGTGTGTATCTTGTTTTAAGTTGCAATTCCTTAATGATGGGATCTTCTCATATGCTTATTTACCATCTGTATATCTTGTTTGGTGAGGTTCAAATATTTTGCTCATTTTTTGATTGAAGTGTTCATTTTCTTATTTTTGAGTTTGAAGAGTTCTTTGTATATATTGTATACAAATTTTATTAGCTGTGTTTTGCAAGTATTTTCTCCCAGTATGTGGTTTGTCTTTTCATTCTCTTAATCGTGTTTCTCACAGAGCAAAAATGTTTACTTTTAATGAAATCCCACTTAACTATTTTTCCTTTCACATGTCATGCTTTTGGTTTGTGTGCTTTTTAGCAAAACACAGAGTCACCCAGATTTTCTCCTGTTATCTTCCAGAAATTTTATAGATTTGTACTTTGGCTTTATGACTCAGTTAATTTTTGTGAAAGATGTAAGATCCTTATTTACATTTATTTTTTTGCCTATAGATGTCCAGTTGTTCTAGCACCACTTATTGATAAAAACTATCCTTCTATCCTTTCTCCTATGAATTGACTGTTCCTTTGTCAAATATCAGTCCTGTATATTGTACAGGTCTATTTCTGGGCTCTCTATTCTATTACACTGATCTGTTTGTCTAATCTTTTGCCACTACTACACTACCTTGAGGACTATAGCTTTAAGAACGTCTTGAAGTTGGATTTTTTTTTAAGATTTTATTTATTCATGAGAGACCGAGAGAGAGACAGAGACAGAGAGAGAGGCAGAGACACAGGCAGAGGGAGAAGCAGGCTCTATGCAGGGAGCCTGATACGGGACTCAATCCCAGGTCTCCAGGATCACACGCTGGGCTCTAAACCGCTGAGCCACCTGGGCTGCCTGAGCATCTGACTCTTGATTTCAGTTCAAGTCATGATCTCAGAGTCATGGGATGGAGCCCTACATTGGGGTCTGTGCTTGGCAGGGTTATGTTTCTCTCTTTCTCTCTCTCTCTCTCTCTCTCTGTCTCTCCCCCTGCTCTTGCATACACACACTCTTTCTGAAATAAACCTTTTAAAAAATTAGGTAAGAAAGAAGCTTTTGGTTTTTTTGACAGACAATTTTGATACAAAGAAGAATGAACTAACAAGACAAGGCTTTATGGATCTAAATCTAATGGAAGCCAATGATCGAGAAGGAGATCCTCGTGACCTTTGGGTAACTCTACACTCAATGGGCTACAATAAAGCTCTGGAATTGACAGAGGTAAAGCAATCAGAAAGTTTTGCAGTGGGTTTAATGTCCATAATAATTTACTTTGTTAACATTTTCTTGACACATGACTTTTGAATTGGGCACTCAAATCCTTGAACTTCAATATATGAATAGTGAGTGCAGCAATGTGTTTCTGCTAGTTTATGTAATTAAGTTCCTGTTCTTACCTAAAATTTAGTTACTGCCAACATTTAAGTAATTCAGGAACAAAGGAGTTTGAGTATATGAGATGCAGAAAAAAATTGGTAATTAAAAAATTCTGTTTCTTAATTGGTGATGGCTATTTTAGTTGCTAAAGTCTCATTTCTATAGGGAATTCTTTGTCCTAAAGAATAAAGCCTAAAAATAAGGGGAATGTGTCTGTATAAGAATTGGAATTCTGATCTTTTGACAAAAAATACTCCTTGGATTAATATTTGTAAAACACTTGGGATGGTGCTTGACTTATATATATATTGCGTATATATTAGCTATTACTATTAAGACTTGCAGTAAGCCAGAGAAATAATAAAAATGAGGCCTTACTTCTTAAATTCTGTATTTGGTGTCAAGTTTAAAATAAAGAACTAATGAGTTTCACGCCATGCATCAGATAATAGTACATTTGTTGTTTATATACTTAAAAATAGTATCTGTCCTTTCTCCAAATACATCAGCTCAGGAGGATAATAGTAGTAGTATCAACAAAGTGTATTGAGACTTTGGTTTAAGACCTAGCTTTGACATCATTCAAAATCTCTTTTAAACCTCTTTTCTGAGAAGTTCTCTATAATTTTTTTGCCATTTTAAAAAATAAGAAGTAAATAGTTACAGTAACTTTTTATATCCTACTTTAACCGAACAGTTCAGTGAATCCCACATTCTGACTATGGTGCAAAATTAACTTCAAATCTTTGAATAATACTGTATCTACTACACTCCCTTAGCTTAATAAGAGAAATTAGTTAAGAGCAATTTAAGACATTTTACAGCATTTACTGATGTCATTGGCCTTTGAAACCATAGGCAAGAAGGATTTTTGAGATAAAACTCTTTTTTAAAAGATTTATTTATTTATTTGAGAGAGAGAAAGCAGAAGAGTGCACAGGGAGGAGGAGAGGGAACTTCAACAGACTCCTTGCAGAGCCCAGAGCCTGACTGGCGGATTGATCCTACAAACCCATGAGATCACAACTCGAGCTGAAACCAACAACAATTGGACGGTTAACCAAGCAAACCACCCAGGCACCCTTGTTTGTTTTTTTAAAAAAAATTTTTTTAAGGATTTTATTTATTCATGAGAGACACAGAGAGAGAGAGAGAGGCAGAGACACAGGCAGAGGGAGAAACAAGCTCCCTGCAGGGAGCCTGATGTGGGACTTGATCCCAGGACTCTTGTTCTTTTATTATTATTTTTTAAGATTTTATTTATTCATGAGAGACACAGATTGAGAGAGGCAGAGACACAGACAGAGGGAGAAGCAGGCTCCTTGCATGGGGAGCCTGATGTAGGACTCAGTCCCAGGACCCCGGGATCATGCCCTGAGCCAAAGGCCAACGCTCAACCAGTGAGCCACCAAGGCATCCCTCCTTGTTCGTTTTTAAAGGGTACCTGATCAGAGGGGGAAAAGAAATCCCCCTTTTTTTTCTATAGCATTTTTAAAAAGTTATTCTAAAAGCATACTAGCTATTAGTTTATATATTTTACTTATGTCTGAGAAAGAGCCACAGTTTCGTCATTTGAGTGTATCTCATGGTAAGGAAAGAGGTTTTACAAGAGACTAGGCAACTTACTGTATGTCAAACCTAGTGTTATTTTTCGTTTCTTTCTTTCTTTAGTATGAGACCCATTAACAAACAAAATTTAGTCAGGAGCATCCAAATTTAGTCAGGAACATCCAAAAAGTCTTCTTAGCATAGATACTTTTGGTTTACAGAATAATAGTGGAGACATTGTCCTAATTCAGTAAGGTTTATAGAGTTGTTGGACTGAGAATGTTACACCAGCAGACAGTAATGCTAGGAGAAAACAACAATTCACAATTAACTAATTGGTATAAAAATGTTAGGTACTTTCCACTAGTGATAGGAATGTATATATGTGGTAACATTTGATTTAAAGGATTCGAGTAGGGGGAGGTAGCTCGGAGGGATGCATGAAAATAGGTTATGGGGATTAAAGAGGACACTTGTGATAAGCACTGGTTGATGCATGGAAATGCTGAATCACTATATTGTACTCCTGAAACTAATATTACACTGGTTAACTATACTGGTATTAAAGTAAATATAAAAACATAAATGGTTCATGTAAGACCTGAAGTTGTTCTGACTGATTTAGTTAATGCTTATAATTGTTCTAAGACAAGGAGGCTATTCAGTTAAGATATTAGCTTTAATTTGCAGTGATTCTTTGATATGTGCGATTTTACTGAGTTAATATACCAAGAGCATGACCTGACATTTTCATATTTGAAAAAAATAAAAGGTTTATAATAATCTAGGAAGAATCGGTCTGTAGTCTTATGAATGTGTTCCAGTTGGTTTGAATATTGAGTCTTTTGCTGAGAGGAATTTGGAAACCTTCTGTGGTACTTTCTTGAATCATGTATAATGTAGGTAAATCTAATGTCTAGGTGAATTCTAATTTGATCCCACCTATTAAATTAATAGATATGATGTCACAAAGAATAATCAAAGTATCAGTTACAGTTTACATTTTGGGAAAGGACTTAGGATTTTTGGAAATCTCATTATTTGAATGGTTTTAGTAGACCAAGACAAAATTCCATTTATTTTAATTATTCTAGAATTTATTATGTACTCTCAGTTTGTCTTATTTTTTCCCTCCATAGTCAGGCATAACCAGTCATTTTTACTTTATTTTTTCTTATTAAACCCTCTAATTCAGTCTTCAGAATTAATAGATTATCCATTCACTGTATCAACCTCTGAAGGCTATCAAAGAGCAACATAACTTCTTTATTGTTCTTACTACAAGAGCATTGCCTCTATTTCACCATGACTTAATAATTTGTTCCTTTATTGAATATACAAAACACATGTCTAGTTTCTCCCTCTTTTTTCTATTTTTTTTTTTTAAGATTTTATTTATTTATTCATGGGTGACACAGACAGAGAGGCAGAGACACAGGCAGAGAGAGAAGCAGGCTCCATGCAGGGAGCCTGATGCGGGACTCAATCCTGGGACTCAATCCCGGGACTCCAGGATCACGCCCTGGGCTGAAGGCAGATGCTAAACCACTGAGCCACTCAGGGATCCCCTCTTTTTCCTATTTTTTAAAAAGAATTTCATTGTGTAAATTCCTTTTACAATTCAGAACTGGGAGAATTTTACTTCTTTTCTTTTAGATTTTGAGAGCTATGTGATATCTTACCTCAGTTTTGTCTTGCTAACAGGTAGCTGAGAGCCAAATTTTGTGCTAAATATAAGTATCATGGCCTAAGCTGGGTTTTATTATTACAGTCTTCCTCATCTTCCTTACTGTATATTGGTAATTCTGCAATTAACAATTTATAATGAATAGTATTCTTGCTTATAGTATCCTTCCTATACTATCCTATAAATAAAAGATCAAGCCCATGAACAGAAAATATAATGTAGTTATAGGGAAGCTTTTTTTAGAGTAGATAAAGATTTTTAAAGTTTTAGAGAACAGGGATGCCTGGGTGGCTCAGCAGTTGAGCATCTTTCATCAGCCCAGGGCGTGATCCTGGAGTGCCAGGGTCGAGTCCCACATCAGGCTCCCTGCATGGATCCTGCTTCTCCCTCTGCCTGTGCCTCTGCCTCTCTCTCTCTCTCTCTCTCTCTGTGTGTGTCTCATGAATAAATAAATAAAATTTTTAACAAAGGCCTTTTAAGATTTTTACTTTCATAAATCTTTATGTATTGATATTCTTTGATTGAATAAAAATGATAACCAACCCTTGAAAAATAGCAAAATACCAGAATCTGTTCAATACTGAAAAAATAAACCTTTAAAATTCCATAATCGGGATCCCTGGGTGGCTCAGCAGTTTAGCACCTGCCTTTGGCCCAGGGCATGATCCTGGAGTCCTGGGATCGGGTCCTGTGTCGGGCTTCCTGCATGGAGCCTGCTTTTCCCTCTGCCTGTGTCTCTGCCTCTCTCTATGTCTATAATGAATAAATAAATAAAATCTTTTTTTTTTTAAAGACTTTATTCATTTATTCATGAGAGAGGCAGAGACACAGGCAGAGTTGCAGGCTCCATGCAGAGAGCCCAATGTGGGACCTCATCCCAGGACTCCAGGATCATGCTCTGGGCCGAAGCCAGGCGCTAAACCGCTGAGCCACAGGGATCCCCAGATAAAATATTTAAAAAAAAATAAAATTCCATAATCATTCTTATAACTATCATAATCTTTTTTTTTTAAGAATTCTACATTATAAAATATTTTCACACATATCACCTATTAGATATTTCCAACAACCCTTGGCAGAATATATACTATTTGTTCCCATTTTTTTCAATGAAGAAACTAAGCCTCATAAAAGTTAACTAACTTCTCCAGGTCACATAGCAAGCAAATGGCAAAATCCAATTACAAACCCAGATCTTCTGCTTTCTAGTCCAATGATGTTTCATTTTACTGTCTCTCTTATAAGAGTGACTTTATTGGGCAGCCCGGGAGGCTCAGCGGTTTAGCGCCACCTTCGGCCCAGGGCGTAATCCTGGAGTCCCGGGATGGAATCCCACATCGGGCTCCCTGTGTGGAGCCTGCTTCTCCTTCTGCCTGTGTCTCTGCCTCTCTCTCTCTCTCTCTCTCATGAATAAATAAATAAAATCTTAAAAAAAAAGAATGACTTTATTATTGCCAAAGGTTGGAATCATTAAAAACTTTCTTAAAAATAAAAATTTCTGCTGATGTTCTGCTAACTTCAGACTTCTTTTGTCCCCCAAATAAAAAGATGACCAGCTGTATGTATAAATTCACTATTTATTCAACAGAAAATATATTGGATGCCTACCATGTGGTGAGTCTGTAATAAAGAGGCACCAAAGATCAATGATGAATAGTCAGAATTCTTGCTTTTATGGTGTTTACATTCCATGAAGAAGAATGATAAATTAAATGGAAAATAAAATCATTTCAGAAACATTTGGAAAGAAACAAACCAGAGACCAAACTAGGGAAGAATAATGCGGGGGGACAGGAGATTGGAAGACCCGAGCAACTCTCTCTGCAGAGGTGATCCATAAGCCTCAACCTGAAGATACCCACGTAAAAAGATGTGAATCTTCCAAGCAGATAGAATACTATACACAAAGTCTCTGATGTAGGAAAGAGCTTTATTTGTTCTGGGATCTGGATGATCAGAGTATTGGGACTATAACAAGGCAGGAGGACTTGGTTGGACAGAGAGACAAAGGCTCCTGTGTTGTGTTCACTATCTTTTGGCTATGGTAAAGACTATAAGGGACATTAGAAAGATCCATTTACAAATGCAGAATTCACCTAGATCTCAGATTTTGAAGGTACTTTTACACTAACTTTGAGCTGTACATTTCTTTTTCTACATTCTTTTTGGTGCTCTATATCCATGATTTAAGTTTATAATTGTAAATATAATAATTCTTTTATATTCCCTTGATGATTTCTTTCTGTAGCCTTAAAGTTAGAAAAGGATATTAAATAACTAATATGACATATATTCGTTTTAAACCAAATGGAGGGGTGGTGCTGTGACTTAAAGGAGGTATTACTGATTTGCTTGAGATTATGGTTTTCTTTCCTTTTTTCTTTTTTTTAAAATCATCCTTCCTTTTTTTTTTTTTTTTCTCAGATTTTATTTATTCATGAGAGACAGAGAGAGAGAGAGAGAGAGAGAGAGAGGCAGAGACACAGGCAGAGGGAAGAGCAGGCTCCATGCAGGGAGCCCTATGTGGTACTCGATCCCGGGTCTTTGGATCACTCCCTGGGCTTGAAGGCAGCGCTAAACTGCTGAGCCACCCTGCACTGTCCTGATTTTCTTTCCTTTTCTGTGAAAATTGTTAGTTAACATGCTAACAAAAAGAATCATAGTTTCATGCTTTTTATATTATTTGATTGATAGTACTAAAATCTAAATGTGTATTGAAAAGGACAAATTAGAAGGTACAGTACATCTTAAGTCATTATAAACATATTAATAATTATTTATTTTAAATTCTATCAGAAAGCTAAAGCAAGATTTGTTTTTTCTTTCTTATCAGGCATGTCCATTTATCATTGATATCTATGCAGACAAATGCAAGCCAAGAATTAAAGCTGTCCATATGGAGGCATGCAGTGGGCAACTCGAGAAGGCCATCTGTAAATCTGTTCTTAACAAAGGCAATGCCAGGGTAATGGATGGCTATGAAGATATAATTGTACATACTTATAAGCATGACACCTGGATAACATCAGTTATTGAAAACAAGGTATTATTTATGAGGTGGTTCTCCTCATAACTGCATTGTTTACTAATGTGTTCCATCTTCTTTCTTATTCTATTCTTACATAGTAATTAATATCACATTGTATTAATAATATTTATAATGGGCAGTTCTTCTCTGGTTTCTAATTCAAATTGAGCATCATAATTTTTATGCATTTTTTAAAAGTTTGAGATAATTATATTATGAAAATTAAATATTTTGGATCTCTGAAGATAGAGCATAATCTGGGTACAAAGTAGTTTGTCTTCACACATAATTATTTCAAATAACAGACAGTGGGTTTTAAAGAAATGTAAACAAAGCAAAATAATTCACCCAACTTTTTACACACTTTGAAATATCAGAAATTCTATAGATTGTCATTATTTTATCTAATATATTCCACTGCCCAGGAACTATTTTTATCAAGCCAATTATTGCTAACTTTAGCTACCATCCCTGCTACTTCTGATATTGCAGGCCAAGAGAATACATGCATAAGTGCTAAGGGATACCAAGCTTTCTAGAAACGTAAATTTTCATAAAATCTTAACTCTATATGGCTAGATTTTTAGGACTGTTGGGTTATTTCTTCTAGTTCCTGGGTGAGACTTACATTATTGTTATGCCTACCATAAATTTCTTAAAGTGCTTAAGGTTTGGCTGAGTTTTGAGTCAATGTGAGTACATACTATGTAACTAACTCTTCTAGTCATTATAGGGGCCACTATAAGTGTAATATGGTCTCTGCTTTCATAGGCTGGTTGGGAAGACAAAATTAATACTCTCAAAAGCCAGAGAATAATTGGACGTTATATAAGACTGTTTATTTGTGTAGTAGTTTTACTGTTTTTGTGTTTCTTGTAGTTGATGTTAGTTTGGACCATAGAAGTTGAGGAAGGAGTTATGATGAGGGGAAGGGGACTGTGGTATGGGATTGGAGACAAACGAGGTAGGATTAGATATGTAGAGACAGCCATTAGAAGCAGAGAAACAGTGTAAGTAGTAACATGAGACAGTTAATGTGAAGTGTAGAGGAAAGAGTGGGAACATCCACAATGCAGAAACAGAGAACTTTATTTGGAGAGGAGTATTACAAAGATAAATAACATAGGTTGGATGGGTTCAGATTATATATATATTCTTAAAAATGAGGTAGAGGACTAGGGTCCCCAGCCAGGAGATTCCAATCTTCAAGTGGATCATAAAGCTTTGAAGGGTGATTCCTAAGACCTAGCATGCTTTCCCTTCCATCCTCTACATTTTATTAGAACTAAAAGGGTGGCTGGGAGTCACTATCTTACCAGTTTCTGAGTTCTCTAGTTAGCTATCAATTCTCAACCCTCCATCTCCTTCCTTTCCCTCAAGGAAAATTAAACTTCCCTGCACCAAAATGAATAATATTTTAGAGTTTCCCATTTGCTAGGCTCTTTACATTTATTAATGCATCTACTTCTCACAACAGCCCAATGAGATAAATACTATCTGTATTTTACGCACAGAGAAACTGAAGCATGAGGACGTTAAATACCTTGCAGAAGGTCACATGCTAAGTAGTAGAGCTGAGAAATGAATCCAGGTAGTCTAATGTTATCCTGCCCCTTTGAATTCATTGGGGAGTGCTTGTAGCTTCTTTAGCAAGGGAATACTTTGGTACCTACATTTCTTTCATTGACCAGCTTCATTCTGCCTTCTCTTGCTTCCTATCCATCCTAGAGGCTATCTATTATCTATGATCTGACATCTAAGTATCTCAAGTATTGCTTCTTCCATTAGGTCTTGCTTGCTAACCCAGTCTGAGCTAATGTTTCTGTGTTTCAATAATTTCTGTGTTTCTACTGATTCTGTGAATACCTCTATCATAAGACTTACAAAGTGTTTTGTAATAATCATTTTGTTTGCATTTATATAGTCAGATAATAAAGTGATTATTCATATCAACAATGAGCTAAGTAAAAACTGCGTAAACAACAGAGGACTCAATATATTTGCAGTAGAAGTGGCACCAAAATCTACAATGGTAATGCAGTGTTTTATAATTAAAGCTTTTTCTTTTATCAATTTGAAAAAATATTTTTACTATTAACATTATGACTAAATGGAAATATGAAATGAAGTCGAAAATTATTTTGAGTATGATATTTATATTATTATCATCCTATATTAGGAATTAGGAGATTTGGGGTTTAGTAGAGTTCTATTTGGTTGAATGATTATGAGAGATTCACTTAGCCACTCTGTTCCTGTCTCTTTAAATGTGAAACTAGTATAATATTACCAGCTTTAGATAGTTCACAAGGTTAATGTAAAGATAAAAATAAAATGTACGTGACAGTACTTTGCAGCATCATACAGAAAAACAATGTAGTGCTTATACTAAATGCAATTTTGCTAGTCCAAAATATTTTCATCTACATTATTAAGATTTTCTAATGTAACCTGAAAGAGAAAATGCCTCTAAGTTTCAAATAACCATCTAAGTCAAGAGCCAGGAATAGTTGTAGTTTCTGGTGTTAGCAGAGCTGTACGTTTCTAATTTAGTCAGAGGTTCAAAGGCAGGGATCCTGGAACTGGTGTAGTGAAGGGAAAAAGGAAAAAAAAAAAAAAAAACCTTCTATTCTTATCCTTTCTTCCTCCATTCTGTCCATGAAATCCTAAAATATTCTAGAACCAAATAAAGAGGAGAGATTCTACAGAATCCCAGTGAGGATTTTGGAAAATGCTCTAGGCTTAGTGAGAAAAGGATATTTACTCCCCTTTCCACTGCTCCTCTTTACCCACATTTATATACTATCAAATACTATATTTGAGTAGAATTTATGCTGAATTATTCTGTTAGACACCAGGTCATATTATAGTTCCCCACTAAGGACAAATGGTATAGAATTTTATCTGCAGAGGGATATGTTTTGCATAGGGTCTAGAAATGTTTTCCTGTTTAAAAATTAGCCAAAAATAACAACATGTGAAAGCAAAGTAAAAGTTTTCTATTTTTTTTATATGCAGGTTTGTCAACATGTAATGCCTCTGAATGAACGACAAGAATGGATATATTATTGTGTGTATTCCCTTATGTCTTAAATATCTTAATTCTACTTGAGACTGTCAAACTAAGAATTATTTCAGGGTTAGTCTGTTATTTGTTGATAAACTAAATGCTAATCAATTTAAATGATGTACATAAATATAATCTAATTATATTTATTTTTATACCCATGTTATATACTTTGTTATTGAAATATAAATAAATATAATAATGTTTTTAATGCATGGCTTTCTAATTAATTTAAAGGTAAATCTGGGCATATTTCATTTACCAGCAGTAAATCAAAGTAAAGTTACAGATAAGCTTTTAAAAAGTAATATTCGATGAATTCTACAAAATCATATATACTTTTGGTTTAGTTTTACTCATCAAAAAAAAAAAAAAAACCTCAAGGAAAATGAAAATAGGCCAGCTTCAGCTAGTGCCTTGGGGTCTTACGCTGACTTCTCACTGTTCTATCCCAGGAACCCAACAGGTTACAGACTCCCATCCATGCCACTGTGGTCACAGGCATGTGGCTGTGGGAGGACCTGGGGGCCTCCTGGGTTTTTTCGCTTTCCTCCTGTTGCTGCTGCTGCAGCAGCATAGCTCCTGCAAAACCTGCCTCTCCACCAGCAGTTTCTACCTCCTATTGCACCTCTTTAGCTTTGAGCTGATGCTTCCTCCTCCAACCCCCTCTGGGCCTGCAGGTGTTCAAGCCCTGGAAACTGTTCCACCATCATCCATAGCAGCGGCCATTTGGAAGGCAGGTACAATTGGAGCAACAGGCCCAGAGCTGGATGTTGAATTTACTTCTGAGGGGATTCTTGTCTTAATGCACCATAGCAAAGTAGGTATGACAACTGATGGTAGTGGTTGATGAATGATTTGGCAAATAAAACCTAATTCTGCAGCAAATCACAGATTCAGGAATGATTTCCCTGATGAGAAGATCTCTAACATAAACCATTAATATCACAGTTTTCTTAGAGGCCATACAAATACAATACTGGTGCTCTAGGGAAAATGTATATGCAGTTTCTTCAACTATACAGTCTGCTCTGGTATCATCTGCTCTTTCTTGCCAAAAGTGATCAATAAGATGAGACAGATCAGAATGTAACATAATGACATTACCTCACAGAACTTGGAGCCTTAGCCATCCAGGAGATAGGAAGTCACACTATGATACATGTGTTTCAGTCTACTACATGTGGTAGTAGACATTTTGCTGAATTAGAGCATGCATATATCTTGTAGTACTTGTATGGAATTTCAGCTTTCCTCATGCAAAAGCTTTCCTCATCCATTGTATCCCTGTACTATTCAAAGTAGTAGTTAGTGAGGGACGCCTGGATGGCTCAGCAGTTGAGCATCTACCTTTGGCTCAGGACGTGATCCTGGAGTTCTGGGATCGAGTCCCACATCAGGCTCCCTCCATGGAGCCTGCTTTTCTTCCCTCTGCCTGTTGCTCTGCCCCTCTCCCTCTCTCTCATGAATAAATTTTTAAAATCTTTAAAAAAAAATAGTAGTGAAAGGCGTTCATATTGTTGCTGGTGAAAAATTTTCCTTTCTTTCTTTTGTTGCTGAACTCAAACTTGTCTGTGCACCCATTGTGCAGTAAGCCAATGTCTGAGACCCCGGGTTTTAAGCAAAGAAAACTTTATTATCAGAAGAGCAGCCCACTGAGAAGGCAGGAGATCATTTCCAAAGTTGCCTTCCCTGTTGAGCCTAGGGACAGTTTATATGTTTGGAGAAAGAGGTAAATACATGAGAAAAGGGTGAAGAATTTCTTGAACCATGAAGTGAGAGGCCTTGAAAGAATCTAGAGGTATGCATTCTTCTAGACTATGAGGTGCCATTTGGGACCTGGTATGATCAGGTACATCAGGTAATTTTAAGACAAATGTTACCATCCAGTACCCATTAGGTTTCTGCAGTGGGTAAACAGGGAGTTTGGGTGAAAAAGGCAAAGTTAATGTAATGATTGATCGTGCGTGCATGAGATGAAGAGATGCATAAAACACAAGTAGGGAACAAAATGGGATATAAAGCTAAAATAATCAACTAATAGAAAAATAGTTCTGCTTCTGCTTTTTTTTTTTTAATACTTATTTATTCATGAGAGACACAGAGAGAGGCAGAGACACAGGCAGAGGGAGAAGCAGGCTCCACAAGGGAGCCTGATGTGGGACTCCATCCTGGAACTCCCGGATCATTCCCCAGGCTGAAGGTAGGCGCACTCAACCGTTGAGCCACGCAGGAGTCCCTGCATTCACTTTCAAAACAGGTCCAGGAACCAAGTATCTGGCCTCACTTTCTAGATTCATTGGCTGGACTAATAATTTTTTTTAAGATTTTTAAAATTTATTTATTCATAGAGACACACAGAGAAAGAGGCAGAGATACAGGCAGAGGGAGAAGCAGGCTCCACACAGAGAGCCCGATGTGGGACTCCATCCAGGGTCTCCAGGATCACACCCTGGGCTGCAGGCGGTGCTAAACCACTGTGCCCCTGGGGCTGCCCGGCTGGACTAATAATTAAATAGACAGAAAACATTAACAGGAGAAAAAGAATTTTCATTATATAGATATGGGAGGCTGACAAAGATGTGAAACTCACAGGCCAGTTGAGGCTTATATACCATCCTGAGCAGATGAGAGAGGATAGGAGTCTGGGGCTTCAAAGGGGAAGACAATTCACAGAAAGATAAAAAGAGTGAATGTTGGGTAAACAAATGTTTGCCATGCCATTGTTGATAAGTCTTTCTGATCTAAAAAGATTATCTCTAGTGGGACACCTGGGTGGCTCAGTGGTTGAGCATCTGCCTTTAGCTCAGGTCATGATCCCAGGGTCCTGGGATTGAGTCCTACATCAGGCTCCCAACAGGGAGCCTGCTTTTCTCCCTCTCCCTATGTCTCTCATGAATAAATAAATAAAATATAAAAAATTATCTCTCTTCCTGGTATAAGCCATGTATCTATATTCTTTTAGGCAATTAAGGGAGAGGTAATAAGCTTTTCCCAAATTGCCTTCAGCTCAAAAGTATCCACATGTTAAAGTGGCACATTTTGGGATGGCATATTCTGCTACTTCTCAATACCTTTGATAAAAATGTGGTTATGAGTCCCATCTTGGTTCCAGCTGTGTCACTGACAGCATGTTAAAAGACTGGAAATCTCTAGTTTTCAACTTTTCCCGTAGGAAGAAACAAGTTTATAGAAACTGCCTGCTGGCCTCATTCAGGGATACCAAAAGACCCTTTGTGCTAGCCCAAAACATGGGGGATTAGGTGGCTCACACAAGCAATAGTCAGTAATCGCATTTTTATCTGAACAAAAGCAAAATCCCATGTTGCCACCATGCTCCATGGAATACTTGAGTTCCACTCCATTGCTCTTGAAAATCTGGGTCTGCAAAAAGACACAACAGCTTCTGTCCATGACCTAGCTGAGGCATAAATTGAAACCTAGTGAGGAGGTTAAGCATAGACTGAATTGTGGTTGGTTCAGATACAAATACACCGGAAATGCATGATCACTCAGAGTTTGCATTTTGAAACTTGCCACAATTATGCAGTATACTTATCAAATATTGCATTTAGGTATGTACTATGATGTCAAACTTGTGACCATATTAGTGCAATCTGAAAAGGAAAAAAATGCAGATGCAAAAATTGCCATTTAATTATATATTTAGTTTTCCAATCAGAAAATATAGCCAAGGACATCTGGGTGGCTTAGTCATTTTGGTGTCCAACTCTTGATTTCAGCTCAGAACATGACCTGATTGTAGGGTCATAGGTTGTTCAGTGCAGAGTCTGCTTCTCCTCCTTCCCCTTCTGCTTCTCTCCCCCCCAACTCATCCTCTGTCTCAAATAAATAAAATGTTTTTAAAAATAAAATACAGTTAAGCAAAATTTGGAGAAATTCATTTTTATGTTAAACCAAAATCTAATCACAACAGTAGGGATACAGTTGACCATTGAACATCAGTCCACTTATATGCAGATTTTTTTATACTACAGTACTATAAGTGTATTCTCTTTACATTATTGTAAGAAGAGAGTATATAATACCTATTCAAAATACATGTTAATCAACTGTTTATCTTATTTGGTGAGGTTTCTAGTCAACAGTGGGCTATCAGTAAAGTTTTGGGGAGTCAAAAGTTCTAAATGGATTTTTGACTGCAGGCAGTGCACACCCCTCTAACCCGTGTTGTTCAAGGGTCAACTGTTTTTTGTTCTGACAGCCAATTATTTTTTTAATGAATTTACTTATGGGTTACTTTTAATTAAATGTTTTTTAAAACAATAAGAATGAATTCTAAACATTTAATGAAGACTAGTACAGTGCATGAAAAACTATATTAAGCAATTAAGAACTGCACAACCATATCAATAATAGAATATGTTGCCAGCTAATGTCAGCTTTTGAAATAGGAATACCAGTATGGCAGTATATTATTTTTGTACTGGTACATACTAGCCCATTGTTAAATGTCATTTTGATTTTTGGCTCTTGAGTTAGGCACCTGTAAAATGGGTTGTCATTATTTAGCAACTTCAAATGTTAAGTTGATGTGTCTAAAAAGTAATGCAACGTGAAAGCATTTTACTAATTGCCAAATGCTTTGTAAATCCAATAAATGTGACCATATATTCCATTTCACAAAGTATTGAGCTGCAGGAAGTTTTATCTTCCACTGCTGTCTTAACACTTAGACATATTAAGCCTTCCCCCCCCCTTCCCATTACTCATTAGATAGAGTGGAACAAAACAGAACCTTTTCAGGATAGTTTTGCACAGATGGCTATATTATTTTCAGAGGTAACTGCATGTGGTTTAATTTAAAAAGCAGAAGGATCCAGCTTACCTAAAAGACTTAGATGCCAACCCCAAATCTCTCCTGTATTGTAAATCCCATTCCTGCCTGTCTTCTTAGTATTGGCATTAAAGCTACTGTGAATGAGTTTTACTTACAAACACTCCAATATTGACTTTTTCCCATTATTGTTTACAGATGTTCTAGACTCTCCATCTTTAAGAAACCTCTCATTCCCCATCCTTATCATTTCTGTCTTCCTATTGAAAAAATTATCCATTTTTGCTATGCCCATTTTCTTGACTTTCATTCTTTCCCATTAATTCAACTAGTAGTTGTTCCCCGAAGGACATGAATAACTTCCTTGTCACTAAATCTAGTGGATTTGTTTTTGTTTTTTGTTTTGTCTTGTTTTTTAGAGAGGGAGATAGAGAAGGGAGGGGAGGTGGGGTAGAAGGATAGGGAGAGAAAGAATCCATACTCATCATGGAGCCCGACACAGGTCCATCTGATGATCCTCAGATCATGCTCTGAGCTGAAATCAAGAGCTAGACACTTAACTTACTGAGCTACTCAAGTGCCTTGTAGTGGATATTTTAACATCTTCTCTCCGATATTCTTCAGATTTTCTTCCCGCCTATGATATTTCTCTTTACCCACTTATCTGTAGCTTCTCCCAGTTTTCACATTCTCTCTCACCTCAGGCCCTTTGAATGCAATGTTTCTTTCTGCCTATAGAATAATAATTGTCTCTACTTCCTCTTCTTCCTTCAGGCCTCAGTGAATATGCCACTTTTTCTATGACTCCTTCCCTGATTACTCCCCTACCAAGACTACTTTGGTGACTCTGAAAGCTTTTGCTTATTCTTTGTTGTAGCACTCATCATACTGTACAGGAATTACTATTTATTTTTACCTGAAAAGGTAAAAGGCTGAAAGCAGGGACAGTTATAATTCCAATATACACCATCGAACCATAGTAGATATGCAACAAATATTTGCCGGACAGCTGAATAAAGTGGGCAGTAAATTAAAATCAACTTACCTGTGGTATGAATTTTCCCTAATTGTTAGGGCTATTTGTTGTTCTTGTTTATAAGGGCTATTTGTAAATTTAAAATAGGCATATAAGAAAAAAATGTCTCATTACTATTAAATTCTATTTATCCAGATTTTGTTTTTCATGTCATTAACTAACAAAACAACTATATTTAATAATTTTGTTGATTTTTCATTAGATATTCTAGTAGACTTGTTAATTTTTTTTTAAAGCCAGAAGGCTTCTTTTAGATCTATTTTTGGTGTAGGCTGAATATGATACAGAAATTTAATACAGCACACTAATCATATTTTGGGTATAATCCAGGAAAATGAAAATATATTTCTGATTTTGGCTACAAGAGAGTAAGCATATTATTTATTATTCATAATGTTCATTAGAGGGAGAAAGAGAGAGAAAGAGACCGATTGGTAATATTTCTCAGCACTGGGTTAAATCTTTTATGACTTCTAAGACTACTTCAGTGAAATATATTGTATATTAAGGATCTATCTATACACAGGCATATACACCTATCCTATTAGAGAATATGTAAAAATTATGTCTAACTTGTGAAGTAGATACTACGTCTTCTCTTAAAAAGGTACTGGCGCACTTTTTCGTGAAGTTACAAGTATAAGAACATATTAAGATGTGCTGCTAGCTTTACCTAAGTAGTATAAAGCCTGTCTTTGCTACTCAGCCTCGCTTGATTTCTGGGTCCAAAAAAAAAGAACTATATAATGACGGGAGGAGAAACATAGCAAATAGTGGAAATGATTTAGGGAAAGTAGATGAAATTCATATAAGAGACAGTTTGGGGGGGCCTGGACTAGGAATGGTTGCTGAAAGTCTAAGGGATAAAGGATTTTGGCTGCTTAAAAGTGTCTGTACTTGTTAAGTATGACTGATTTTGTCTAAGGAAGATGAAGAATAAGATTCTCAGTTCTTTTTTTTTCTTTCTTTCTTTTTTTTTTTTTTAAGATTTTCAGTTCTTAGGCTCAGTTGGTTAAGCGTCCAACTCTTGATTTCCTCTTGGGTTATAATCTCGGGGTGGTAAGATCACGACCCACAGTGGACTCTGCTCAGTGAAGAATATGCTTGAGATTTTCTCTCTTCCCTCTCCTTCTGGCCCTTCCCTCCTCACACCCCATCCTCATGTGTGTACCCTTTCTCTCTCTCTCTAAAAATAAATATTAAAAAAAATAAAATAAAGACATATATTAATGTTAAAAAGAAGACCTACATATTATAAAAGGGTAGAGGTATGATTCTATTCCCCCCAAATTAAGAAAAATATTTTTAATTTTTTTAAGACACAATTGACAAATATCCAACATTTTATATGTATTCTTAATTTTATTTTTTCCTTTACAATTTAACACAAGATCAACCAACTTAAATTCATGGCCAGCTTAAGTTCAGTCATCTGAATGAGGCTAATGTAAATACAATACTGCTGGTTATAGGATAACCAGCACTATAAGCTTTCTGGCAATTTCAAGATATGAATATGCAGCATTGCTAAAAAAAGTAAATTTCTCTATGCCTTTTTCTAAATATCTGTTGCAAAATATTGGATTTAGCTTTTGAAAGAATTGTTTTCTTACAAGGGAGTTAAAATTTAGGAGATGACTAGGCTGGTAAATGGTACGTGGGGATATCCAATTAGCAAGTTTCTATTACATGTTGCATTAGTTATAATAGAAAAGTAGTAGACATGATCTAACTTCAGAAAAAGAAAGAGCTGAGAAAATGTGTTATATATTAGCCTATTAAGGAATAATATTAAGTCTTAAATTCATAAGCACTGATCATTAAGCATAAACTATAGGTGAGGGTATGGGAACAGAAAAGGAAGGAAGCACTTGCCCAATTTTTTTTCAGGGGAATAAAACTCAGAAGATTGAAGGAATAGAAGGGTAGTTTAAAGCTAGGTAGTACTTTGTTTTTAGTCATACAGTATAATGTATTTTAAAATTTAATACAAAATAAAGCACATTTTAATAGCTCTAGAATCTGGTGAAGGTACTACACTAAGGTATTAGACCAAGTTTGTTAGAACAAGTTTGCACAAGTTGGAAAGACTAGTGTGGCCTGGAAGAATCTGGAATGAGCTAGAATTTTAAATGAACTTGAAGGGATAAGAGAGATTTCAAAAGGGGTAGAAAGAAATTTCAGGCATTTTCTCATGTTTTTCACTTTTTCTAGAATTTCCTGTATTGTATCTCTGCCTTTAATATCATAGGCAATAGGTCAATCACATACTTGTTGAGTGCCAAATATATAGTTTTCTCTGCTTTGTCAGAGAAGATAGATTGTGACAAGTATTATACACTCTACCTTTAACATACATTTTTAAATGTCTCCTCTTTCATGAAGCCCTTAATCCTTTCTCCAATCCAGAAGAAACAATTCTACTTCTTGAACTTCTATTTTTTTTAAATTTGTATTTATTTATTTATTCATGAGAGACACAGGCAGAGGGAGAAGCAGGCTCCATGCAGGGAGCCTGATGTGGGACTTGATCCTGAGACTCTGGGATCATGCCCTGAGCTGAAGGCAAACGCTCAACCGCTGAGCCCCCTAGGCGTCCCATTGAGTTTCTATTTTAAAACTAATATTTTTTTTTTCCTGTGAGTCTTTTTGTTTCTTTTGTCTCACTTTGTTTTAATTCAAATAAAAAGAGTGTAAATGATAAGGTAATTCATGCACTTTCAATTTAAATAAGGACTTTCCTTTGAAATACCCATTGTACTTAGGAAGTACAAGTACTTAGCAGAAGTGCTTTATGTGTTCTTTCTCTTCATCACACAGTGTATTAATACACTATGTAGCCAAGGGTTGAGAGTTAAGCGAAACTGGCTTTTTAAATTTTTTTAAGATTCTATTTACTTATTCATGAGAGACACGGAGAAAGAGGCAGAGACATAGGTAGAGAGAGAAGCAGGTACGCTGGGAAGAAGCCTGATGCAGGATTTGATCCCAGGACCGGGGATCATGACCTGAGCCAAAGGCAGACACTCAACCACTGAGCCACTCAGGTGCTTGGCTTTTTTTTTTTTTTTTTAAGTTGGGTGTACAATCTTTACAGTGAAGTCTGGTGTTTCTATCTTGATTCATGCTAAGGTGCCTTACCCGCCATTGCTTTTGCACCATCAGTAAAAAAAAAAAAAAAAAAAGGAAAAAAAAATCTTGCATTAAGAAATACTGTTGGGGGATCCCTGGGTGGCGCAGCGGTTTGGAGCCTGCCTTTGGCCCAGGGCGCGATCCTGGAGACCCGGGATCGAATCCCACGTCGGGCTCCAGGTGCATGGAGCCTGCTTCTCCCTCTGCCTATGTCTCTGCCTCTCTCTCTCTCTCTCTCTCTGTCAAATAAAATAAATAAAATAAATAAAATAAAATAAAATAAAAAATAAAATAAAATAAATAAAATAATGTTGGGGGGGATCCCTGGGTGGCGCAGCGGTTTAGCCTGCCTTTGGCCCAGGGCGCGATCCTGGAGACCCGGGATCGAATCCCACGTCGGGCTCCAGGTGCATGGAGCCTGCTTCTCCCTCTGCCTATGTCTCTGCCTCTCTCTCTCTCTCTCTGTCATAAATAAATAAATAAAATAAAAAAATAAAATAAAATAAAATAAAATAAAATAAAATAAAATAAAATAAAATAAAATAAAATAAAATCTTAAAAAAAAAAGAAAAGAAATACTGTTGGGATCCCTGGGTGGCTCAGCGGTTTGGCACAATTCTGGAGTCTCGGGATGGAGTCCCACATCAGGCTCCTGGCATGAAGCCTGCTTCTCCCTCTGCCTGTGTCTCTGCCCCTCTCTCTCTCTCTATCATGTCTATCATGAATAAATAAATACAATCTTTAAAAAAAAATACTGTTGCCTTTGTGGAACCCCTAAACAAGTTTAGACTGCCAGGGTTTCATGAATCACACTCTGAGAACCACTGAAGTAGAGGGACTCTTTTTATCTATGGCTCTCCTTGCAAAAGCTAAGGCCTGGACATTTATTACAGATGAGGTTCTCTGAGTCTTTGGCTGAATTGCCGTCACAGGCATCATTCCCTTAATAAGAAAAATAAAGACAAATTAAGGAATCTAAGAAACTTAAGTATTATCTACTGCTTCCTAATCCTGGCACAGCCTAGTTAAGACAGATTATAAGACCTGTTAGAGAAACAGATGGTCAAGATGACACAGACTTTTAGTGTTACAGATTTAACTCTTTTTTTATTGGGGTATAACTGACATAAAACATCAGTTTCAAAATAAATAAATAAATAAAACATCAGTTTCAGTTGTGCAATGTAATGAGTCAATATTTGTATATAATGTAAAATAGCACAATAAGTCTAGTTATCATTTAGCACTTCATATTTAAAAAAAACTATATAATAAATCTGATGTTTTTTGGAGGAAGGTGAAGTTGTACAGTTCTATTAATTTAGAACATTTATAGATGCATTCAACTACTACCACAATCATGATACAAAACAGTTCCATCACCAAAAGAGTCCATTACAATATCTCTTAGAGTCACATCCTTCTCTCCTTCCCCTCCCAAACACACACACTCCTAGCCCCTGGCAACTACTGATCTGTTTTCTATCACTATAGTTTCCTCTTTTTTGAGAATGTCATATAAATGGAATCATGTAGTATGTAACTTTTTGAAACTAAATTCTTTCAGCCTGATTCCTTTGAGAAGCATCTAAATTGTATGTATTAGTTTGTTCCTTTTATTGCTGAGTAGGATTTTTTTTAAGTAAACTATACACACAATGTGGATCCATGATCCAAGACCCCAAGATCAAGAGTTGCATGCTCTACCAATGGAGCCATCCAGGCACCCCTGAGTAGTATTTCTTTATATGGATGTACCATAATTTGTTTATTCATTCATTTGCTAGGCTGTTTCCAGTTTTTGGTTCCAGGTTTTCATTTTTCTAAGACACATATAGACAGAGGTGAGATTGCTGGTCATATGGTAAGTGTGTGTTTGACTTAAGAAACTGCCAAAGTGCTAAAATGTTTTTCAGAGTGGCTGTATAATTTTGCATTTCCATCAGCAATGTATGAACATTTCAGTTGCTCTGTACCTCGTTAGCACTTGATATTGTATTTCTTTTATTTTAGCCATTGTAATAAATGTGCAGTGATACTGTGTGGTAGTTTTAATTTGCATTTCCCTAATGGCTAATGATGATGAGCAACTTTTCATACGCTTATTTACCATCTGTATATTCTCTTCAGTGAGACATCTCTTCAAGTCTTTTGTCCATTTAAATTGAGTTCTTTTCTTACTTTTGAGATTTTGAAGCTTTTTATAAATTCTAGATATACCTTTTGTTGAAGATGTGAATTGCAAATATTTTGAGTCTGTAGCTTATCTTTTCATTCTCTTAACTGTATCATATAAAGAGCAAAGTTTTTAATTTTGATGAATCCAGTATATCGATTTTTTTCTTTATTGGATCATATGTGTGGTGTCAAGTCTAGGAAGTCTGTAATCAAGTAATGTGATTCCTCCAATTTTATTGTTCTTTTTTTCAAAATTATCTTAGCTGTTCCAGTTTCTTTCCCTTTCCAAATGAATTTTAAAACTAGCTGCCTACATCTACAAAATCTCTTGCTGGGATTTGATTGATATTATGTTAAATGTATTCGTCTTTTTGGGGAATTGACATATTTATTGTGTTGCTTCCAATCCATGAACATAGTATATTTCTCCATTTATTTAGGTTTCCCTTTATTTCTCTAAAAAGCACTTTGTAGTTTTCAGCTTACAAATCTTATCTTTTTTAAAGATTTATATCTAAATATTTTATTTTTATAAGCTATTATAAATGGTATTATTTTTTAAATTTCACTTTCCAGCTATAAGTTGCTAGTATACAAAAGCATAGTCGATTTTTGCATGTTAATTTTGTATCCTGAGACTTGCTAAACTCATTTATTAGTCATAGGAGTGATTCCTTGGGATATTCTACATAGAAAAGCATATTATCTGCAAATACAGACAGTTTCATTTCTTTCCAATCTATATGCCTTTTCTTCTTTCTTGCCTTAGTTTTTGTCCTTTATTAGGTTGGGAAAGTTGCTTTCTATTCCTAAATTATTGAGAGTTTTTAAAAATCAGGAATGGATGCTGAATTCTGTCAAATGTTTTTTTTCTTTGTCATTATTTTTCTTCTTTAGACTTTTAATGTGATGGATTACACTGATTGATTTTCAAATGTTGAACCAGATTTTCATTCCCAGGATAAACCCCTCTTGGTTGTGATATGCAATTTTTATAATATATATTGTGAATTCAACTGGCTAGTACATTGTTTGGCATTTTTTTTTAAGTATTTATTTATTCATGAGAGACATAGTGGCAGAGACCCAGGCAGAGGGAGAAGCAGGCTCCATGTGGGGAGCCCGACACAGGACTTGATCCTGGGTCTCCAGGATCCCACCCTGGACTGAAGGCAGCACTAAACCGCTGAGCCACCAGGGATGCCCTGGCATTTTTGTGACAATGTATAGGAGGACTATTGGTCTTTTTTTTTTTTTTTTTTTTTTTTTCCTGAGGGAGGGAGAGACACAGCATGTGAACAAGGGGAGGGGTAAAGGGAAAGAGAGAAAGAGAAAATCCTCAAGCAGACTTAGTGGGGGCTTGATCCCAGGACTCTGAGATCAGGACCTGAGCCAAAACAAGAGCCAGGTGCTGAACTGACTGAGCCACCCAGGTGCCCCTCTGTAATTTTCTTGATTTGTAATGTCTTTGTCTGTTTGGTATCGGGCAAAACTGACCTCATGAATGAGTCAGGAATGTTTCTTCCTTTTATTTTTCTGAAAGAGACTATGTGGAATTGGAGTTATTTCTTCTTCAAATGTTTGTTTCAATTTGTTTTTGAGACCATCTGGGTGTGGAGAATTTTTGGAGGTTTTGAAGTACTAATTCAATTTCTTTAACAGTTATGGGGCCATTCAGTTTATCTATTTCATGTGTGGGGGGGAAGGGATTGGTAGTGTGTGGGTTTTGAGGAATTGGTCCATTTAATCTAAGTTGTCAAATTTATGTGTAGAGAGTTTTATAAAGCATTGTTATGAAGTTTGTAGTAATATTTCCTTTGTCATTCCTGATATTAATAAGATGTACCTTTTTTTCTTTGTCAGTCTTCCCAGAGGCTTATCAATTTTGTTGATTTTTTTCAAGAACCAACTTTTAGTTTCATTGATTTTTCTTTTTGTTTTCAATTTCATTGATTTCTGCTCTTTATTATTTTCTTCTTTTTGTTTGCCTTGAGCTTATTTACTCTTTTCCTAGTTTGTTAAGGTAGAAGTTTTGATTATTGATTGAAATTTTTTATTCTAATACTAGCTTTAAAAATCAATCAACCTTTTTGTGGTTCATAATTCATTTTTTACATGTGTCTACTGTTCTATTTTTAACTCCTTGAGTACAGGATCTTATTTTAGGTGACTAATCTGAGCCTAAGTATCTTGTACTATGTGTTTAGTATTTTATAGATGAATGTGAATGGAAGGATGGATGGATAAAAGGAGAGTGAGGGCAATGAATATAAATTATTTCAAAGATATTTTCAGAATTAAGAAAAATATATAACAGGGAGCTACAGGAGTCAGTAATGTTGAAGGAAAGAAACAAAACAATTTGCTCATTACGAAAAATTGCTAATACCCGTTGAAGTTAGTTTTGATAGGGAGTATTCAAAACCTCAAGCTGGTATACAGAATACTCACAGTCTGCATCCAATTCTATACAGTGAATGAAACTGTTTCCTACCCAATTAAAAAAAAAAATTTAACTTAGATAATATGAGCAAAATAATTTGGAAACAATTACCTCCATGATTTCTTGATTCTGTTTTACTTGTGTTATGCCTAATATACTTTCCTTAGTTATTTATTCACTGGTAGAGACTTAGTATATAGCCTTCACCACCTGAAGTCACACTTTAGGCCTCTAGGGAATGAGGCCATTGGTCTGAGCTTCCTGGCTCATACTCCTCTATAAAATTAGTTTTCTATGGCCAGTGTAACAAATTACCACAAATTTGGTGCCTTAAAACCACATGAATTTCCCATAGTTCTGGAAGCCAGAAGTCCAAAATCAATGTTACTGAGCTAAAATCAAGATGTCATCAGGGCTTTGCTCTTTAGAGGTTCTAGAAGAGAGGAGAGTGTATTTCCTGCTTTTTCCAGCTTTTGATGGCTGCTGGCATTACACAGTTTGTGGCTGCACCACTCCAGTCTCTGCTTTTATGGTCATATTGTCTTCTCTTCTGTAATAAAATCTCTGTCTGCTTCCCTCTTATAAGAACACTTATGATTGCATTTAGAGCTCACTTGAATAATCCAGGATAGTCTCCCCTGCTCAAGATCATTAATTATATCTGCAAAATCCTTTTGTTGCCATATAATTCACAGGTTGCAAGGGTTAGGATGTGGATATCTCTCAGGGGGCCGTTATTGAGCCTACCATAGCATCTTGATTCCTTAGTCAAGAACACTAGTGAAATGGGATAACAGAAGACATTCATTATCTCTTAAAAAATGTCCTTCATAATCTGTATTTTTAAGAATCTTATCTTTTGTCATTTGAAATATTAATATTTGCATATAAAATATTCATATAAATTAATTCAGACTGATATCCTTTATAGTAGATTCCAAAAATGAATTCTAAGGGAAAAGCCCAATTTATTACATATCAATCTTTTTCACATATAGCTTCATGAATAACTATTTGACACTGAAACATGAGTTCAGAAACTATTATTATTTTGGCACAGGAACAAACTTAATTTCAGAATCAGAGACTCCAGATATCCATGAACTTTTTTTCAAATAAAGTTTTAAGCCACCTGAATAACTTATGGATACAAATAGAGAGGAGATTAAATGGTTTCATATTGCTTCCATATGTAGGAACTAGTCGTTTCAGCAAGTTACAAATAAATCAAAATTTAACATAATGAACAAAGTCCGCAGCCAGGAAGAACCTGTGATTTGGGTTTAACAAATAACCTAACATGAGAGTTGCAGCATTGCTCAGCATTAATTTGTATTGATTCATATGGAATCATCAGTTATTTGCCAGCTAGAAATAATTAAAAATTCTTGCAACATTATCTATAATGTCAGAGCTTTCTTAATTGAGAGACTACCTGTCAGGCCTAGTAGAACCCTTGGGTAGAAGACAGATTTGCGCGACCATTCTCAGCCTAAACTAGAGACTATCCCAGTAAAGATTCTTCAGTACAGATTTTTCAGCCATCGCTTAATACCATTGGAAGTTGAGTATACACAAATATAGTATTTTTTGTTTTTAACAATATAAGTGCTTTCTAAAGCTTTGTCTACATGTTAATGAATTACTTTTCAGTATTTTTTAATAATCAGTGTCTGAGCCATGTAACTAATAACTGCTAATGACTAATGCCACTGGATCACCCACGTCACCATCCAGTGTTTCCATTATAAATTCCATGTCTTTTTCATTATAAATTCCATATGAATGCCACTTGTTATTTGTTGTATTTATCAGAGATTGATATCCTATGCAAATACATCTTTAAATCACTACAGTTGGAATACAAATGATGGTTTGCAAAGGGTGAAAGTAAAGCTTCAATGACCACTGTATTTGGAAAGGGGATTGACTGGGCAGCGGTTTAGCGCCGCCTTCAGCCGGGGCGTGATCCTGGAGACCCCGGATCGAGTCCCACATTGGGCTCCCTGCATGGAGCCTGCTTCTCCCTCTGCCTGTGTACACTCTACCTCTCTCTCTCTGTTTCTCATGAGTAAATAAATAAAATCTTAAAAAAAAAAAAAAAAAGAAAAAAGAAATGGGATTGACCAAACATTGTACATTTTTCTAGCTAGGACTTAACCTAGCTCCCATTTATACATATTTGTGTACATAGAGAAATCATTAACACTTTTCACAGAATTGCCAACTGTTTTTTTTTTTTTAAACCTACATGAAACCTGACAAAATTCTGGATAATTTGACTTGTAGGAAGACTCCTAAATGGCATATTAATAACTTGCTGAAGAAGTAGACCTTCCTTGCCTTTGAATGTCACCTAGTAGATTTGAGCTCAGGTTTATGGAAAGCTGGATGGTTTATAGAAGAAACACATCTAAATCTTCTTGCTGGATTGATGTTCCTAAAGAAATTATCTTTCAAAGATAGAAAAGCCTAACTGTTTCGTAAGGACACTTACTGGCCTTTAAATCTTAGAGTTTCTTAGACTTCGGTGTCAGACTTTCTTTTTTTTTTCCTCTATATTCTCTCCCTAGTAATCTCATTCATTCTCAAGTTTTCAAATGCTATCTATATGCTAATGGATTATAAATTCATATCACTCTGCCAGGTCTCTTTTTATAGCTCTAGATCTCTATCTCTAACACTTCTTTCTGTACCTCCTTTTGGATGCATACAGAAACCTCAAACTGTATGTGTTCAAAACAACTCAATGATCATACTGCACCACCCTCCAACCTCACATTTCTTATAATAGTCTCAGTCTCCAATTACTAGGAGACACCATTCCTTTTCATTCACCCTATACATGTAATCTATCAGCAAGTCCTGCTGATTCCACTTTCTGAAAATATCTTGAGTCTATTACTTCTGTCCATTTCCATTGATTTCGAACTAGTACAGTCTACCGATTTCTTCCTATCTGGCTTCACTTCATTTTTTTCCCTTTGATTTGTTCATAGGGCAGCCAGAGTGATCGCTTAAAAATGTTATTGTGACTGCAGTATTCCTCTGCTTAAAACCCTTTTGGCATGTTACAACAGGGATGAACGTTGAAGACACTATGCTAAGTGAAATAAGCCAGACCAAAAGGACAAATATTGTATGATTCCACTTATATGTGAATAGAATAGTTGAATTCATACAGACAGAAAGTAGAACAGTGGTTTTCAAGAGCCAAGTGAAGGAGAAATGAGGTGTTATTGTTTAATGGGTATAGAGTTTCAGTCTGGGATGATGGAAAAAGTTCTGGAGATAGATTGTGGTTATAGTTGCATAACAATGTGAATACCTAATGCTACTGGATTTACACTTAAAAATGGATAAAGTGGTAATATTAATGTTATGTATATTTTACCAAATTAAAACAAAAAACCTTTGGTTGCTCATTGCTGTCATGATAAAGACTGCAATGCTTGCCACCATCTAGAAGCCTGATATGTGTTCAGGCCTTCCAATCTACCCCTCAGATTCTTTGTTCCCGTTATACTGGCTGCCCATTAAATCCTCAATGACAATACATTTCCTTCTTTCAAATCTCTCTTAATGTTCCCTCCCCTGGAATGAAATGGTCTTTCTCCCTTCTCACTTGGCCAACTCAACTTATGCTTATAGTCCTTACCTTAGACATCACTCTCTCCAGGATATTTTCCCTGTCTCCCTCCAATGACCGTTCCTCCTATCTACATTCTGACAGCACCTATACTTCTTTGTAGCACTTCTTTACAGTCATGATTGGTTTTCAGTATCTGTCTCCTCCAACATATTGCAAGCTCTATGAGACCAAGGGCCATTCTGACTTGTTCACCTAACACCTTTTAAAGAGCTGGTGTTTAGCAGAAGTACAAAACGTGTTTGTGAAACAAATGAATCAGTGCATAAATGTATGCATACCACCTAAAGGATAAAGTAAAAAAAAACACATAAGAATTATTACTTAAAAGAGGTATTAAAAAGAAAACAAACAGTGAGGTTTTCCCCCACATAGTGTAATTTCTTTCTTCCCCCAATTTTTAATTTAAATTCCAGCTAGTTAACACAGTTTTTTTTAGTAGTGTAAATAGTTTATTTGCTCATATGTCATGAAAAGACCAGAAAAGTAACATGAACTGCTTTTTTTATAAAACATTTCTAGGGACCCCTGGGTGGCGCAGCGGTTTGGCGCCTGCCTTTGGCCCAGGGCGCGATTCTGGAGACCCGGGATCGAATCCCACGTCGGGCTCCCGGTGCATGGAGCCTGCTTCTCCCTCTGCTTGTGACTCTGCCTCTCTCTCTCTCTCTCTGTGTGACTATCATAAATAAATAAAAAAAAAAAAAACATTTCTAATATTGCTAAGAAGCAGGCCCATTAATAAACAGCAAAGAACATGCCAACATTATTGTCTATTTGTAGATTAATAAATAGGCAATTATTTCAATATGATTAGCACTGAGCTTTGGAAAACAGCTGCTTGTCATAAAGGGCCAACTGCTTTTGTTGCATCATGGTCAAATTGCTTTTTTCATCAAAATCAGTGTTGAGACAGACAAAATCTTGGCATGTTCTTTTTAAAGTACACATTCATGGAAATGTGCTAGCAGGTGGCAGTTTTAAAAGTAATTTTTTGTAAATAGGTATGCTAAAGTGAAATGTAACTGATCCCTAAACTGTCCTTGTAGTTAAATATATATATTAAAAAAGAAACTATAAGTTAAAGTAACATTCAGATTGTATAGCACAGGCTGATGCATTTATTTTTATTTTTATTTATTTATGATAGTCACAGAGAGAGAGAGAGAGAGAGAGAGGCAGAGACATAGGCAGAGAGAGAAGCAGGCTCCATGCACCAGGAGCCCGACATGGGATTCGATACTGGGTCTCCAGGATCACGCCCTGGGCCAAAGGCAGGCGCTAAACTGCTGCGCCACCCAGGGATCCCAAGGCTGATGCATTTTTAAACCATATTTACAATATTACCCAAAGGCTTAGGTGGGAATTAAAGTGTAAAAACCATAAAAAACTGCACCAATTTTATAGCAAAATACCTGTACATTTAAAAAGATCATATAACTACACATTATCCAAGGAAAATGGGACCTTCACCAAGGAGTTCACATAAGCAGAACATAAAACAAGAAATTCAGTGGTTAAATACTATACAATAAACTACAATTAATATGTTGATGTAATGTACCAAGAGTTTAGTTTCCGGTGTAGAAATTATTTATAAAAACAATATAGTTTCTCTATGGAAAGCATGAAAAATCTAGATAAAGCATAAAGGAGAATAAAAAAATAGCCTATATCATAACACAGAAGTAATCATTTTTATATATCTTGATATATTTGCTTCTATTCCTTTGCATGTGTGTTTTTCTTCTTTAAGGATTTTATTTTTAAGTAATCTACCCAACATAGGGCTTTAACATACAATCCCAAGATCAAGAGTTGCATGCTCTACTGACTGAGCCAAACAGGCACCCCTGTATGTGTGTTTCTTAAATAAAATAATCAAATGGGATAATACTATCTATACAATTTTCTGTTATTTATACTATTAAGCTGCAGTATAAGTAATTATGAGTTAGAGTATCTCTTAATAAATCTTGACTACATCTTGGATTTTTTATTAGGATTAATTAATGAAATTAGATATACTATATGAACATGAAAAAAATGAATCAGATGAAAGGGGTATACTTCTCACCATAATCTAACTATACAAGAAAGACAACTTTTTCTAGAACAATGTTTTCAAAACTTCATTCTGCTCTGGTGGCAGAGACTTATATTCCTATGAGCAGAGAGAAACTTCAGTCCACAGAGTTAGGTGTTCTTGATTTCTATTTTGTTTGAGACCATCTGGGGCTATCATTAAATACAGTTTTCTTATATAGTGCCAATGCACTAGGGAAGAATATCTGGCCCGTGTCTGTGGAGGCACACAGTCATCCTCTTATTCTTGGTCATTGGCCAGCCAAGCATTTTCATTTCTGTTTGTATGGCTTTTCAGTTCCAATGGCTTCTTTTCCTACTCCAGTGCCACCCACGAGGGAACAGGAATCATTCTGCTGCTTTTCTCAACACTACAAATTGGAAGTCTCTCCAAAGTCAGTTTTTGAGGGTAGCTAGAACTTGTGAGTATGATGAGATCTCACTCTCATGATTATTACATTACATGGCAAAAGGGAGATTATCCAGGTATATCTAATCTAGTCACACAAGTCCTTTGAAAAGCAAAAATTTTCCCTGGCTGGTGGCAGAAGAGGGAGTCAGAGACTGCAATTATGGAAGAACCCAATGTAGGTGGCCGTTAGCAGGAGAGACTGGACCCTGGCTGACAGCCAACAAGGAAATAAGGACCTCAGAACTATAACTGTAAGGAAATGGGTCCTATTAACAACCTGAGCTTGGAAGCAGAGCCCTCCTAGAGCTTCCAGACAAGAGCCCTGAATAGTTGACATCTTGATTTCAGCCTTGTTATATATGTGTATACCCTGAGAATTCAGTCCAGCCAAACTCACCCAGATTTCTGATCTACAGAACTGTGATAATAAATGGGTGTTGTTTTAAGCTGCCATGTCTGTGGTAATTTGTTGTATAGCAAGAAAATACAAGGGGATTACATGAAGGCATGATTAATAGGAGGCAAGGATCATGAGGACTACCTATCATAGGAGCCCAACCCTGAGATCAGCAGAGTCTGGCCTGGGTCAGCAGAACTACCCAGTTAAAAAGTCATGAACAATAATGATAATAAATGGTAACTGTCTTAGGCTACTAAGTTAAAGAGTGGCTTATTATGTCACCACGATTTGCCAGTGGCTTATTATGTAATTAAAGATAATTATTACAACTTCTTTTTACAAAAGATTTATTCAGGGCAGCCGGTGTGGCTCAGAGGTTTAGCGCTGCCTTCAGCCCAGGGTGTGATCCTGGGGTCCTGGGATTGAGTCCCACATTGGGCTCCCTGCATGGAGCCTGCTTCTCCCTCTGCCTGTGTGTCTGCCTTTCTCTGTGTGTCTCATGAATAAATAAATCTTAAAAAAAAAAAGCTTATTCATTAGAAATAGAGATAGCACACGCAGAAACAGGAGGGGAAAAGAGAACCTCAAGCGGCCTTCATGCTGAGCGTGTAGCCTGGAGCAGGGCTTGATCTCAGGACTCAGATCACAACCTGAGCCAAAA
This sequence comes from Vulpes lagopus, assembly GCF_018345385.1. Taxonomy (NCBI): domain Eukaryota; kingdom Metazoa; phylum Chordata; class Mammalia; order Carnivora; family Canidae; genus Vulpes; species Vulpes lagopus. Next base: position 72,996,238 of record NC_054833.1, on the reverse strand, counting down.
CCAAGAGTCAGATACTTAACCGATTGTGCCAACCAGGCGCCCCTAGTTATTACAACTTTGGCGGTAAGAGAAGTATGGAAAAAATCCTCTTAAATGGAAAGCCCCATCATAGTTCAAAAGATAATGAAGAATATAGAGAACATGGGATCTGAATTTGAACCCACTGCTTTATAATAATGAATTACTATTTACTTATTAGTACTATGCTAGGAATTTTTTTTTTTTAAGATTTTGTTTATTCATCAGACCATACTAGGTGATTTACTTACATCAGCTGATTATTATTTAACCTGCTTGGACTGGATCCTGGGTAATTTCAAGTGTCTTCAGGTGATTCAATGTGTATCTATGATTGAGAAGTATAGACATACAAAACCCCATTAATTCTTGCAGAAACTCTCTAAGGTAGGTTTTACATCATTTTATAGTAAAGAGATGGATGCCCATAGTTGCTAACTAACTTTCTCCAAGTCACACCGTCTCATAAGCAGTGGGGGTGGGGGGGGAAGCTGTGGCTTTTCTACAAATGACACATTTCCTGAGCAGAGGAGACAATTCCTCTCACCAAATCCAGGGCGATGCTAAACCAAAAGGAAAGAATCAATATTCCTACTTAATAATCAAGTCTCTTGGGTAGCCCCTGTGGCGCAGCTGTTTAGCGCCGCCTGCAACCTGGGGTGTGATCCTGGTGGCCCGGGATCGAGTCCCACGTCGGGCTCCCTGCATGGGGCCTGCTTCACCCTCTGCCTGTGTGTGTGTGTGTGTGTGTGTGTGTGTGTGTGTGTGTGTGTGTGGTCTATGAATAAATAAATAAAAATCTTTAAAAAAATAAATAAAAATAATCAAGTCTCTTTTTTGACTGTATCCTCCATGAACTCTTTCAGTACTTCAACTCTTCACCAAATTTCTATTGCATGAATAACTGGCTTATTTTGGTGATGAATTATATTATACTCAGCCTTGCCAAATATAAGGCCTATATTTATCAATGCCTCCCTTTTCATTTCTGTTATCAAACTTGGTGACATGGCAGGCAAATCGTGGTGACAGCCCTGGTTCTGCAGCCACACCCACCCGAGCTGGCCTCCTGCGTACACTTATCTCTGTGGCCGCGGCAAGCCATCTGATTTTTTGAATCTCAGCTTTGTAAGCATGAAATAGGGAAAAATGAAACCTGTATTTTGGCAAGGATTAGAAATATTTAATAAACCTTAGTTATCAGTATACCCACCCTAACATGGAAGTAAAGGGTTTGATCCATCAGTCAACACAAGGAAAAGTAGTAGGTCGAATTAGACCTTGGGAGTGGACTACTTTTTGATACAAATACCCTAGTATTTGGAGAGAGAATATAAAGATTATAAGGAATCATGAATCTACCTAAGCCTGGCACTTCTATCCCTCAGAACAGGTTTCCAGAACGTTCTTTACACATGATACTCCAGCCAAACCACAGGAAATCATCATACTCCGCAATTCCCCTCCGTCTCCAGCTCTTGCCCCTAGGACAGACTTCCTACCCCGGGTCCTGCCCTTCCATTTAGGGGAGGAGTTGCGGATTTTATTTTACAGTGGATTGGCTTACGGCGGTGGGGTGGGACGGGGAGACGAGGGAGGCCCCACCCACTGCCCTGGAGGCCCGGAGATGGGCGCTCCCCTTTCCCCTGCCCCCTCGCGGACCTGCAAAGTGGGGCCAGCGGCGGAGGGAGGGCGCTGTCCCCTGGCCCTGTCCCCTGTCCCTTTAAGGAGGAGGGCCGAGCGCCGGCGGGGGAGCTGGCGTGCGTGGCCCCTTCCCCGTCCGAGCCCTCGCCCCAGAGCAGCCGCAGCCACAGCTCGGGCCGCAGGAAGCGAGTCGCCACCATGGTGAAGATTGTGACCGTTAAGACCCGGGCGTACCCGGACCAGAAGCCGGGCACGAGCGGGCTGCGCAAGCGGGTGAAGGTGTTTCAGAGCAGCGCCAACTACGCGGAGAATTTCATCCAGAGTATCATCTCCACGGTGGAGCCGGCGCAGCGGCAGGAGGCCGCCCTGGTGGTGGGCGGGGACGGCAGGTTCTACATGAAGGAGGCCATCCAGCTCATCGTCCGCATCGCCGCCGCCAACGGGGTAAGGGGCGCGCGCGCGTGCGGCCGCTGTCTCCGCCCGCCCCCGGGCGCTCGGGCCCCGCCACTTCCGCGCGCCGCCGCCCCAGCCTCCGCCCCGGCCCCTGCGCGCGCTCGCGCTGCCCGGCCCCGCCGCCCCGCCGCCCCGCCGCCCCGCCGCCCCCGCCGGCTGCACGGAGGTGGCCGCCGGGCTCCGCCGGGCTCCGCCGGGCTCCGCGGGGCCGCTCGGCCCGCTCCCCGGGGGCGCGCGCGCTCCGGCCTTGACCTTGGGAGGGCCCAACCTCGCCTCCCGCTCCGCCCCTCTGCCGCCTCCTGCTGAGGCCTCTGACATTTCTATTAACCTTTCCCGCGGCGGGAGATCAGGTTACAGCGCGGGGTGCAGTCGCCTTAACCCGGAAAGGTTAGACGGCCTGCGCCTCGCCCAGAACCCCTTGCATCCCGCGCGGTTGCCTGCTATTCTGGTCCGGGGCTGGCGCTTCCCGCGGGCAGGGAGCCCGGGGCGGTGGGGCCGGGGCGGCGGGCTCGCGGGCTGACGAGGAGGTCGCCAAGTCTCGCTCCCCACACCCCAGCTTGGGGTGGGACGGTTTGCCAGCCCTTGCACGGCCTGGTTTGCTGGGGCGCAGGCATTTGAAAAGGCCGGTGTTTGCACGGTGGTGCTTCTAGATCTGTTCCATCGAGGACTTGGAACTGAATTTTCATTACAACAGAAACTGCGCGGGGCGCCTGGGGGGCTTAGCGGTTGAGCGTCTGCCTTGGACTCCGGGCGTGATCCTGGGCTCCTGGATCACATCCAGGTCCCCATGGGGAGCCTGCTTCTCCCTCTGCCTGTATCTCTGCCTCTCTCTCTCTCTGTGTCACTCATAAATAAATAAATAAAATCTTAAAAAAGAGAAAAAAAACTGCATACCCAAGGGCACTCTTACGCAAGCCGTCGGGGCTGGCCAGGAAGTTAATGCAACACCTTGGCCCCTCCCCTCATCACCTTCCCCCCTCCCCCCAGCTAGGGACCATTAACTGACTTTATGGGCCCGCCGGTTCACTTGGTTCGGTGAAACTCTGAAATACATTTTTAAGTAAACCTGAGGTATGAGGAGGTGAATTTATAAAATAGATAAATTGGGGCTGATTATTCATTCGCTTTTATAAAACATTTTCTAGCAAGTTTTTCTTTCTGTATTTAAAATATTTGACTTATACCCAACTCTTCTGGAACTCATACCCTTTCATATTATATTTATTCATTTTTAAGAAAGATTTTATTTATTTATTCAGGAGAAACATACAGAGAGAGGCAGAGACATAGACAGAGGGAGAAGCAGGCTCCCCATGGGGAGCTGGATGTGGGACTTGGTCCCAGGACCCCTGATCACAACCTGAGCCAAAGGCAGATATGCTCAACCACTGAGCCGCCCAGATGCCCCTTTTTATTCATTTTAGTAGTACTTTAACATGTAAGTGTCATTTTGCCAAGCACTATGAAAAGCACTTAACGTGCAGTATCTCATTTATGCTGCAGCCCTAAGACGTTGATGCTATTATGGGCATCTTCAAGTTGCCAGTGAGAAAACTGAAGCCCAGGCTGGTTAAAGAGAAACTGCAGTGACCGTATCCAGAATGCTAATATAGACCTGCCAGTCCCAACTTCTGGGAATAAATATCTTGAGTCTATAAAGATCTATTTTCCCATAGTCTGTAAAATCTAAAATGGGCCGAACCTGCATGTGCCTCCCTGGGTCAAACATTTATAAGCATCAAGGAAAGAAGGTCCTCTGGATAGAATATGCTCCTGAGTTTTCAGACAACCACAAATTCCCTTGAAAGAAGAGCAAACAATAGCTGTATACCAGTAGATCCCTTCAATTCCTTATCACCTGTGTTGAATATAGATTTCATTCATTCATTCATTCATTCATTCAACAAAGATTGAACCTATACTATGTGCAGAGAAATGTGTGGAGTAAAGGGACAATTCAGACACAAGACTCATCTTTAAGAAAAAAAAAAAAAGATTCATGTTTAAGGACCTTGCTTACAGCATGGTGGGAATTTTAGGGCTCCAAATGGAAAGCTGCCCATTTGGGAGTAATGGGGAGTAGAAAGAAAAAAAATAGGCTAAGACTAAAAAAATATGTTCTTAAAACCTCATCCCCTTTTAGCTACTGCCTTACTGCTTTTCCCCTTTTGGCCAGTTGCTACCACTGATATTTCACTCATTCACTTACCACCTCACTGCAGTCTGGCTTCGGCTTCCACCACTATTCCACTAAATTGTTCTTGCCAAGGTTACTAGTGACTTTCTGGTTGCTAAATCCATTGAATACCTTTTTAGGCCTTATTTGGCCTTTTGTTGCTTTTGGCACTACTGATTTTTTGCATTTTTTAAAGTCCTCCTTCCCTTGCTTTGATCACTCTCCTGATTCTACTCACACTTTTTGAGAGTCCCTTCATGGACTGCTTGCCCTGGGCACATTCTAGCTGTTCCCTAGATTTCTGTCTTCAGCTTTCTGCTCTCTGGTTTTGTTCCCACTGTCTCTGTCTGTCTCTCCTCACCAGGGATGCTACTCCTCTCTTCTGGAACGATCCAATTCAGATAGCATCTTCAGAAAACTTTCTCCCAAAACCTCTCTCTGACACTTTCATTCCCCTTTGAAGTACTCTTTTCTCATAGATACCTCTAGAATAGTTTAATCAAATTCTAGTGAAATTATCTTTACGTGTGACACTGTCCCCTAGAGAGTAAACTTCCTTAAGACAGAATCTGGTTTATCTATATTTGTAGTACCTAGCTAGGACGGTGTGGCTTTCAGTGAGTCCTTGTTTAATTGCCCTGAATTGTGAAAGATGTGGAATACACATTAAGTTAAGCAAATTCCACCACTTAAAGCCAGTGTATAGTGGTGACCAGTACATTTATTCTCTTCAAACACTCATTACATCCTTACTTGGTATCAGATGTTTGTGCCATGGGGATACAAAATATTCTTGCCCTCAGCAAAAGCAGTGTAGAAGGGGAGGTAGACAAGAATAAACATAGAGCACAGTTGTTAGGTGTTACTGTGGAGGTGTGTGCCAGGCACTGAAGGGGGGAAGAGTATGGAGGGCTGTACAGGTGTATCCAGCTTTTTGAAAGTATATGTTACTCCATTTTTATGAAAGACCTACACTAAGTACCTGTTTTTGCAAACGACAAACCCAAAGAAATCTGAAAATGACTTGTGCTCTTATGAAAAAAGGCGAAAAGCGAAAGTAGAAGTCAGTTTGGTGTACAGGGAGCTTTTCCAGAAGCAGCAAGGACCCACCCCCCAGTAGGAAGAGTGGCCCGCCAATCACCTTCCCAGAACTACATTTGGCATCTCTAGGGCTTTGAACTGTGCTTCTGTGTGCTTCTGTGCTTTATCTTTACTTATTCTGTGCATCCAATAGCAAGATGTTTCCTAAGGTATCAGAAAACCCAAAAAGGTTTATTTCGGGGGTCTGAGAACACTAAAAGGGGTTGCTGAGTTGAGGCTTAATGATGAGTTGGAATTCCTAAGGTGGGTTTGTCAAGAATAAGAATTCTAGGCAGGAAAAAAGAAAAATATAGGAGTTGGAGGATCCCTGGGTGGCTCAGCGGTTTAGAGCTGCCTTCAGTCCAGGGCATGATCCTGGAGACCTGGGATTGAGTCCCATGTCGGACTGCCTGCATGGAGCCTGCTTCTCCCTCTGCCTGTGTCTCTGCATCTCTCTCTCTCTCTCTCATGAGTAAATAAAACCTTAAAAAAAAAAAAAAAAAGGAGTTGGAGACTGTTGGGCAGGTTAGTTGACTTCTGATCCTTTTTCCCTCTTGTTTATAAAGGTTAAAAATGATGAGACATACTGTGACAGTTTTTGTGAGAATTAAACGACATGTTTAAAAAGTACCTGCAGTCTCTTCTCACCTGGAAGCTGACTGGATGACACTTGTGGGGAAACCTCATGACCTGGGGCAGGACTTTGTGTTTTCAGTGTTCTGCCCATACGGGGAGACTACGCAGTAATCAGGCCCATCCTGATTCAAATATTAATACTTCTTCTCTGCCCTACATAGATTATAATCACTGTCCCCCACTTTCATCTACCCCTCATGGCCCCAACCAATATAGAGGGATTCCATATTACTCAGAAGCCAATTGGGTTCAAGTGCCAAAAACCTAGTTCAGATTAGCGCAGTGAGAGAGGAATTTATGGGTCTGTGTGACTGCGAAGTCTAACCGATACCAGTGCAGACAACTTAGTTCAAACCATTCCTGGTGTCTAAAAATTGCTCTTGGGCCCAGTGATCTACAAATGACCGGTATTAGGAATTGGGAAGAGTTTGAACTCACAAGTAAATGAATGTTTGGATATTTTGAAGGGTAGCTTATCATTATCTTCAGGAAAATAAAATAAATGCCTTCATGGGAACTTGTGAGTAAGCAAGTTTTCTTAAATCTTTTTTTTTTTTTAATTTTTATTTATTTATGATAGTCACACACAGAGAGAGAGAGAGGCAGAGACACAGGCAGAGGGAGAAGCAGGCTCCATGCACCGGGAGCCCGACGTGGGATTCGATCCCGGGTCTCCAGGATCGCGCCCTGGGCCAAAGGCAGGCGCCAAACCGCTGCGCCACCCAGGGATCCCCGCAAGTTTTCTTTTGTCAATTCACAGGGGTTCTTGTGTCCTGGATTCCTTTTTTAATCTATGGACCCCTTCTTGGAATTATTTTATTTATTTATTTTTAAGATTTTATTTATTTATTCATTGGAGACATACAGAGAGAGGCAGAGACATAGGCAGAGAGAAGCAGGCTCCATGCAGGGAACCTGATGTGGGACCTGATCCCGGCACTCTGGGACCACCCCTAGGCTGAAGGCAGATGCCCAACCACTGAGCCACCCAGGTGTCCCAGAATAATTTTATTTTAAAATAAAGAAAATATAGAGGATTTCAAAGGAAATTAAAAATTATGTTGGAAATGAAATTATCAAAATATTAATCAAATTTGTGATACAGCAAGATATATATGCTTCTTTATTGACACATTAACAAAATTTAGTGGAAGGTCTAATACTATCTTATTTTAGAGTAGTGATAAATGTGATATTTTGATATACCTGCAATCTTTTTTTAAAAGGATTTTATTTATTTGAGAGAGGGTGGGGAGGGGGAGAGAGAAAGAAAGAGAGAAGAGAGCAGAGCACTAGCATGAGTGGGGGGTGGGGCAGAGGGAGAGGAAGAAGCAGACTCCCCGCTGAGCAAGGAGTCCCACTCAGGGCTTGATTCCCAGGACCCTGGGGTCATCACCTGAGCTGAAGGCAGATGCTTAACCAATTGAGCCACCTAGGTGCCCCAGTATGTCTGCAATCCTAATATTTTGAGAATATTGCAATATGAAAATAGCTGTGATTTTTAAAAAAGATTTATTTATTTACTTTAGAAACAGAGCATGAGCAGGGGAGTGGGGACAGAGGGAGAGAGAAAATCTCAAGCCGACCCCCTGCTGAGCCTGACATGGGACTCAGTCCCATGACCCTGAGATCATGACCTGAGCCAAAATCAAGAGTTAGATGCTTAACAGACTGAGCCACCCAAGGTGCCCCTGAAAATATCTGTGATTTCTATTGATGATAAAGTCCCAGGTGGTCTGAGTAAAGGTAATAATAATTCTGTGGTTTATTGCCTAGATTCATAATTCAAGGAAATGCTAAATTTCATTTAGAGGTTAAAGATTTTGTTTTGCCATTCAGATTCACTCCATTGAATTCTACCCAGGGATCTCTTGGGGGTGGGGTGGGGTCAAAGGATCCTGAGTTAAGACCCCCTGCATTAAACAAATGATCCTCTTTTAGTGTCAGGTACTGCTTGCACCAGAATGGGCATCAAATACATGACACAGAGATTAAGGGTCTAGTTCTCAGACCAAACCAGTGGGGCTTTGAGAACTTAGCCTTAAGTAGAGGAACTCCACTGTCTCCCACTTGGGATGGACCACACTTTCCTGAACTTTCATGAGGCCAGTTGCAAACACAGGTGAAGGGACATGTTTCTAAATATAGTTCTGAGAAGGGAATGAAAGAATACTGGGCAGGAAGGGGAATGTTTTGGGACTCTGAGGTAATTGGTGTTAGGTAGAGGCACCTTGCTACCTTACTTAAAACCTGATATCCTTAGGGCAAGGATGATTTGACAGAGAACCATTTTTGGACCACTTTTTAATATGCTATAACTCCCATTATAAAAAAAAAATGTTCTTTTGGGGACACATGGTGGCTCAGTGGCTGAACGTCTGCCTTCGGCTCCCATTGTAATCCTGGGGTCCTGGGATCGAGTCCTGCATTGAGCTCCCCGGAGAGAGCCTGCTTCTCCCTCTGCCTATGTCTCTGCCTCTCTCTGTGTCTCTCATGAATAAATAGATACATATTTTCTTAAACTCCTTTTAATTAAGATGGGTTTATGAATGATTGTTCTCCCCCTATTTACGCTTTCTGAGTTTGAATTGGCATTAAATATCAGGATAAAGAAGATACTTTTCTATCCTGGAGTGTGCAATCTTTGGGGGAGATAAGACACAAGAAATACATACACGTGCAAAGAACAGAATTAAAGAGACAGGCAACCCGGGTGGCTCAGCGGTTTAGTGCCGCCTTCAGTCCAGGGTGTGATCCTGGAGACCCAGGAACGAGTCCCATGTGGGGCTCCCTGCATGGAGCCTGCTTCTCCCTCTGCCTGTATCTCTGTCTCTCTCTCTCTCTCTCTCTCTCTCTCTCTCTCTCTGTGTGTCTCTCATGAATAAATAAATAAAATCTTAAAAAAAAAAAAAGCGCCAAGTGCAGATAAGCGAGAGAACATTGTGGATTGGGGAAAGAAGTGGTGATATTTGAGTGGATAGTGTGAATAGAGAAGAGGCTGCTTGACTGGAAGGGGGTACATAGCAGAAAGACGTAAGATGGAGGAATGGACAGGACTGATTTTTTCCATCCAGGCCACACTTACCTGCAAGAAGTGCAAAAGAAGTGTAGACTTTGTACTGGAAGGCATGTGGCCAGCTAAAAATGGGTGGCTCTGCTATCTTAAGAAAGGAAGTTGCAGGTAGAAATTTCTGCCATGGGCCATCTCTTTGAGCATGCAGATAACCTACTCTTCTTCCCACCTATGAAACACATCACTCTTCCCCTGAGGCAGCTTCTCAGATTCCTTCCAATAAATGTATACAGCTATATAGTTATACAAGTAGAGCAGTCACCAGCCATAGTGTTCACACTCTACTGCTGGTGGGGAGTGCAGACTCCAGGCCATGACAACGGAGTAGGTCCACAGGGAGCCCTGGTTCTGCCTTCTGGGAGGGAGTCTCTTACTCTCTGTCTCCTGTGCTCACTTAGTCCTGGACACTGGGGAGTAGGTTCTGAGACTTTTTGGATCTACACAGCTTTTGCATCCTGCACTCTGCTGATGAAAGTTGGGGGATGTAGGAAGGCAGGAGAGGGGCAGGGGTTGCTTTTGCAGACCTAGTTTTTGGTTTGTTTCACTATATAATTACTTTGAAACCTTATTAGGCTTTTTCTAGTTTATTCTGATCAGTTCCATATACTGATAACCACAATGAAAATTCTCACTTAGATAGGGTTTTAAGGCTGAAAACTTTATTAATTTTTAAATATTTTATTTATTTATTTTGAGAGCACAAGAGTGAGCAGCGGGAGGGGTAGAGACTAAGGGAGAGAAAGAATCCCAAATAGACTCCACGCTGAGCATGGAGCCTGATGCAGGGCTCCATCTCATGACCCTGATATCATGACCTGAGCTGAAATCAAGAATTAGACACTTAACTGAGTCAGACACTTAACAGACTAAACCACCCAGGTGCCCCAACCCTGAAAACTTTAGCTTTTATTTTTGGCCTGTATGTTCTTACTCTGTCCCTCCTCTGATGTCTCTATCACTGATGGCTGCCTTGAGACAGGAAAAGCTAGGCTGAGTAAGAAGGCAGTATCCTTACTCAGATCTATGCTGGTGGGTCAGTTTTCATTGTCTAGCAAAGAGTCCTGGGAAAGCGTTGAGGCAAGAGCCCTTTCTTCTACACCTGCTGCTTCATGGAGAGCTGCCTTAGCTTGGGTAAATAAAGAGCAGTCATCTCAACTGGACAAGGCCACAAATTACTGGATTTGGGCAACACAGTTTGCAGGCCACAAAGAAAATTTCCTTAGCAGAGCTTTAACCTTTATTTTCGCCTATGGACTGGCAAGCCCTTGCCTGAGCTCCTCTCAATTGTAGCAAGAAGCATCCAACAACCGTTCCTATTCTGAATTCTCCCAACCATTTGCTTAACTTTGGTTGGCCAGTGGTCTGCCTTCCAAGGTAGCAGTGGTAATAATTTTGTCATGGTATAAAAGGTATGCTGATGATGCATATTTTAGATCCTGTTTTGGTACAGAAAATAAGATTTTTTTTTTAATTTTTTTTTATTTATTTATGATAGTCATACAGAGAGAAAGAGAGAGAGGCAGAGACACAGGCAGAGGGAGAAGCAGGCTCCATGCACTGGGAGCCCGATGTGGGACTCGATCCCGGGTCTCCAGGATCGCGCCCTGGGCCAAAGGCAGGCGCCAAACCGCTGCGCCACCCAGGGATCCCAGAAAATAAGATTTTTATCATTAGTTAACATATAGGTTTGGCTGTGAATACAAAGTCTCAAGTTACTTGAACAAAATAAAATTTTATAGTAATAGAACCCTTTCTGTGATAGCAGTCCTGAGCTAATCTGGTGGGTCTGTAGAATAAGGGGCTCTATATTTATATTTCTTTTCTTTTTTAAGATTTTATTTATTTACTCATGAGACACAGAGAGAGGCAGAGACACAGGCAGAGGAAGAAGCAGGCTCCCTGAGAGTAGCCCGATCCAGGACTCGATCCCAGGACCCCGGGATCACGACCTGAGCCAAAGGCAGATGCTCAACCACTGAGCCCCTCAGGTGCCCTTCTTTTCTTCTGTTGCTCAGCTTTCCCTAGTGAGTTGCCCTTATCCACCTGCTCCAAGATGGCTGCGTATACCACATGGTCATTCCAGGCAATAGAAAGGGGAGAGGGTGGAACAAAAACACACCTTTCTCAGAAACCACACATTATTTTTTTTAAGATTTTATTTATTCATTCATGAGAGACATACACAGAGAGAGGAGAGAGAGGCAGAGGGAGAAGCAGGCTCCATGCAGGAGCCCAACGTGGGACTTGATCCCACATCCCTGGGATCACAACCTGGACTGAAGGCGGCACTAAACTGCTGAGCCACCTGGGCTGCCCAGAAACCACATATTATTAATTTTACTCACGCCTTCTGCACCAAGATGTAGTCTAAGGCCTCCTCTCACAGCAAGGGTGGCTGGGAAATATCCATGTTATTCTGGGTGCAATGTGTCAGGCTAAACATTAGGGTGTCAAGGTAAAGGAAAATAATTGCTATTGGGGGACATTCAGCAGTCCTTACTACCCTAAACATGCTTTCCAAATCTGGTGAAAACCACGAAGTCATTTTCAAGAGATAGAATTACAGAAGACAGAAACTTAATTTTCTATAGGGAACTAGATTTTTGGAAGAGAACCTGACTATCATTTATTCCAACCACCATCTTAGAAAGGAACCAAGGTACAAACATTCCTGTTGTGGAGGGCTTTTTAAATAAACTACTTTACTGAGGTATGATTCACATGTCACACAATTCACCCATTTCAAGTATACAGTTCAGTATCTTCTAATGTGTTTACCGAGTTGTGCAGTCATCACCACAATCTAATTTTAGAATATTTCCACAACCTAAAATGAAGCCTCATGTATTAGCAGTCAATCCCTCATGTTTCCTTAAGCTTTTGGCCGTAAGCAAACACCTTAAAAACCTTAAGTCTCTATAAATTTGTGTGGGTGGATTTTGCATGGTCCAGTTTCGATTTTGAGGCAGAAGAAGTTACCTTTAGCAAGGGAAGCCCCAGGTGTGCGAGAAGCAAAGTCAGAGGGTTTATGTCAAGAGCAGTGGAATTAGCATCCCATACTTCTGTGTTGTGCTGTCCTGAGTACCAGAGATATGGAGTTGAAGATGTCCAACTCAAGGAGTCTTTCTCAAGGAGTCTTTGGTTAAATGGGGGAGGACCGACACACAAAAAAAGAAAATCACCACTAGGTTTTTCTCAGCAGACTCCCTGTCCAAAGCAGATCAGCTGTCAAAAAAAAAAAAAAAAAAAAAAAAAAGGAGGAGAAATTTCGCCAGAATAGCTTCTTCATTTTCATGAGTGTAAGCAATCAGATTTCTTTTCTTACAAACATATTTGAACTTATATATCCAAATTAGTATTGTACCCTGCCAAATCACCACTCTGGGAACTGTACACTTACTCCAGTGATGCGTCTAGTGCTCAAAGCATTTTGAAACTCCTCTATGGGAATTATTTTTCAGCCGGTCGGTTTATGGGTCACCTAGGAAAACCAGTCACATTATTTTATAGTCATGCCTCATTTTTCACCTAAAACGATGTAACAAGATTTGATCACCCACTTTATTCATTAGACATGGCTCCAACCAATTTTTGTCTCTTTCCAAAGTTCAAATCTACTCTCAGAGGATGAAATTTGTTATGACTGAAGATTTTCAAAGGAAGTGCCCACAGACTGTTAAGAGAGTTGCTGAGAAAGAGTTCCAGAAATGTTAGTACAAATGTGAGCATTGTTTGAATAAATATGTTGCTTCCCAAGATGATTGTTTTGAAGAAGATAGCATTAATTTAAATGAAAATACTCTAGCATAACTGTTTAAAATGAATTACCATATTTAAGTTTAAGCACACTGCGCCATCAAGAGGGTCTTAGAGGGCAGTTCCTGCTGAGGGAGATTCTGGCATTCTGCTTTCCTTCTGCAGATGCCCACAGTGGCCTGGGGATATGGTTCTCTTCCGTTCTTGTATATATTTAAACATGCTTTGGTTAGGCATTTATAAATTGTGCACTATGAGAAGGTTTGTTAAAACACGAGTAGACAAAATGGCCCTGAGCTAGGATGAGAGTCCTGCCCGCTCTAAGCCACAGAAGCCAGAAACCTAGATGTTAAAGTTGTGCCCACCTGACTCCCAAGAGATCATCCATGATGACAAAGAGGCCAGAAAATGGAGCTACGATGGCATAACTGGGTGCGGCTGGGGAAAGATCTTTTGCTTTAGCGATAAAACTATTATGTTACACTGTCTCAAGTGAAATGCATTCTGTGGAGCAGAATGAAGCAAAGTATGTTTAAAAATGAAGCAAAAGGGAAATAAGTATAGGAAATTCAAATGAAATTGAGAGTAAGGTTGGCACCTATTACAAAAGCCATACTGCCTCCCTGAGCTGGGCCCTCAATCAGCACCAAGTCCTAGGTTGTCAAACCCACGAGAAAAACATGATCATACAGTTCGCCATAGCTATTTGCCCTGTGTGTAGGTTTGGTATAAAAAAAGTACTAATAATATCTGCCTTGAAACATTCGTGTGACGATGAAGCAAAATTTGTGAGGCAATTATATACATAGTCTTTAGTAAACAGAAGATTTGGGTGATTCTAATGATTATTATGGTTTCTCCAAATGCCGAGGCCATTGAAGGGCCAAGGGGAGGTCTTCTGTGTCTGCTACCATATCTACCATATAGATGTCTTATTCTGTCTCTATTCATGCATTATCCCTTGAATTCCATCTGTGAGGCAGAGGTTTATGGTTGCTGTGACTCTCTGTCACAGGCTCATTGATTTGAGGCCTTTACCCTGTTGGAATTCTAAGGCAGCAGTGGGTAGTTGAAGATGGATATTTTAGGCGAATCTGTGACTGATTCCGTGGCCCAGGCTAATGTTTGCTGCTGATGGGAAGCTGCAAGAAATACATGCCAGCATTGCTGAAAACCTCCTGGACTAGATGGATTTATTCATTCACCAAGCATTGCTGAGCACTCTCTGTATGTACAGGCACTGTGTGAGACGGCTAGGGGTACAGAGGTGAGTAAGACAAAGTCTTTGTTCTCAGAATGCTCATGCTGGTAGAGGAGCATCCACAGGTAGTTAACAAAAATATGGTGCAAATGCTAGTGTGTTCATTTCCTCTGGCTGCTGACAGATGACTGTAAACCAGGTGGCTTAAAACAACAGAAATTTCTTTTTTCACAACTCTGGAGGCCAGAAATGTGAAATCAAGGTGTTGGCTGGTCTACGCTTCCTCTGAAGGTTCCAGGTTCCTCTGAAGGATCCTTCCTTCCTTCTTTCAGCTTTTTGTGGCGCTAAGTATTCCACATGTGTGGCTCCAGTCTCTGTCTCTGCTTCTGCCTTCATATGTATCTGTCTTCTCTTCTCTCTATTTTAAGGATACTTGTTATTGGATCGAGGGCCCATCCAGATAATCCGTGATGGTTTCAGCTCAAGATCCTTAATTAATCTTTGAAGACCCATTTATGAAACAAGATCACATTTGTGGGTTCTGGGTGGACATATCTTTGCAGGGAGTAGGTGGCAGTGGCTACACTTCAACCCGCTTCATCTGAGAGAAGTCCAAGGAATGCTGGAACATAGAGGAGAGCAACCAGCCCTACCTTGAGTGGGGAGGGAAGAACAGGATGCCTTCTCTGATGAGATGATTTTGGGGGGCAAGTACAAATCAATGAGGGAGACCTTGGCTGAGAGTGAAGTAAAGGTGGAGGCAGGAAGTAGTCACTGATTTAATGCATATGGTTTCAATGCATAATACCTTTGTTGTTCTATTTAAAAGTATACTGCTGGGAATAATTGTTGGGAAGATTCCAGAACTCCATAATCCAAGGTGCTTCTGTAGACTACTGACTTACTGCTAGATGGAAGGCAGGCCACATGGTAGCTACCCAAATCTTACCAAACAACTTAAGTGCATAGTGATGGGCTGGAATTGAAGATTTTGGTGCAAATCTCAGTTGTGCAATTTACTGTACAATTATCATGGAGCCTGCTTAACTGATGTAAAGCTCAGTTTCTCACTTGTAAAAAGGGATTAATTCTAATATCTGTCTTAATCAGAGTGTTTTATGAGAAATAACAGGCACACAAAGGTTTTGGGAACTCTAAGATGCAACCCAAATGTGCATTATTATGGTTGTTTTGAAATTCCACTGTTGCTTCAGGAAAGTCACCCCACCGAGCTGATGTATACCTCCTGCCAAAACAAATCTCCACATGTGATTTTATCTAGCATCTCTCAAAGTCCAAATCCCAGATGTGCTAAACAATAACCAGAGAGTAAAGATATCACGCCATTTTGAGGATCTTAGTGGGATATCAAAATGACCTCTTTTACATTAGAAATTTGTGACAGTAAAGTTTTGATATCAACTGACTTGAATTTGATTCTTGGATATGCCGTTTATTAGCAGTTTAATCTTGGGCAAACCTGCTTGAACTTTTTTTTTTATTCCACTTAAAAAGTAAAATAATTTGTTATAGAGGTGTGTTTAGGAAATGTGATACACATTGGAAGTTACCTAGCATAAATCCTCACACATAGTTGTGATAAGCATGTTGCTAGTGGGGATTTCGATGGGAAATATACACTTTATTTTTTAAAATTTTTTATTTAAATTCAATTTGCCAACATGTAACACCCAGTGCTCATCCCATCAAGTGCCCTCCTTAGTGCCTGTCATCCAGTCACCTTATCCCCCCACTCCTTCCATAACCCTTTGTTTCCCAGAGTTAGGAGTCTCTCATGGTTTCTCTTCTTCTCTAATTTTTCCCCACACAGTTTCCCTCTTTTCCCTCATAATCCCTTTCACTATTTCTTATATTCCACATATGAATATAGATACTTTAAACTTCTCTTTGCTGAGGGGTCCCCCAGCCAGCTCCCCCCTTCTCAGTTTTACTTCTCAGCTTTGTCAATGACCTATCAAGAATGTCCCCACCCCTTGGCCTAGAAATTTCAGAACAAATAGGTCTTTTCTACAGGGAGTAAGTATTTCGTGCCCAGGGCCTGGGAGATGGAGGGGGATGGGGGACCTGTTCTGTATAACTTTAGGCTTTCAGTGATATACCATCAGCCTGATATTTAGTTATCTCATCTCAAAAGAACACAGCAACTGGCCCAAATGACCCCAAATAAGCAAAACTGTCCCAGAGTAGCTTAAGTGCTAGTCACGATGTTTGGTGTTTGCACCCAGGTCTACCCATCAGTGTAGTGGTTCTACTAAATGGTTGGATCTGCTGAATCATATTTGAGGGGGTGCCATCTGTCCCTCAGATATTTGCCAAGCATTCTGTCATTGCTCAGTATTGTGCAGTGCATTTGGGGTCACACACAAGTGCAGTGAGACGGTCTCAGCACCCTGCAGAGCTCATTGTCCAGTGGGCATTATGACAGGGTGTGCCAAGTGCCTCCTGGAGGGTGCCGTTGGGAGCCCTAGAGAAGGGTGCTTGGAGGGGCAGTCAGGGGAAGCTTCCAAGGGAGACGTATTCAAGCCAGGTCTTAAAGGATGATGAAAAAGAAGCCAGGAAAAAGTGGAGACATTCTACATAGAGGGAGTAGGGGTGAAACAAGGAGGCCATTGTGGAAAGTAAGCCCAGAGGTTTAGACCTTAAAATAGAAGTCTTCATAATTCCTGTATTATAGGAAGGGAGGAGGACGGCAAGGTAGCCGGTGGTGAGTTATCACCACACAAGTCCTTAACCCCCGTTGCTTTCTTTTATATACAGGCCAGCCTAAGATGCAGTCTAAGAATTGTCTTAAGACTCTGGTAGGAAGGGAGAATCATGGGACTTAGACTAGCAAACCTAAAAAGCTATTTATAAGGAGGACTGGGCCACAGTATTTGTCCAGTAATGCATCAAAGCTCTGTTTGCTGACTGTCTTTGACCAGCAGAATATATGACCTATGATAGTCTGTGTATGACCCGATGTTTTCATCAGGGCAAGTCTTGTACTGTGGGTGGGTTGATCTAAATCCATATTGTAGAACCTGTGATGATGCACAGTCCACTCAGTTAAATCACACATTTACAGACACAAAAATTTACCAAAAAAAAAAAAAAAAAAAAATTAGACATGCATTGTAGCTATGCTGTTTCCTCTAGATCTCACCCTGATATTAGTGAAGGGTGCTGGGTGGGCCATGACCCTTTTTTCCTCTTGTTAGCTTTAAGTCTCTGTCTTCCCCCAACTGTTTCTCATCACTTTCCTGCCTCACACTGAAGTTTGCTTCTGGGAATGAGCGTCTGTCTGTCTGCTGCCTGTCGGCTCCTCTTGGAAGCAGCCTAAGTGTTGGGCCTCAACCATATGGACTAACCAGCTCTACTCCCTTCATTATTGCAGTTTCTAGCTCTGTTCCTAATTGTTATTGCACAAGTTTGTGTGCTCTAGAAATTAAATGCCAGTACTCAGGCAGAGTGTGCTCTGTTTTGGATGTCTTGTGGTTTGGGGAATCGTCTAATGTTGATAGTAAATTTATAGTTGAGGTTGGTCTCAGGGCAGGAGACCATGTACTGGGCCACTGCCTGGAAAAGCTCATCTATGCCCTCAGAAACTCCAGTCACAGAGCTCATAGAATGCTCTTACTTCAGCAGTGCAGGCATCAAATATTTAGCGACTGTCCACTCTTCTAATTCCAGGTACCAAAGTTCGAAAATGTCTTTCTCCTTCTTCACTGAGCCAGGACGGAGTGTTTGTATATTCCAAGCCATGGTGCATACTGCATTATTTAGTGCTAAGAACCAAACATTCTGGGGCAAAGAAGAGGGATACCTGTGGGAAGAAGTCTATGCAAGGGCCTCTTGCTCAGACCAGCCACCCTGCTGCAGAGTGATCAGCTGTCCTTGGAGCTGGGCTTGCCTTTAAAAAAATTATTTATTTTTATTAATTTTTAATATTAATTTCATAGGGCTGCTGTACCAAAATACAACAAACAGTGTGGCTTAAAACAGAAATTTACTTTCTCACAGTTCTGGGGCTTACAAGTCCAAAATCAAGGTGTCAGCAGGGCCATGCTCCCTCTGAAGGATCCAGGGAATCCTCCCCTGCCTCTTCCAGCTCCTAGTGGTGGCCATAGTCACCAGTGAGCAGAGCTCCAGTCTCTGCCTCTGGCCTCACTTGCTTTTCTTCCCTCTGTGTCTCCGTCCCCAAATTTCCCCTTCCTTACATTAGGTTTATGGCTTGCTCCAATCTAGTATGACCTCATTTTAATTTGATCACCTCTGCAGAGACCCTTTTCTCAAATATGGTCATATTCACAGGCATCTGGGGTTTGAAATTTAACTTTTTTTTTTTTTTGTGGAATTTTCAACCCACAGCCTGGGCTCTATCCACCAAATGCAGGTGGGCTGTGCTGGCCACCAAAGCTCATGTGCTTTGCCCTTGGGATCTGTTTTCATTTTCTAGTTCAAATATGCTTGGTCATCCAGAGGAATCAAACAGCTTAAGCATGAGCTTGGGCATTAAAACCAACGTTGAAACCTGCCTTCCCAGTGTATTACTTGCAAGATGTGGAGCAAGTCATTTCACTTCACTCAACCTCATTTCCTCTTCTGTAGAATGGGAACAGTGAGATTATCTGCATCACTAGGCTGTTATTAAGCCTATATGAGAACCTACATGTACGCTCTGCACTGTGCTATATGTTCTCATTTAATCTTTTCAGTAACGCTGAAGACACTGATATTTAGACCCCTGTTTCACAGTTGAGGAAATAGAAGGTAAGTGATTTACCCAAGATCACTAAGATACTAAAAATTATCCAGAGTTGGGATTCAAACCCAGATTTCCACTATGCTGCATTCGTCAAGGTAGACTTTTTTTTAAAGATTTTATTTTTTTATTTTATAGAGAGAATGGGGGAGAAAGAGCACATATAAGCAAGTGGAGGGGCAGAGAGGCAGAGGGAGAGGAGGAGGGAGAGAATCTCAAGGAGACTCTCCTGAGCACAGAGTCAATCTCATGACCCTGAGATCATGACCTGAGCCAAAGTCAAGAATTAGATGCCTGAGCCACCCAAGTGCCCCAAGATTAGACTTTTTTTTTTTTTTTTTAAGATTCTATGTATTTTTTTGACAGAAAGAAAAAAAACACAGGCAGGGCATGGGGCAGAGGGAGAGGGAAAAGCACACTCCCCCCTGAGCAAGGAGCCTGATGTGGGACTTGATCCCACGGATCATGACCTGAGCTGAAGGCAGATGCTTAACCCACTGAGCCACCCAGGTGTCTGCCAAGGTAGACATTTTGAATAAAGTTATCTAGAGCTGTAATCTGAGGGTTCCCAAACTTTTCATGTTGTGGTCCAACTTGTTATTTCTCTGAAGCCTTGTTTGCACTTAAGCCTTAAGGGTGGGAGAGGGTGCCTCGATGCAGCCAACTTGAACTGCTTGCTTTTCATCCCAGGAATTCCCATACATGGTTCAGAGTGGAGAAAACATGCACAGTTCTTTAGATTGCTGTTTTATTTTATTTATTTATTTTTAACTTTAAAAATATTTTATTTTTTCATGAGAGACACAGAGGAGAGAGAGGCAGAGACACAGGCAGAGGGAGAAGCAGGCTCCATGCAAGGAGTCCGACGTGGGACTCGATCCTGGGACTCCAGGATCACACCCCAGGCCAAAGGCAGGTGCTAAACCACTGAGCCACCCAGGGATCCCTAGATTGCTGTTTTATTTTTTTTTTTTATTTTTTTTTTTTAGATTGCTGTTTTAAAAGCTATTGTTGATTATTTGCTGTTCACATGGCCACATACTACAGTAAGAAGCAGCATAACATGATGGTTGTGTGTGGGCTCTGGAGCCAGATTGCCTGTGTTCAAAATCCATCTCCACAATATCGCAGTTATTTGGCCTTGGGCAGATTATAAATGTGTATCATCTGTATCCCCAGGTGTCCTTGTCCCTAAGATGGGGCTGGGAATGATATCATTGATCTTAAGTGTAAAGATCTAATGAGCTAATTCTTATAAAGCTCTTGGAACACTGCCCAACACACTGACCTACTGTGGTTATTTCCTGTATACAACAACCTCTAAAGCAGGTGTCGTCATCTCTATTTTACAAATAAGAAAACTGAGGCCAGAAAGGCCGTACACAGCCAGAGGTGGCAAAGGCAGGGTTCAGACCCAGGCCCACCTGATTCCAAAGCCCTTTGGTTAGAGCAGGGGTCGTAGATTCCCTACCACACCCCCCATACCTCTCACACACTGCCCGCTGCCTTTCCCTGGCCCATTATACATGTTCACCACCCAGACCCTCCATTGATTCACCTAGCATTGATTGATTCCTGCCTGGTCTAGCATGCTCTAGAGATCAGAGGCTGTGTTAGAAGGATGTGATCTGTCCTTTTCAACATGTCTTTCTGATTTTGGTAGTTTGGGAAATGTTTATTGAGTGCCCCTCTCTGGTTAAGGCATGGTGATAAGTACTTTACGTGACTTTTCTCATATACTTTCAGATTTTTTATTTATTTTACTTTTTATTTTTAAAGATTTTATTTTTATTTATTCATGAGAGACACAGAGATGGGGCAGAGAATAGGCAGAGGGAGAAGCAGACTCCCTGCAAGGAGCCCCATGCAGGACTCGATGCCAGGACCCTGGGATCACACCTGGAGCTGAAAGTAGACGCTCAACTACTGAGCCACCCAGGCGTCCCTCCTTTCAGATTTTTTAAAGGGAGCTTTACTATCTCTATTTCACAGAAACTTAGACTCACAAAGATTCCACAGAAAGACATCCCCTTTTTGTGGGCACCTTCATTCACTTCCTTACAGCTGGACATCCTAGTTTTTCCAGGCTGTGCAATTGAGAAAATCCTTAATAATGAGACAGAGAACCTCACCAAACCTTTCCCCTTATTAAAAGCCCAGAAATCCCACTGTGTTTTAATCATTTGATAAAGGGCCAACCACTGGCACAAAACTAGAGGGGGCATGATTCCCATTGTATTTGAAGTGTATGGGGCCCCCTAGAGTCGTGTGATGCCACTAAGCCCAGCTAGTGTGCGTCCTTGTGAAGTCGTGAGAAATCTTGCATGTTTTTCCATTTTCCACCACAAGAGGGAAGCATGCAACCACAAATGATTTGAAAACAGAGCAGGGATCCCTGGGTGGCGCAGCGGTTTGGCGCCTGTCTTTGGCCCAGGGCGCGATCCTGGAGACCCGGGATCGAGTCCCACATCGGGCTCCCGGTGCATGGAGCCTGCTTCTCCCTCCGCCTGTGTCTCTGCCTCTCTCTCTCTCTGTGACTATCATAAATAAATAAATAAAAATTAAAAAAAAAAAAAACAAAAAAACCAGAGCAATTCTTTAGATCTACTTCTTAAGCTAATTAGTTAATTAATTTTTACTTTTTTTTTTTTAAACTGAGGGGTTTCCATATGTAGTTTCTGGTAATATCCAGAATATAGGAAAATGTTAGCACTAATGAATATTCTTAAGGGAGTTAAATGAAAATTTTCTTGAGAATGCTCCAAAAAGGAAGTAAAAGACACATAAAAATTCTATATAAATTGCCATTTTTATAGGTCAAAATGGTTGAATATTGGCAATTTCTTTTTTTTTATTTTTTTTTAAAATTTTTTTAATTTTTTTTTTTTTTTTTTTTTAATGATAGTCACACACAGAGAGAGAGAAAGAGAGGCAGAGACACAGGCAGAGGGAGAAGCAGGCTCCATGCACCGGGAGCCCGACGTGGGATTCGATCCCAGGTCTCCAGGATCGTGCCCTGGGCCAAAGGCAGGTGCTAAACCACTGTGCCACCCAGAGATCCCGATACTGGCAATTTCTAATAAAACAGGAGCCCTCCTCCTAAGTGCAGTATGTAGGAGAAGGTCTCTCAAGCCTTGTGCATCTTCAAAGATTGTTTTTAGATTCAACCACATGAATTAAGAATGGCATTTGTGGAGATGGGGATTGCCTTCCTTACCTTCTCCCTCACCTCTGAGAATTCACAACTCTCTCTTGATGTTCCAGATTAGCACTTCTTACTTTTTTTTTTTTTTGTAATGATTTGTCAACTTATTGCTTTCTCTTTAGACCAAAAGTTTCTTGACAACTTGAGTCTGTCCTCTTCCCATGGTGCATGGTGTTTGGTGAAATGAATCCAGCAGTTTATGTAGTAACTGCTGGGTATGTGGGTGGATAAACAGATGGACAACAGACTGACCAATGCTAAAGGATGTATCTGCTCTGATGCAACCATTTTGTCTTTAATTTCAAAATATGCTCTAGGAGTCTTTTTTTTTTTTTTAGGATCATTTTTTTATTTATTCATGAGCAACAGAGAGAGAGAGGCAGAGGGAGAAGCAGGCTCCTTGCAGGGATCCCAACGTGGGAGTCAATCCTGGGTCTCCAGGATCACACTCTGGGCTGCAGGCAGCACTAAACCCCTGCACCACCAGGGCTGCCCTGCTCCAGGAGTCTTTGAGCCTGAGATTCTGTGCAACTCTGAGCCATCCAGCCCTTGGGATTCTTCAGACTTTGTACTTTCTTTATCATTTAATATAATTTCTCCTTTTCTTTGAAGGACATTTCCTAACTCTGTTAAAACACATATACTCATAGATAGGTATGAAACACAGCTACGTCGTTTCAGATTGATTCAAGGCAGTAATAAAGGCTAACACTTATGTAGGACTCACAAGGTGCTAAAACCAGCTATCCTATTCTTTATCTTTATTAACTCATCGTGTCTTTATACAACAAACCATGCAGTATGTACTGTTTTCTTTCTTTCTTTAACTCTTTAAAGGATGCATTGTTTAAATTGAAGTACGATTGACATGTAATATATTACTTTGAGGTGTACAGCATAATGATCTGCTTATTTGTATGTATTGCAAAATGATCACAGTAAGTCTAAGTAGGTGTTATTTTCAGGTCCCATTTTAAAGATGAGAAAGTAGGAGTACCAAGAAGTTAGATATTTTGCCCAAGATGACCCAACTAGTAAATGTTACTCTGCCTTTCACCTTGCTGTTGACTGGGGTTGCTCAAAGGGAGAAAGAGGACGACTTTCCTCTCTCCCTCTTCTTGCCTGGGTGAGACAGCAGATGGCTCAGAGCTGGCAAATGGGAGCCACACACCACTGAGCTCTGCTCAATGCTGGGAAGGGCTGCAAGTGGTGGCAAGTAATAGGAAGCTGGTCAGACTACGGTGAGTTGCCAGGAGGATTGCTCTAGAAGAAGTGTCTCCCAAAAGCCGATGGTAGAAAAAAAAAAAACAAAAAAAAAACAAACAAAAAAAAAGCCGATGGTAGAGTAGAAGCAGAGCCTCCCAGGAGCCTGAGATTGGAGGAAGCTTGGCAGCCACTCCCTGTCTACCCGCTGAGTTTATCTCAGCTTTGTTTTCCTCTCTCTCTCTGCAGACTCGGTTGTCAGTGTAAGTTGGTGGGTTTCTGTGTGTGTGTGTGTGTGTGTGTGTGTGTGCATGTGATCTTAGTTATAAAGTCATTTACTCAAATTCCTATGAACATTGCACATTTGTAAATCAAATAGGCTTATATACTTCTAAAATTCTTTGTCTTACAAGCAAATCTTGAAAATATTCAAGTTGTTCTCATATAATCTAATAATAATAACAGCAGATACTTTTTTTAGGGCATCCTATACCAGCTCTGGTTTTAGAACTTTCTGTGTATTACCTCATTCAACCGTAGCTGCACACAGCGAGTGAGCTAGGGGGTCTGTTATTCTTCCCATTTTTACAGATGAGGCCATGGACACACAAAGAGGCTAAATGACTTTTCTGAGGTCACACAGCTAGTGACCAGCAGAGCTGGGTTTCCAGCCCTATTCCCTGCAACACTACAGCAAATTATCTGCATCTGATGATTGAAACTTCAAACTGTGGATATGGTACAAAATTTTCTTGCATGTTCCAATGTTTATAATTTTGATAAAATTCTCTTACCTCCTTAAAATTGTAAGTCAAAATAGGTTACTTAACTACACATTATAAATTGGAAATGCAAGACTAATCTGTTAGATAAACTAATACCCCAGATTCTCCTAACATATTTAAAATAATACCCCAGATTCTCCTAACATATTTAAAATACCAAATATACTTAGATTTTCTCCCAAACTTACAGCAAAAATATTAATGCTACAAGTCTGATTTATTTTATTATTTGTATACTATGAGTTTGATTTATTTCATGTGCATACTTAATTCTAAATCTTTCTGTGTCTAAATATGCCCTCTTCAAGGAGCATCTGGGTGGCATATTTGGTTGAATTTCCAGCTCTTGGTTTTAGCTCAGGTCGTGATCACATGGTCATGATCTCACAGTTGTGAGCTCAAGCCCTGCATCAGCTCCACACTCCACTCAGAGCCTACCTAAGACTCTTTTTTCCCTCTCCCCCTGCCTAACTCCCCATGCATGAGCATATGTGCATGCACTTGCTCTCCCTCTCTCAAATCAATCAATCTTTAAAAAAATGCCCTCTTCAAAAACCAGTCTCTCACCCCAAATAATTAGGGGTGACCTTTCCAATTGAATTGGGGTGACATTGTCAGCTGACTGAAGTGCGTGTTGACCAGAGATCGGGATATGAAACCACCCCTGTCCAGAACACAATGCCAGTAGGGAGTCTCAAGCAGCTTTTGTTCACAGACCACATTCCCTAATTCTCATGTCTAATGAATCCGCAATCCCTACCCTCTTGAGGAGATTCATCTAACCTATTTTATGCTTGATCCTATTCTGAATTGTTTTCCAATTCTTTCCGTACATTGGGTCTACAAATCTTAGAGACATCTAGATGATTCATAGTTGCATCCTGCATGTAGCATTCAGGTATTCTTACATATTATGTGACTGTCAGTCATAATTTATGGATATTCTCATGATATGACTGTCCCTGGCCCACAGCTCCTGAGTTTACCTATCTTCTCAGTTCAAAGACTAACTGAATCAAATCTGTATACTTTTGAGTCCTAATTCTAGATACCTGGGAGGGAAAATATGATTGATCTAGTTTTGGTCAGGCATCTACTTCTGGTGATCATGGCCTGGCATCAGGGTCCTATAGTAGAATATGGCTAGGAGCCTACTCTTGTGTGGTGAGTAAGGGATAGTTCTCAGAGAAGAGAGGGGATAAATGGAAGGAAGATACTATGTGTAGAAGGAGTCAGAGGAAAGAGGCTGTTTGGGTGGTGTCTTCATGATGGAGGGAAAAATTCCAACAGGGCTCAGAGTAGCCCAAGGACTCAGAGTTGAAGTCTTGTGCAGGAAGCCGGCAGAGGAGCAGCTCTGGGCAAGACCCCATTGATCAGGATTGTCAGAGCTGCCTCAGCTGAGGAAGGAATCTGTTTTTGCATCCTTGTTAATCTTTTTCTAGTCTCTCCTTCTCAAAGCTATTTGATGTACCACTGGCAGCCAATTCATTTTCCAAAAACATACCAGTTTAGATTCCTTTTGCTTAAAAATTTCCATAGATTTCAGTACCTACAAAAGAAACTTTAGTGTGGTTCATGAGATTTTGTAATCTTGCCCCAACTGTTTCTCCTGTCTCACCCCATTACTGTAACCTCTCAAGAGCCATAGGTCTGTTCATGTACCTCTGGGACAGGGCCGAGGCCACCACATGAGGGTGGCTTCTCTGACATAAACTTAAGAACAAAGGTCCATGCTCTTCTTTCTCTTCTCCACCTCCTGAATATGAAAAAAAAATTCCTTATTTTATATCATTTTCTAGTTCACAAAGGCTTTCACAGACATTTGGTGAGGTCTTCATCACAAAAATTTTGTGAGGCAGATATTATCCCATTGTAGAGATAGGGAAATTGAGGATTGGAAAGGTGAGGGGGCTAACAGTTACTGACATTCTACTAGATGCCAGACGCAGCACTAAGTGTTTTCACATATGGCACCTGATTCAATTCGTGGAACAACCTTGAGAGCTGTCCCCATCTTACAGGCTTAGTTCAGTTAAGTAACTTGCTCAAGATTAAATTTCTTATGCAGTTGAAAGTCAGAGATTTGTATCTGGCTTCTAAACATGTGGTCTTTGCATTATCTTGCAATGCCTAGCCTGGGCTAACATTTACTCTATGCTTCCATACTGTTGGTGGGAGAAGTGAATGTTTCCCATCCATTGGGTCACACACCTGAACCACTCAAGCAGGCACCCACACTGTCACAAGGGCAGGGCTTCAGGCTGGGGGTCTAATGATCTCTGCTGCTTTTGGCACAATTAATAGCTTTCATTCTAGTGCTTACCCCAGAGACAGGGTTAGCGGTCCCTTTCCCCACGCCTAGTACTGTGGCATCAGCTAAAGAACGTAGTTAGCTACCCAATAAGTATTTACTGATGGAAAGAAAGCCAAAATGAATAAAGGATGGGCAAGCTTGCAGTTTCCATTGTGTTCTACTAGGGAGGTATCCGCAGCTCACAACAGGAGTTGGAAGTCTTTGTGAGGCCGGGAGCAAAGGGGTTCATAACTCTGCCATCGTGAAATTGATTGTACCCAAGACCAGTATGAAAGTTCCTTGTCTGAAGGGAGTAATCCTTAAATCCCCCATATGGTTTAAATGTAATTTGTGTCATTGTGAAGGAGTACTGGCAACGCAGGTGAATTCATTAGGCCAAATTGGGTTCGCTATGCTCGACAGTAACGTTTCCGAAGATGAAGTTCAACCTTTGCTGGAGAAGCTAAAACAGATGAGTTTCTTAATCGCTGCCCTACTTAGTCTGAACACCGTAGGAAGCTTCATGTTCTTACTGCCCCTTCTTTTTTACCACACTTCACAGCTCATCTAACATTGCTGCTTCTGGTCATATTTTTATATGGGGTTGAGTTCTACAGTGTCCATAAGATGATGGCTGAAGCCCATTTTTAGAATAGAAGCTTTTCTAGGGCAAGGGTTACTTACATCTTTTTGCTTTCGTTTTGCATATTGACAGACACGGTGCCAGACATATGTAGTTTCCGGCCGCGTTACTCTCTGTTCTGGGGTACAGAACTCTTTCCTGTGGAGGCTTGGAATCACTGTGCCCTTAAATTGCTGGGTATTTACTGACATGTGCCAGAGCCATGAGAGAGGGAATCTTCCCCAGTCCATGCCTCGCTGAAGAGGCTCATGCACAGGAAGGTAAGAAGGCCCACAATCCTGCCTAGATGTTTCCTGCAAGAAGGATGCAGTGGTTCAGCCACTGCTGAACTTAGTGATCTGATTCCACAGGGTAGACACGTGATCTCTCTTGATGCTCAGTGACTGCTATCTGTTTCCTTCTGTGTTAAACAGTTTTTAAAATATGAAGATGATCTACATGGGAGGTATATTTAAAAATCTTGAAATTAAGAGGCAAATAATAATCAACCTCAAGATCGCATATCAGGTACCTAGAAGGTTCAGATTGGAAAAGCACCAGTATTACTAAATTTGCAATATTTCCTTCAAAACTACTTTGGAAAACTGTTGTTTTTTAACTTTTAAGAATCAGAATAGTTACATTTGGAATACTTTCTGTATCAGTTTTTAGATGCATTAGAAACTGTTACTCGGTCCAGGTTTAATTCTGGAAAAGTGCAGCTTTTTATAAACTTAGAGTGTAAAAAAATATTTTTAGAAACAAGTTATGGTTCACACAAAAACACACTGGTAAGCAGAGGTGTTCTAGCTTGTGATGTGGCTACAGGCTTCAAGATAATAAAGCAAGTATTTCCTATCCTTTGAAGCCAGCTCTGTTGGATCTCATGCTGTGAACAAACCTACTTTTATGCTTATATTTTTTTTGTACTGAACATCTATTTTGAATTTGCATGATTATACCTTGATTCTTCATAACTTCTCATTCTATGAAATTGATTTGCATTAACTATAAACAGTAAATAAAATCAATGCGTGGGCAAAAAACTAACAAAATGTTAACTCTCTTAGTTCCAGCTTCAGGAGGAGCTTCACTGAGAGAGTGGCAGACCAGCAGCAGAGAACATGCTGTAATGTGTGGGCAGAGAAGCTTCAGCTGGGGATGTTGGAGCACCCTTATGACCAACTGCCCCTCAGTCTACCCTGGGATTTCAAGAACTTGTTAAGAAAACTACCAATTATGTGGTTGGCTGCTCTGTTATTCCCAGTGAAAAGATTATTGGGTTGATATTTCATAAATCTTGATTATTAAATATGTCAAGACACATATGCTGGCCTAATTTGCAAACCTATCTAGAACCAGATAAAACTTGGCACCAAACTTTAAAAAAAAAAAAAAAGAATTAAAAAAACTGTTTATTGTAAATCACAAAACAGTGGGTATGTAAACTGCTGTTAAAACAGCAAGCTTCTCTGCTTATGTCTCTGCCTTGCTCTGTGTGTCTCTCATAAATAAATGAATACAATCTTTAAAAAAATAAATAAAAACTGCAAGCTTAGTTCATAAATTAGTTTCTAAAGAATTTTATTTTTAAAAAGTAAATAAAGACCCCAAATAAATTATAAAAAGTGTCTTTTGGCCAACTGGTTTTTTCCTTAATAGATGTAGTCTTGTGAATTGTTTTAATGTTATGTCTCAGTCTTCCCTGCCCTTGGGCCAGTACCATTTGTCACTTGAAGGAGACCAGGCTTCCTTGCCAAGTGGCTGCTTTTGGCTCTTGGGCCTGTTCATTCAGCTGGTCCTGCACAGAGCAGCCCCCTAGTAAAGGAGCATTCTTGATTCAGAGAAGACAGTCTGCTGCTCCCCATCCTGTTTGCTTTTGGACCTTGCTTAATGAGTTAGTCGAAAAATAGCCAGGTTTTGTTTATCAAGGGATTATTCATGTTTCACGTGAAAACCTGGACTCCCAGTGCAAGTCAGACTCTCTAAACATGTAGTGTAACTAATCCTGGTTTACTTTTTAAGCATCCTTAACAAGTTCACCAAAACCTTGACAATGAAGTTTCTTAATTGTCAATTTCTGCTGAACTACATACAAAAGACACATGTATGCATTTAAATAGATCATTGATAAAATCTGAGGGACCAAATGGAGGTTGGATGTTAAATTTATTCAGGTAGAATGTCTTAAAAACATCTTAGGTTTAGTCCAAATGCATAGGACTTAATCTGCTTCACTAAAAATATTTTCTTAAAAGCCAAGTCTATTTAAAACTGAGAAAATGAGGGGTGCCTGGATGGCTCGGTGGTTGAGCGTCTGCCTTTGGCTCAGGTGTTCCCGGGGTCCTGAGATCAAGTACTTCATCGAGCTCCCCATACGGAGCCTGCTTCTCTCTCTGCCTATGTCTCTGCCTCTCTCTCTGTCTCCCATGTATAAATGAATGAATGAATAAGACTGAGAAAACAAAAACAAAATTTAATCTTAAGTTTGTATTATTTTTCCAGATAATAACTTGATCAAACCTCGTGCACTTAAAATACTTTTTTCCCCTCCCTGTGTTGCTTACATTTTCAAGGATTTGGTGTATCTCCATTCCCACATTTCCTTAAGTTCCAGGGACTGACCAAGCTGTTGATCATTCAGGGCATATTTGTAGATATCGGTTCTTCTAGAACCGAATTACTGTTTTGTTAAATCCTTTGGTGGGCAGTGAATAAATCTGTTCTGTTGGATGACTTCCTTCCAACTGGAATTGCATGTGGCTTGTAAAAAAATTACTTGGGTATCAAAATAATGGTGATATAAGGAAACCAGAGGTAACTGAGATCCCTCACTTCCATTTTAAGATTGACCTTTAACTTGCTAGATGGCATGGGCCAACTGTAGCAGCAGATGGCCTTCTCAGTGATGAGTACCCAGAGAGGCTCTGCTCTAAGGAGTGTTGGGAGCAGAGGGAGCCACACCAGGGTGTCCTGTTCGGGAGCCTGTTTCTTGGGACTGCACTTGCTGCATCTTTGCCTGGGCTCTGAGAGTGGAGTCTGGCAGGGATCCGGTGTTTGTGACTGAAGTCCGCCACATGCAGTATCCTTTGGAGCTATCTAACGGGGAGATGAGGCAAAAATAATTGAAGGGTATTCGGCGTGGTTATGTGGGCAGAAGTGTCTTCACCAAAACAACTCTGAAGATGTGGTGTGGGTGTGGGTGGGCGTGTGGCCCGTAACTTTTCAAAAGGGGTGACGACAGCAAGGAATTAACCCAGCTTCCTCATTGAGAGTGATCGTCCAGGCAAGACCTCTATTTTAGTTACTCAGATGACACTGTTGCAGCTTCAGATCGGACAAACTATTTTGAGGACCCTTGACTGCTCTCTGGACACCCGCTGAGCCAAGTGGTGAAAATGAAAGATGAGTGATTTTGATGAATGGATTTCTGGGAAATACAGAAAAATGGAAGAAGGGCCTCTCCCCCTGTTGACTTTTGCTACTGCTCCCTACTACGACCAGAAACCAGGAACTAGTGGATTACGGAAGAAAACCTATTGTTTTGAGGCGAAGCCATGTTATCTGGAGAATTTCATCCAAAGTCTGTTCTTTTCCATAGACCTTAAGGATCGCCAGGGATCCTCAATGGTGGTTGGTGGAGATGGGAGGTATTTTAATAAATCGGCGATAGAAACAATAGTGCAGATGGCAGCCGCCAATGGGGTTGGTATACGATAATTATTGTTACATATCTGGCTCTCCACATATGTTTCTTTCTTCATTTTGCAGAAATATACAAAAGTACAAAGATTAGTATGTTGTTTACACTTCAGTTCTACTAACATCCAGTTAGCGTTTTGTTGTGACTTCAGAGAACATATATTGGGATATTACTCCTGAAATTACATTAGTCACATTAGGGTATAGGAATGTAAATTCGGCTCCTTATGTGTTGTACTTTTTGCCTTTTGCTTGAAAAAAATACCTGTTGCTTTTGAGACATTTAAAGCACACCCCCAGCCTTCAGCTGTCTTATCTACATTCTAACCTAGTCCCCAGGGGTACCCTATCCTGTGTAAGAAGGCTCTAATGAGTGGTGGAGAGAGAAGGATTTTGTTTTCTTTCAATGGCTTCCTTGTTGAAGTTCAGTCATTTGTCAAACAGGAGAACAAAAGCCAGGGCATGCTGTTGTTTGTGGATCCTGGTAGTCATGCAGAAATGCCAGGAGGGAATTGGAAAATGTTAGGTGTAAGCCTACCAAGAGGACCTGTTACAGGGGAACCTGCTTATAATGACCTTGGACACAAAGAAGCCCTGTGTGCGGTGAATTTGTGCAGTAGGGTAGAGTTAATAACTCCTGTAAGACTATAATATAAGGAGGCTCTGCTAGTTGCTCTGCTTTGTGAAAAACTGCATTGGCTGAATTAGTTAGCCAAATCAGAAGGAATCTTGCACCAGTCTCAAGGATTTGCAGGAAGGTAGGCATCAGGACATTCTGTTTTGGCTCTGCAGATTCCTCCATGTCACCAAAAACATATTTTTAGTGTTTTCGATTATACTTAGCAATAATTTGGAGCACACGGTCCCTCAGAATTTATAAAAATTTAGCATGGCAACCAAGTGTGTTGGGCATTCATTGTCAGTCTATTTTAATAATATGCCAAGCAGATGTGATTGCAAAACCCAAATTAAAAACAAAAACACACCACCAAATTAAATTTTAAAATGTTTATAGATCCTATTGTTTATAATGCAAAGTTTCCTTCCTACCCCGTTGCGGAATCTGAATGCCTCTCATGTAAAAATTGCTGATAAAGCACTCAAATATGAAATTATTATGAAGCATACACATTTTTAAGATAAAATGTGACATGCTATAAATTTCACCTTTGAGGAGAGCTGCA
Organism: Vulpes lagopus; assembly: GCF_018345385.1. Classification (NCBI taxonomy): domain Eukaryota; kingdom Metazoa; phylum Chordata; class Mammalia; order Carnivora; family Canidae; genus Vulpes; species Vulpes lagopus. The sequence goes on along the minus strand of NC_054833.1, from coordinate 72,964,445 downwards.
AAGGGAATGGTATTAATATGCTTTTAATCTTGAGAGAAAGAACGAAAGGAACATTATTTCTTCGCATATATCTAGATCGTTGAGTGGATCTGGTACACTGTCCCCTTTGCTGTGATATATTTGACTTCATTTCATTTTTGTATGAAGCTGAAGGATGTGGAAGAGGTGGTAGGAATATGTAATTTAGGCAGACCCTATAGACTTGCTCAGATTTACGATCTGAAGTTTTGCTAAATAATACATTTAAGTGATAATAATTGACTAAATATGGTAACTGCCTATTTGTTAGAGCTGTGGCAGCCAAGCAATATTTTCAAATCTTCTCAAGAGCATTCTTTATTAAAAATAGTGTTGCATTTAAAGCAGTCCTGCAACCAAACTGAATTATGTAAAACATTTATTAGAGGACCAATAAAGCACTTTAATCTGATAAAGCCTATCAAATCCTAGATGGTCTGATTCCTTCTTTTCCTAACATATCCTCAGTTCTGACTATTTTCACATCCCTTTGCTTGTGGACAGAGCTCTAGGGAGGAAATGTAAAGGAAAGAAAATTCATTGCCACAGATTTTGGGAGAAGTCAGTGTTTTTTCCTCACCCCTGTCAATACCCACTCTACACTTAAGCTGATTCTTGGAAGGCTTTTCAGCCTATTGAGCTAAATGAAGATCATTTCATTTTTTTTCTTTTTATTACACTTTTATCTGGGACACTTATAGATCGTGGAACATAATTTGCCCTTATTAGGAGTTTCCCCTTTGTTTTTATTTGCATAGAGCTGTCTGCATTTACAGGAATTTTTTTTTTTTACATGATGCTTCTGTGAGCTAAGAAGTACAGGACATTGTAATGTACAAAATAAGACGTTAGTGGGGCCCTGTATATAATACTGATATCTCATTTTGGTCCCCAGAACTTTAAACTTAGAGATATGTTTAGAAATAAGAATATGTATGTATGACTAGCAGGGCAAGAAAATGGAACTTATTTTTTTGTGAAATATAAGAAAACACCAGGCCCTATTTATTTATTTATTTATTAATTATTATTATTATTTTTTTTTACCAGGCCCTACTTTTTAAAAGGAAATTTAGTTTGCACTCTGTTGTGTTTGAGTACAAAATGGCAGGTAAACAGTGAGTTATCCTTTCTGGTAGTGTGAATTATGTCACTTGGGAAAGAGGGGTGGGAGGAGAAAGGAAAAGTTTGATGGACTTTGAGTACTGGGTAGAGTGAGTTGGTTGACACTTGGGAGACAAGGAAGGATTTTTCTTTTTTAAAATTATTTTTTTTTAAAAAAATTATTTTTTTGTGTGGTGAGCTATACATAAAATTTTAGCAAGTCAACCATTTTTAAGTGTGCACTTATATGGTATTGATTACACTCACCATATTCTGGAACTGTCACCATTATCCATTTCCACAGCTTTTTTCTCATCCTATCTGAAACTCTCTCTACTCACTAAACAGTAACTTCCCATTTTTCCTTCCCCACCCCCTGGCAACCTCTGTTCTACTTTCCGCCCATGAATTTGCCTCTTCTATGTGCCTCGTGTAAATGGAATCCTACAATACTTATCCTTATGTGTCTGGCTTATTTTACCTAGGTATTGTTTTCAATGTTTATTTATGTTGTAGCATGTATCAGAATTGCATTCCTTTTTTAAGGTTGAATAATATTCTGTGTGTATACCATATTTTGTTTGTGCATTCACCTGTTGATGGACCTCTGGCTATTGTGAATAATTCTGCTATGAATATGGGTATACAAGTTACCTCTTTGAGTCCCTGCTTTCTTTTGTGTCTATAGCTAGAATTGGAAAATCTGTATCGTATAGTACAGGAAAGGTTTTTGAGTAGAGGAGAGACGCAGAAGTATGGTTTAAAAAGATGAACTAGGTGGGCCTGAGTTGGAAGGCTGGATTCAGCCAGGGTAGAATAAGGGAGGTACAGGTGGAAGAGAGAAAGGGGAGCCTGAGTCAGGAGCTGTGGCAGTGCTCCAGACATTGTTAAGGGAAGGAGGGTAGTAGAGTAATATCTCCTCTATATTGGGTTGAGGATTAATATTCCCAAGTGGGATTCACAGGGGAGAGTCTTCTTTGAGAGTAGAGACTTGGATTAGCTGTTACCTCTTCTTAGGCTGAAGAGAAGGAAGGTACCATGGACTTCCTTGCTCTGGTCTCTTGACTTTCTTATTCTTACTCCCAATATACTCCCCTTGTTCTTGGACCATTACTGACTGCAGATTTCACAATAACAAATGGTAGAGTAAGAGGTGACTCGGGTGGTGCAGCTTAATATTCATTCGTCAGTCTCCCTTTCCATACCAAATACATATAAAATCCGAGTACATGTCAGTATGCCTGATGTGCAAGTACAATTTCCAGATAACTCCATCCCCACTCTGGCTAATTAAATTGCCATCCTTAATTAAGCTCCTCCTACTGTTCAACCATATACTTTCACTCTTATCAAAACCACACCCAGAAACTGCTGGAAGGATGAGATGTTACTGTTCCCACTGTATTGAGTTAGTGGCCATCGCTGGCCACTAATTTGCCACGTGACCTTGCCCTGTCATCTCTCCCAGTGCCTCCCATACCAACTTTCCATAAACACTTATTGCTTTTGGATGGATGCAAGAATAGACAAATGAGCAGCATCATAACTTTGGACCTCAGCTTCTTCATCTACAAGACAGTATGAGGGAGCAGCTATGAGAATGAATCAAAATGCCATGGGTTTTAGAAAGCAATCTGTGGCTCAGGGATAATCATTAATCTTGATTTCACACCATCCACAGGTCCCTCTAGTCTATAGAGGAGCCTCAGTATAGCATCTACCCTGGTTATCACCACTTCCTTACAGAGACAAGGCATAACAAATGTATTAGTCTAACAAACACTGTTCTGAGATGGACAAATGAAAGCCAAGAAGCAACTGAAATGAACTGGCTGCTTTCTGGGAGGTGGTCGACAGCTGAAGGGTTGATGATAAGACAGACAAGCTTTCAGTGACTTGTAGGGGGGCAAAGGTAACAGTACCAGGAAAGTTTTCCCAGGGAATCCAAGTATCATCGATACATTTTCTACCATAAGTTATTTCTTCAAGCCTGTTTATCTGGGCTGGGTAAAAAGAAATAACAACCAGAAAAGTTTAAAACATTCCTGTACCTTTCTTCTCTCAAAACGGAGAATGGAATGAGGGCACAAACTCCTAGTTTTATGAATCTTTTTATGCAGTAGTTAGGTTTTCTCCAAGCATGTTAAGGGAACTGATGGAACTTCATCTTTTCCAACTTAAGTCATGTTGAAACAAATATAAATTATATTTTAGTGAAGGAGGATTTAGGAGCTGTGCTGATAGCATCTGTGAGCGATATGGGAAGATGAGTTAATAACACAGCAAACTACCACCTGTAGCCCTTTCCTGTGGGCGGTTCTGACTGGTTTAATCAGGAATAACTGCCAGCATCTTCTGCCGTAGGCCGGCAGGTCACCCAGGTACACCCACACACAGGTGGGTATGTCCTGCTTTGAGGAAGCCACCATATCAAAATCCAGGCTTGGCCAGAAAGATGAATTTATGAGGTGCATTTTGTAAAACTCTTCATATAAAGTTTGCCCTTTTTACTTTTTAAGAAAATTCTAATTTACATAAAGCCTTCTCCTTGTGTAGAATCCCTTTAACTAGCTAAACTTATATCCTCTCCCTCAATGTAGTTTAAAGTATGATTGAATTGGATAAAATGTGGATGATTGAATTGGATAAAAATGTGGGTTTTCTAACAATTTTTCTTTTTTTTTCTTCTAACAATTTTTCAGCGAAAATGATGAACCTGTTCTGGAAAGACTCTTTCAAATACTCTGTTTTCTTGCCAGAGCCTTAGAGCTCCCCCAGACCATACACTATTTTAAAACTACAGAGTCCCAAAACACTATCTAAAGGAATGGCTTTGTGTGAAGGAATGGCTTTGTTCAGCAATGCTGATTCTATTTAATAATAATAATATTCTACTTCATAATAAGATAATAATAACCCAAGATAAAGATGTTTGTTAAAGAACACCTTTTCTGGTTCAATACTATTTTTTTTGTCCATCTGCATGTTGTTCTGGTGTTTTTTGTGCAGTAGCTCTGGATTTATCGATGTTAAAGTGTGTGTGTTCTGAATTTCTTCTCTTAGATTGGTCGCTTGGTTATTGGGCAGAATGGAATCCTCTCTACCCCTGCTGTATCCTGCATCATTAGAAAGATCAAAGCCATTGGTGGGATAATTTTGACAGCCAGCCACAACCCAGGAGGGCCCAATGGAGATTTCGGAATCAAATTTAATATTTCCAATGGAGGTGAGTTTGCTGTCATTTTGAGGATAGTCAATTTATGTTCATTAGGATAAACTAATAACTGAAGCCTTGGAAGGCCAGGGTTCTGGTTCTGATCCTTAGCAAAGGAGTTCTTTGTTTCTTTTCAGTGAAAGTAGAATGCTTCTTATTCTGCTGTACCTGAATATGAGAAGCCATACACGAATGCTCATTAACATGATATTTTCTTCTAGAAAATTTTGATACTTTGCTGCCTAAATGATGGAATGGCAAATGTGCTGGTGAAAAGGAATTGACAAGCTCTGTGTTCTTTGCATTTTTGAGTCAGCTCCACAAAGTGACCCATGGTTCACTGTTTGATTTCCAGGTCCCGCTCCAGAAGCAATAACCGATAAAATCTTCCAAATCAGCAAGACAATCGAAGAATATGCAATTTGCCCTGACCTGAAAGTAGACCTTGGAGTTCTGGGAAAGCAGCAGTTTGACCTGGAAAACAAGTTCAAACCATTCACAGGCACGTTGACTTTCCTGCCTCTGCTCACTCTAGTTCCAGCTTCAACAGTTTGCCTTCCAAGGTTTTAATAAAATGGGTCTTCAGTTTTGGAAAGATCATGGTCACTAACCTCTGCATGCCTTCATTAGCAGCTCTGCGATTCGGTCTGGGAATCCAGAGACCTGGGCTCTCTGGCCCCTGCTGGGTATCAGCCCTGTGACTTTGGATAAATCCTTTCCAACTTTCTTGGCCTTGGCTTCCATAGCCATAAAATGCATAGCCTTGACCAGAAGACCTGTAAGATGACCTTCATAGCTAACTTTTATTGAGCTTTTATTGCATCCTGAGCTCTTAACATGCATTATCCTGCTTTATTCTTGAAGAGCCCTTGTGAGGCCAGCACTGTCTCAATTCAGTGTTTCCAGATGAGGAAACAAAGGTTGGGAGAGGTTACACGACAGGCTCAAGATCCCATAGTCAGTGAGTGGTAACCAGATTCAGACTCAGGTGTGAATGGTTCCGAAGACTGGGCTTTGAATCTTTTTTTTCCTGCCTTAAAACTCATTAAAGTCAAAATAAGCCTTCTTGGGGGCTAAATTGAAACTCCCTACATAGGAAACTGTGGTAGACACTTTGTGGTTGAGTGCCAAGGTATTAACGGTAACTGATGGAGTAAATGTTTATAACATTGTTCATATTAACACGAGGATGAGATGGTTAGTAATGGGACTTGCGTTTGGACTGTTCCAACATGTACTCATTCCTCTGGATTGCAATTTGATGGAATGCATTTTTTTGTTTGAACCTACACATCAAGAGCTGGCAGTTGCACCCTACCAAAGATAAACTAGCACCTTGGTATACCTTGAAGACATTCTTAGGGTTTAGAAAACACCAGTAGAGAATTGCTTAAACTCTTAATGTTTTGAAAATGTTCAGACCCCTGCACGTCCTACCAGAGCAATACTAAGTCCTTATATTTGTTTTATTCCTTCAGCAGTGCATGTGAAAAGTGGTTTATTAAAAAATTTTTTCCCTGCTTTTTTTTTTACCATTAAGTCCTATGGCAATTGGCCTAGAAAAAGGAAAGAAAAGCGGGCATTACGTTTTCTGTTACTTGTGACACCAAAATATGCTTCTTACGGTAATAGGCGAGGAGTGAGTGTAGCAGCAGAGCAGAGTTTACAGTCAGGCAAAGCTCTGTCAAAAACCCGAAGTGTGGGGATCCCTGGGTGGTGCAGCGGTTTCGTGCCTGCCTTTGGCCCAGGGCACGATCCTGGAGACCCGGGATCGAATCCCATGTCGGGCTCCCGGCATGGAGCCTGCTTCTCCCTCTGCCTGTGTCTCTGCCTCTCTCTCTCTCTCTGTGTGTGACTATCATAAAGAAAATAAAATAAAAATAAAATAAAATAAAAAAAACCCGAAGTGTGCCCCATCCCAGCTGTGTGGGCAAGTTACTTAACCTTTCAGACTCAGCTTTCTTGTCTATAAAATAAGATTAATAACATTTACCTCTCAGGAATATTGTTAGTATTGAAAAAAGAGATCATGTAACAGCCCAGGTGTATTGGAGCTACTTGATAATTATCCATTTATTTATTCATGAGAGGCAGAGAGAGAGAGGCAGAGACACAGGCAGAGGGAGAAGCAGGCTCCATGCAGAGAACCCAATGTGGGACTCGATCCCGGGACTCCAGGATCATACCCTGAGTCAAAGGCAGACACTCAACTGCTGAGCCACCCAGATGTCCTGATAATTATCCATTTAAAATAACTATTGTGGGTTTACAGAAATATAATCATTTCAGAATATAGTGTTTCTTTTTTTAAAAAAAATTTTTGAGGCAAGGAGAGGGAGAGAGAGAAGCCTAAGTATGCTCCACGCTCAGCACAGAGCCCAACACAGGTCTCAATCTCACTACCCTGAGATCATGACCTGAGAGCTGAAATTAAGAGTTGGACGCTTAGCAGACTGAGCCACCCAGGTGCCCTGAGGATAATATTTCTTAATGTGTTTAGTTCCCATGTTTTAATGTTGCTTTATTCTCACAGTGGAAATTGTGGATTCAGTGGAGGCTTATGCTACAATGCTGAGAAACATCTTTGATTTCAATGCACTGAAAGAACTGCTTTCTGGTCCAAACCGACTTAAGATCCGTATAGATGCCATGCATGGAGGTATGGAGCCATTTTCCTTTCTTTCCTTTCTCTCAGAGATATGAAGCTGCTCTCTACTTTGTATATCATAATGCTTTAACATGCCTTTTCTCAAGACTCTCTGTGGCATGGGTTTCTAAATGGTGATTTTGCAACCATGTCAGAGCATTATTCACATAGATAAACATCTAATTGTTGGCAGCAAAAACAGTAGAGGCGTTCCTCATGGTAAAGTAGGGCTGCGAAGATCAGAGTTTCCACATTAAGCATCAGGTTTTGAGTGCAACTGTTTCTGTGGATGCTTCCTCCCCCTCAGAAGATACCTTACATTCTTCCTAAACACCCCCATCTCTTCCAAGGGGGTGGGTGTCATTTGCTAGATGAGGTAAAAATGCTCCTGAGTCCCATACCCCACTCAGCTGCCCCCACATGTGCCTTTTCTTAGAAGAGCAGAGCTTACAAGAGCAAGCTGAGGATTAAATTCAGGAACAACAGTTGGGTGTCTCTCCCTTTTCTTCCTCTGTGGGTGTGTGGCTGGGTCAGCTGAGACAGCAGCCATCACTGTGAACTGGAACCATGAGGCTTTCTCACATGGAAGAACACGGGCATTCCCCAGCACTGAGGTGGTTTATTTGTTTTTTAATAAATTTAGAATCTTAGAGTCATTGAGCGGGAAGGATTCTCCCTAGCTTTGGAATCTAGCTGCCTGCCTAGTTGGGAAGACTTTCTCTCTGTAATTGAACCCTTTTGATGGTGCTATTCAGAGCCTCCTATTATACTGCAAAACCACAATTAGAAAACCTTCTTCCCATAGGCTGAAATCTTCCATCCCTGAACCTCACCTTTGGGTCCACAGTTGCTTTTGGAGTCCCACAGGATGGGTCTACTTCCTTACTTAGACGATACGATTCATCATTTCGAACTATTCAACAGGCATGTGTTGAGCACTCTACTACATATGCACATGCAGGCAGGCAGGGACTCACACGATGCTTGGGGAGATGAGATAATGTTGAAAAACCACTGCCAGGCCAACAAAATGAGGGTTCGATAGAATTTCAAGTATTCTCTTTGTGGTGTGGAAGAAGACATAGCTTGACTAGCAGTATTAAGAAAGGTTTCCTGGAAGAACTTGGCAACCAACTCAGCTTTTATGAAAGAAAGATCTAGGGTAGGGTGGTCATTTCCAGCTGAGGCAACAGCTGCCACAAAGCCGTGAAGTCGTAAGGCATATTATATATTATGGTAGGGAAATGAGAATGGTTTAAGAATGGACTTTGTTAACTAACTAGAATGTAAATAAAAACTTGAAATGAAAAAGCAAAAAGAATGGGCTTGTGATAGGCTGTGGGGTAGGAGAAGCTGGTCATGAAGTAGGCTTTGTTCTTCAGGCCTTTCAGGAGTTCCTCTAATGCCTCAGTTTCCATATTCTTCATAGCCCTGGCTCTTCTGACCTTATCCCATGGTGTGTCCATAGCCTCCTTCACATGTGGCCCCTAACTGGAGATGCATATTCTATACTGCTCTGAGCTCTGTGGCCTACACTGGTGTCAGTACCTGCCTTGATGAAAACACATTCTCAGCGTTTTAGAGATGAATGTTCTCGGTAATTGTATTGAATGTCGCCATAAACGTTATATGACTGGTTTTTCCTGATGTTCGTAGTTCTTCCTTTTTGTTTATGGTTTGTGTTTTTAACGAGTTTGTCTGATAGCTGGGTACAGCGGGAAGATTAGGGCTCAAAATCCCAGCTCCCACTCCTACTGGATATGACAATTTGGGCACATGGCTTCAACTCAGACTGGTTTTCTTATCTATAAAGTAGAGGTGATAATCATAATGCAAACATTTATAACATACGTACCAGATACTGTTCTCAGGGCTTCCTATCTATTAACTCACTGAATCCTCACAGCAACCCTGTTAGGTTGTGAGCTAGTACTCTGTTAGCTACTATTATTATCCTCATTTTGCAGATAGGGCAGCTGGGGACCTAGAGAGATTAAATAACTTTCCCAAAGTTGTATGGCCAGTGATGAACCGAGCTGGGGTTTGAACCCAGACACTCTGATTCCAGAGTCTAAGCTTGTAAGCACTCAGCCCTATCGCATTGTGAGCTCTTTTTGTTTTTGAAGGTGAAAATGGTCACCAAGAGCATGGCATAGGTATGCAGTAGGTCCTTCAAAGAAGTTAGCTCCCGTCCCTTCCCCTATTTGCTGTCCTCAACTAGCCCTACCTTTTCCAACCGAACCTCTCATTATTCCTTTTGCTAAATCCTTCTGCCTGACTTACTTCTCCACCAGTCCCTGAATAGAGGTTTCATGTTCTCATGGTCATTCATGCCATTCTCCTTAGAATGCCTCCACCTCCTCCCCTGATCCTGATGTGCTTTATTTAATAAGTCATATTTTCTGATTCTTCATTTTACATTTTCCATAGTTGTGGGACCATACGTGAAGAAGATCCTCTGCGAAGAGCTAGGCGCCCCTGCAAACTCAGCAGTTAACTGTGTCCCTCTGGAGGACTTTGGAGGCCACCACCCTGACCCCAACCTTACCTACGCTGCTGACCTGGTGGAGACCATGAAAACAGGAGAACACGACTTTGGGGCTGCCTTTGATGGAGATGGGGTGGGTACACGTGAGTTTAAGTGAACTATGATTATAGACCAGGCCTGGTCCTTCAAAGTGGGAAAAAGCAGGCTGCTTCTCTTGGGTCCTGTGGACTTCATGAGTGAGTGACAGTCAGGGCTAAGTTATTAGAAGACTCTCTTGAACAGGAATGAGTCCTTGAAATCTGTCCCATGTGTTTAGTTTTAAACATTCATGTTTTCTTTTTTTTTTTAATAAATTTTTTAAAAGATTTTATTTATTTATTCATGAGAGATACAAAGAGAAAGAGGCAGAGACACAGACAGAGGGAGAAGCAGGCTCCATGCAGGGAGCCCGACGTGGGACTCGATCCCGGGCCTCCAGGATCACGCCCTGGGCTGAAGGTGGCGCTAAACCGCTGAGCCACCCGGGCTGCCCTAGACATTCATGTTTTCTAAGAGTGGCAGGGTGATCAGGGCTCAGTTGTGATATGATGACTGGTGTGCTTCATGAGCTGGTCACGTTCTAGAAATCCATCCTAGGTTTATTCAACCCCTGGAAAAGGTTTTGGCCTTATAATATACCCATTTGTTCATTCACCTTAGCTAAATGATAAAACTATAATGAGAGAATTAACCTTTTATTCTTTCTCTACAATTAGTATCTTTATAATAAACAGGCTGTTTTATTTACACTGGTGACTAACAGACAAGGAAGAGATGTATTTTAGTTAGGTTTATATCCTTGGTACTTAGAGATGGTAGGCACTACACATATACTTAGCTGAAAAAAGTTTTTGTTGCTCTGTTCCTTAAATTCAGCTAGAATCCATTATTTCTTTAAAAAATTAACTTTCCAATATCAAAATTTTCAGAATCTTTCTGAAGCAGTGCATGATGGGAGTTTTCCTCCATACTCTGAGTTACTTGAGTACTTCCTGTATACCAGGCACCAAGGAAGCAGTGATGGTGGCAGCATGTTTTCCTGGTTTCTGCATCAAAATGAAGGGGTCACAATTTAGGAGCCCTTTCTTGAAGAAATCTGCTTTGTCCCTTGAAAGATGCCTGGTAGACTCACCAAACTATGTGAATAGCCAACATTTCCTTTCTTATTTCAATTTCTTCTCTCCTCTGGGAGAGAGGTGATTGATTCCAGAGTTTGGAAAAGGTCTGGGAGGTTAAAGTCAGCTGGCCTCTGGAGGAAGAACAGAGTTTTCGGTTCAGAAGGAGTTTCAATTCACTTTAATTGAAAACAGTTTTAGATTTTTGGCATGGGGATGCCTTCGGCACCGTGGTACTGTGCAGATCCATTAGAAACAAAGTCCAGTGTTTAGAACCCCGTATGAATAAAAGTATCCGTTTTAAATTTTATCATTTAAAATTCTATAACCCCTCCCCTGCCCCAATGTAAGATAGTTTGTTTTTTTTCAGCAGTTTTATTAAAAGCTCTTCCTTTGAATTCCCCCTTCTCCCAAAGGATCGAAACATGATTCTTGGCAAGCATGGTTTCTTTGTGAACCCTTCAGACTCCGTGGCTGTCATTGCTGCCAACATCTTCAGCATTCCATATTTCCAGCAAACTGGGGTCCGAGGCTTTGCCCGCAGTATGCCTACCAGTGGGGCCCTGGACAGGTAAGTCTCTCCATTTTCTTGCCTCACCAGGCTCTTCTCTATGTTAAGAACATTCTTCTTCCCCTTGCAGCTAGAGCATCTGAGATATAGTATATGCGAAATGTTTATTGTATTAAAAATTTTTTATTGAAGTATAATCAATATACAGTGTTTTATTAGTTTCAGGCATATAATATATTGATTCGGCAATTCTATGTATTGTTGGTACTCACCACAATAAATGGAGTCCCCATCTTATGGTTACACATAACCATATGATGTTATTGCAATATGTCTGACTATAGTCCCAACACTGTGCTTTTCATGTCTGTGACTTGTACCTCTTAATCCGCATCTCCTATTTCACCATCCCCACCCACCTCCCCTCTGGCAGCCACCCATTTGTTCTTTGTATTTAAAAGTCTGTTTGTGTGTTTGTTTTGCTTTTTATATTCCACATATTAGTGTTTATTTTATGAAGAGTGGGTGGGTTTTTTTCTGGATTAGATGTCCCCTCCCCATGCTTCCTTATGACCCTGCACTTCTCCCATTCCAGCACTTACCACACTGTTCTGATAGCTTGTTTGCTTAACTGTCTGTTCTGCTGGACTGTAAACTTCTACAGAGAAAAGACTATCTTATTTATTCACTTATATCCCATAGTGTGCCTGGTGCATAGTAGGACACACACTCAACACACCTTTAAAAAGTGAACAATTAGGGCAGCCCGGGTGGCTTAGCAGTTTAGCGCCACCTTCAGCTCAGGGCATGATCCTGGAGACCTGGGATCGAGTCCCATGTCGGGTTCCCTGCATGGAGCCTGCTTCTCCCTCTGCCTGTGTCTCTGCCTCTCTCTCTGTGTGTGTCTCTCATGAATAAATAAATATAATCTTTAAAAAAAAAAAAGGGGAACAATTAAACGTTAATGAAGAAAGGAACAGCTGGCGGCCTCACTACCCTGAAGACATCATTCTAGGGAATCATCACTGTCCTTTAGCACAGGTGCACAGTTTGAGCAAAAAAGTGATTTGAAGTAAGATGAGTGTATCAAAGAACTTTCAGAAAGACGTTCCACCTCCAGCCCTTGCTGAATGCCCATCCATACCCAAACACAGTAAAGGTTCATTTATCCCAAATGCAAATAAACAGAAAGCTCAAATAGTTAAGGAAAATTATATTCAGTTTTTATAAGAAAGGAACCAGTGACAATAAACACTTGATATCTCTGATTTGCTTATTTATTTGCTTATTTATTATTTCATAGCCCCTCATTTAAAAAGGCTTTAAGGTGTCTTGTGAGACTGCATGTAAAACAATTGCAAAAATATAAGAAATAATATATGAAGATTAGGGAGAATGTTTTTTTTTTATTTATTTATGATAGTCACAGAGAGAGAGAGGCAGAGACACAGGCAGAGGGAGAAGCAGGCTCCATGCACCGGGAGCCCGATGTGGGATTCGATCCTGGGTCTCCAGGATCGCGCCCTGAGCCAAAGGCAGGCGCTAAACCTCTGCGCCACCCAGGGATCCCAGATTAGGGAGAATGTTAATTAGAATGTGTTAGGTACCCAGTAAATCTTTGCTGAATGAATGGATAAGGAATGAGTGAATGAATAAAAGGTCAAGGTCAGAGAAGAAAGCAAAATGGATATAGCTAGGTTCTTCTAGTAATAAATAATGTTTGTTGAACATGGCCTTGTGCTAGACACTGAGTACTTTGTGTTTTAAGTCATTTAATTATCAAGCCAACCTCGCGAGGTCAATGCTATCTATAATCCTACTTTACAGGTGGGAAAACAAAAGGACAAGGAAATAAAGTTACTTGCCTGAGATTACCCTGTTAGTAAATGGCTGAGTCAGAATTTGAACCCAGAACCTTTGCTTCTAATGGGCCCAATTGGGCCATGTAGTAGTTTCCTACTGTGGGGGAGGGGAGAAGTGTGTGTTATAGAATTAGTGCTGACTTCCTTCTGCTAAGAAAAAATTAATGACTAATATTCATAGAGTGGTTTATACTCTACATGGAGCTTTTTAACATTTACCATCTTAATTGATCCTCACAGCAATCCTATCCTAAAGAAGAGGAACCTAAAGGTCAGAGAGGTTAGCTGTCTTGTTGAGGACCCCATAGCTAAATCAGAGCTAGAATTAGAACCTGGTGCTTCTGCCTCCACATCCTGCACCTGAAGTTGTGAGCTGGTTTCAGCCAGGCTGTTGTAATTAGACCTAGCAGGTCTAATTCTGTGTCATCCAAGAGCAGTTTAATTCTAAATTTTGGAAAAATTAATAATCTAAATATAGAATCACAATGGAAATAACTCATTACCCAGGTAAAAGTTTATTGTACTTTGAGCTTTCAAGATTATAGATTTAATTCTCCTCAAATGTTAGCATCTGACATTGCTTTGCTAGCAATAAGATGAGCATTCTGGAAGGCAGAACTTTTTTTTTTTTTAATTAATTTTTATTGGTGTTCAATTTACCAACATACAGAAAAACACCCAGTGCTCATCCCGTCAAGTGTCCACCTCAGTGCCCGTCACCCATTCCCCTCCAACACCCGCCCTCCTCCCCTTCCACCACCCCTAGTTCGTTTCCCTGAGTTAGGAGTCTTTATGTTCTGTCTCCCTTCCTGATATTTCCCAACATTTCTTTTCCCTTCCTTTATATTCCCTTTCACTATTATTTATATTCCCCAAATGAATGAGAACATACACTGTTTGTCCTTCTCCGATTGACTTATTTCACTCAGCATAATACCCTCCAGTTCCATCCACGTTGAAGCAAATGGTGGGTATTTGTCGTTTCTAATTGCTGAGTAATATTCCATTGTATACATAAACCACATCTTCTTTATCCATTCATCTTTCGATGGACACCGAGGCTCTGGAAGGCAGAACTTTTTTTTTTTTTTTAATTTATGATAGTCACACAGAGAGAGAGAGAGGGGCAGAGACACAGGCAGAGGGAGAAGCAGGCTCCATGCACCGGGAGCCTGATGTGGGATTCGATCCCGGGTCTCCAGGATCGCGCCCCGGGCCAAAGGCAGGCGCCAAACCGCTGCGCCACCCAGGGATCCCTGGAAGGCAGAACTTATTAAAACAGTGAATGAAATGCAGATTATTCCTCCTTTTCAGAGGGAAAGGGATCTTTTAAAAAAAAAAGTCATTTAAAAGTCTTAAATAGTCTACAGGTACATAGAAAGGAGTAAAAGATGTGTTGAAGGGGACAAGGGACCAAGGAGCAGTGTGCGGAAGTTGTACAAATGGGAGACCCCCTAGACTCTGTCCTTTCTGAGCCTTCTGGTGAAATGAAAGGAGCATTGACTGGGCAGCTGAATAGCAGGCCGTTGGTCATCCTGGCTGTGTGACCTTAGCCTGGTCACATAACCTCCTACACCCTGTGTCCTTTTCTGTAAAATGGTGATCTCTTAGACCCAATATTCTATGATTCTGTGATTCTAATTGCAGCATAACATCACTCTTTTGTTCTCTATGGAGTGGTGACAGATGCAGTCTGTATCCAAAACATGTTGAGTTTAAATAGCCTCAAAATTAGCTTTGCACTTTTTTGCTACTGTTGCTTCTTCTAAGATATTAAACTCAGTGACCTGAATTAATTCTTCCTTCTTCCTCTTCTACCCCCTTCTCTGACTCCACGTATAATGGCCCATTGTGCACAAGTTTTCTCCTACGATTTTCCACCCATCTTAGAATTATGTGTACCTCTGAGCAATGCTAAATGGGACCCTTGATTACAATAATGGTTGCTAGTTTTCCTCCTTCACGTGGCTAAGCTAACAGTCCTGCTGTGATGTAACTTTGATTTCATGCCTTTGAAGGGTGGCTAATGCTACAAAGATCGCTTTGTATGAAACCCCGACTGGCTGGAAGTTTTTCGGGAATTTGATGGATGCAAGCAAACTGTCCCTTTGTGGGGAAGAGAGCTTCGGGACTGGTGAGTGCGTGGCCTGTGCTATCGTTTCCTTGCCTGTAAACATGACTTGTGGGGAACGCTTCCCACTGCTAAGGCAGGACTGAAATAGCACCCGTGGCCGATGTGGCCTAAATCAAGATGCAGTTTATTTATAACAACCCTGATGAAGTGTACACATTTGAAAAGCCATGAGTGTGCTCAGCTGAGGAAGGCTAATTTTACTTCCAGAGGATTGCATCCACTAAGACAGGAAGTTTGGGGGCCTCCTGGGCGGCATGGTTAGTGCGTCTGTAGAGATTAAACAGAGCGATAAACATAGGTTTCTTCCCTCCGTGGTCAAGGAAACTTTTATAAATGTTTTCCTTTCTGGAAAGAAATATGGTGGAGCGAGTCAGTTTTTCGTTTTTATTTAAAAGGAGGTTTCAGTGCAGCATTAAATCTTTATCTTTCACAGGCCCAAGTTTGCTGTGGCAACAAGTTATGATTCATTTCGGTTAAAAGAAAGGAAACTGTTAGGGTGGAACATTTGCTAGGTGGTCAAGAAATTAAAAATATGTCCTTGTCCATGAGGATGTCTGCATAAATTGTTAGTCTGAGGAGAGAGGGGAACGTGGTGGCATGCTGGGGAGACATTTCAGGACCCATACACCCTACTTTCTGTGCTCTCCCTCCTCCTCTCTACCTGGCTGTCCAAATACTGAAGTCCTAACTTCCATGACCTTCCCTATTGCCTCCTCCGACCTACATCAGTTTCTCACCTCTTGAAACATCCATCCAGGCACATGGCCCTTTAGTCTTTTTACCCAATATTTTGAAGTAAAAGGACTGATCTTGGTCCTTCAGTACCAAAGCAAAGCAAGGATCAAAATCGAGCCTTCTCTAAGCCTTGCAACTGAGTTGTAGTTCATACTAGGTTAAAGAAAGGAGAATGCTGATTTTATTTCATTTCTTACAAAATCTGGCATAGGATGGATAGAATGAGCTGGTAAATTTGAGACATCTATGTACAAAGTTCTTAGAAATTTGGTATCCCTGAGGGAATTGTAATGCTCCTTGGTAATGAATTGATTTGATAGAATTGGAGAATATAAGAAAGATAGATGAATCTTGGGGTTGAACAGTGTCCACCAAGAAGACTTGATGGTTTCTGAACATTCTCTGTCTTTGGTCAGGGAATACAAGGCCACTGCTTAGCCCTATCCTACTTCATAAATATGGATGATGCCACGTTACTCCATGGGATACCAGATGAATGTCCACGAACCGATGAGGTGGTCTTATTCCATGAAATACCCACCCCTTCCCAATGTTATCAAGTACAGGCTTGCTTTCAGTCATTCTTTTTTATAGATGAAGCTGTCTTTGAAGGCAAGGGACCATGTCTTAACCTTTGGTTCCCTAACCCCCTGTACATGTATCAATGCTAAACATAGTGAAAGGGAGAAAAGTTTAGAACAAGGTTTCCCAGGGTGTATGGGTGTGTGGAAGGATACTAATTCCAGAACAGGGTTCTGAGTTCAGTAGAGATTGGGAAACTTAGAATATAGCTCTCTTGGATATTCATAATAAAATTAGCATTCAAAGATTCCAAAACATTCTACTGTAAGGAATCCTCTTTATACAGTTTTACCTAAACATACTTAGCTGTATCTCTCTCTCTCTCTCTGTCGTGTGTGTGTGTGTGTGTGTGTGTGTGTGTGTGTGTATTATATCTAGTAACATCTTGGCCCTACAGATCCATGTGGGAAGCACTGGGCAAGGTGAGTCCAAACCCTGGAGCCATATAGGAGTCCCTGATATGGACTGGCTGAGAAAAAACTTGGAGACAGCAAGTGGTTCCTTTCACATGACAGGCTTCACCTACTGGAAGGCAGCTTATGGGTCCTCTCCTCTCCAGGCTACCCATCCTTAGTTTCCCTGGTCATTCCTCACTTCACATTGTTTATATACCCAGCTACCAGCTTCTAGATGCTTCCAAGTTCATTGGACCCCTTAGATCATGTCCAGAACTGAGCCCAAATCTCCAAATGACCTAACTGAGAAGTAAAGACTAGAGCGGAATGATTATTTCTAGAGAACTGGACCCTGTGCTTTTTTTGGAAATAGCTTTCATTTATGTTAGCTTTCAGGACAGTTCATAATACTGTTTAGCCCATATAATGAGGATAATTAATCCCCTTTAATTTTGTACTCAGGCAAATTTGCCACGAAAGTTTGTTGTTCATTTGAGGGATTGATTTCTTTGAACCCAGACATTAGACTTTAAATTATTTCTTGCTAAAGTTTCTACCTCTTTATTTATTGACCCATTCAAATACTAAGTGCCAACCATGATTTTATCTTCCCTTAGATGTCTCTTCTATCCAAAGAAAGAATGCATCATGAGAATGATCCACAAGCTCTCTTTCCCTTTGAAAAAAGAGAAAATTGTTCTGTAATGTTTCTGAAATAAACATTTTAAAAACCAAGCTGCATAGCTATGGGTCTCTACTGCTGTGAATGAGTGGCAGCTGAAGTCATTTAACTGAACTTCTGATCTCCTTGTTTATAGAGGAGTTAATTTCCACCTGCTAGTTCCTTTCTGGTGACTGCTTCCTGAAGTTTCTTTACAATTTCTCAGAGTGGACATTAGTGATTAAACAAGCCTTGCAGTATTTCAATTCTATAGCTTCATTGAGTACAGGGTCATTTATTTCCGTATTTTTTCAGGTGAGAGCAGAGGCAATTTCTCGGGAAAGCCTCCCTAACCTTCCATTGTGGGTCCAGTCCCCTTCTTATTGACTGGGACACACATTTGTTGCATATACTGACACACACATGGCACACACATTTGTTGCATATATTATAGCTGTAATTTTAAAATTATTTATGGTTACTTAACTAAAATCTGTTGGCAGCACTAGACTATAAGTTCTGTGAAGACAGGAATTACATCTGTCTTATTCTCCATCATATCATATCCCCAGAGCCTCCTATACAGGCCAACATGGAATAGGGGCTCAGCAAACACTTGTTCAATGCATGAGTGAATGAACACACTATTCACTTGGTACCTTCCATTTAGATAAACAGAATCCTAGTGTTGGAAATGAACAGACTTTAAAAGTCATTCAGTGTGATTTCCTATGTGTTGTTGGAATCATAGTTGGCAGTCAGTGCTCTTCTACTTAAGCACCCATCTCAATGAAGAATCCTTACCTGATGTTTTGAAGCCATCTGCCACTCTTGTGGGGACTCTAACACCATTCCCACTCTGTAGTCCAGAGTCAGGGACCCAAGGTCTTTGTTGAGCTTTTATAAAGGAAAGGATGTTGACTTGCAAATAAGTGCAAAAGAGTCAGACTTCAGAATAACTGGCTCACCAAATAAAACAAACCATCAGCATTTCAAAACACAAGCCATAATATTACCAATGTTACCAAGCATACATTTGTCTGTCTGTGATGGAGGAACAGCAAGTGTCCACAGGATTACCATAGCCACAGAGGTTAGGACACTTCCTCACACATCAGCATTACAAATGCCAGAGTAAAGCGACTCAGAAGTGGGCCCCAGAACTAGACAGGGTGAACCTATTATTTTGGGTTGATCTCATGATGCAAAGTTATTTTTCCCCCTAACTGTGGATGATGATACACTTGTTTATACACAATGGCAGAGGGCAAAATGGTGTTCTGTCCCGCCTTGATTTTGTTGGGAAATAGGGAAGGAAATAGAAAGTGCAGTCCCAGATAGAATAGAATATCACTGCCTTTGAAATTCTCCCTCAGGAAAATGGAGGGCTGGGACAGAAGGTTAGGAAAGAGTTGAGGACGAACCAGGTATCATATAGAAATATGCCAGCAAATTATGATCTGGCCAGGTCTAGAGGTTAGTAACATTTTTTTCCTGTTTCATCTTTAAAAGGTTTTAGCGATGATGCATCCTATAGGAGAGATAACTTGAAGGAGCACAGCATTGATGTTTTGCAAATTTCTTTTAATTTCTTATGAAAAGTTTTTCATGTTTGTACTTCTTTTCATTGACTCATTCCTCAAATGTGTATTGAACTTTAACTGTATCCCAGATACTGAGTGAGACTTTGGGGCACAGTGGGTATGATCTTGTGCAGGGCTCTGTAGAGTCCACATTTGGGAAAAGAAGTCAGGCTGTAATCAGGTAATTACAAGTGTGCAAAATGATCAGTGGTGAAGGACAGGGTGCCCTGAGAGCTTTACTGTCAGGTAACCTGGTTCTGTGGTGTAGGGGATTTGATTTTCTGTCTGGTTCTCAGCACATTCTAGTTTGCAGAGCTCTTGAGTACATTTTCCTGTAGGTAAAGTCCCCATGGAAAAGTTAGAACATCCTGTCTCTGGAGATTTCCCAGACAGACTACCCCACTAAAACTAGGCTGATAACCTAATTATAACTAACTCAGTTAAACTATTACCTGCATGTCCATCTCCCTCACCTGTATGTCTATGCTTATCTGTGAGGGCAAGGAACATGTCTTATTCATCTTGGTATTTTCTCATGTACTTGGAACATGATAGGCACTGATTCGTATTTGTTGAGTATAAAATGGAGTTTGGGTTAAGACATGGTTCTTGCCTGTCAGATGCTTACTAGATTCCTCCAAAAGAAACAGTTCCAGGGTTAGTCACAAGGCAGTTCTGGGTTAAGTGCTAAATGGAAGGTCCGGAGGTTGCTAGGGGAGAGCCCCTGAAGGTTGGAGTGATCTAGAAAGCCTTCCTGAGGAGCTTACTTGAACTTTCAGAGTAAATTCATTTGTGTAATAAAAGCCAAAGAAGACAAGACTGTGGACAGAGCAGCTCTGCTGAACCTCCCAGCCAGTCAGCTGGCATCTGACCATTCTTGGGGCAAACTCTTATTGACTGTGTGCCAGACACACCAGCTAGGGATACAGCTCATGGTCTAGGTGGGGTAAGAACAGATAGGGGTGTTAGATAGACTAGGGGTGAGCATGGAGGGAAACAAGAAAGCCATCCTGGGCTGGGGTGAAGTTGAAAGTAATTGCAGATGTTAGCCAGGCAAATAGGTGTTTATGGAGTGGAAATTTTCAGGCAGAGAGAGTAGCGTGTGTAGAAGACCAAAAGGGAGGAGTACCTGAGTGGTGCCATTGGCTGAGCATCTGACTCTTGGTTTCAGCTTCAGTCTGATCTCAGGGTTGCAGGATTGAGCCCTGTGTTAGGGTCTGCACTCAGCAAAGAGCCTGCTTTTGTTTCTCTCTCTCCCTCACCCCCTGCCCCTCACCCCGCTCCCCGCCCTTTCTCTCTAAAATGAGTAAAATAAATCTTTTTTTAAAAAAGATGAAGAAGACCAAAGGGGAGCTAAAGATGGACAGAGAAAGAGAAAGACAGATGCAGATGCAAGTGTTTTCAGACAACTCCATATAGCTCTATTTCACTTGCTATTGCCCCATCCTGAGACCCATCCCCTGGCAGAGGCAGGCAACCAGCACTCCCCAGATGCCCATACTGGTAAATTGAACCTGATCCGATCCCTAAACTGTTGGCTTTTGGCTCCCTCAGCAAGGATTGACATTTTTCTTGGCTGAGGCCCACAGTACACCGTGACTGAGCTGGGTTTATACTTATCACAAGGTGCTGATTAGGCTAAAGCGAAGTGGCAGGTGTTTGAAGATGCTGATGGGGCAGGATTCCCATGCACTCAGTCCGTGAGCTGGCCCAAGTGTGAAGACACCCAGTGCAAACCCCACCTCTGCCTGTGTGTCAGCTAGGACACAGAGGGGTGTTTGCTGGCAGTGTTTCCCTTTTCTCAAAATTATAGGAGCTTGGCTTCTTTTCCTCTTTTTAAATTAAAAGAAATGATGCCAATAATTCACATTCATAGTAGGAAAATTAGATGAGGAAGAAGAGGAAAACACTGTAATGCCACTGTCCAGAGAAAGAAACATACTGGGTTCTATTCCATTTTCTTTACCAATATGTACAGTTAAGAGAGATTCTTTCTGAAAGTTTAATAAGATAGTGGAAAGCCCTCATTTTCCCCAAATGTTTCTTTGTTTTTCTCTTATCCATAATAGTATTTTGCATTTATACAGTACTTAACAGTTCATAAATATTTCAACTCTCTTATCACAGTAAAGTCTTACAGTTGTGTGAAAAAGGTAACATTATCCCCATTTTATAGTCAAAGACACCGAGACTTAGAAAAATTAAGGTAATAAGTAACAGAGTTTCAGATTCTGGTTTTGTGACGTTTAAATATAAAGCATCTTCCACTGAAACACAACTGCCATGACTACATAAGCAGCAACTTTAGAAACATACACACACATATATACACTATTGCCTTATTTTTTAATTTTTATTTTGTTAACTAATAGCTTGTCATCATTCATCAGATCCTAAAGAAAATGAAATGTGCCCAGACTTTTGGAGCACCTAGGTGGCTCAGTTGGTTGAACATCTGACTCTTGATTACAGCGCAGGTCATGATCTCAGGATCCTGAGATTGAGCCCCATATTGGGCTACATGCTCAACAGGGAGTCTACTTGAGAGTCTCTCCCTCTGTCTCTCCCCTGTTCTCTCTCTAAAATAAAATAAGTAAATTTAAAAAAAAAGAAAGAAAGAAAGAAAAAAATGTACCCAGACTTTCTGAGTATTAGAGTTACCTAGAGTTTTGATAACATGAAGGTAATTAGTGAGAGTAGTTAGAATTTCCAGAGAGACTAGAGGCTGTGCAAATGGAATAGAATATTTGAGTATGTTATCCAAGGCAGATATTTTGTTGGTGATATAGGTATGTGATTTACTTATCTCCAAGTAACTTGGTCAAGGTAAGATGTTTAGATTTTATTTTCATTTCCTCATAAAATAAAAAGCTGAATTATTTACTTAGAACAGGAAAAGAACAAAGGATAACTGCCTCCTATGTTCTCAGTCTAGCCTAAAGAAATAAATAAATACAAAATAAGAAAAAGAAGAAAAGAAGGAAGGAAGAAAAATACCCATGGGAGCACAGACAAATAATTCCAAGTTGTATACTTTTGTCATGAATTCTCAATATATAGGAGAAGCTGCCAGAATCTTGCTGCTCAGGGTGAACTATTGCCAAAACATCATTTGTAAACACTATAAGAGCCAGAGAGCTAATTTCTGTTCCTTGAGATAGCAATACAGGCAAATATAAAAGTTCATAGATAATAAAATCAGGTAAACCAAAAAATTGTTACATAAGATGCTAAAAGTATTGCCTAACTTCCATTTTTGTCAGCCTCCAAGTTCTGAAAACTGTTTATAAAAGTGGTATCTTGCTGAAGAGATCTTTTGAAAAAAGTTGGTGTTTTTATGAACCAAACAAGGGAAGGAAAAAATATTGTAGTAGATTAATTAACTGATGAACAACTGTAAAGGAATGCAGTGGATGAGTTTAACTATTCTGTGTGCTATTCTAGTCACCAGACTTAATTATAAGGATATGTAAGAGATGTCTCTAAGAAATACGTGAAAAGTGGGGTGAAAGGCTCAAAAATAGATGATTAAGGAATATGGTACCACAGCAGATGTTTTGAGCAGGTTGCTATGGGAGAAGAAAGAGAAAGAAAGTAGCTCATAACTGTGTAGGGAAGCTGGAAACTAGTCCCAGGTGGGAAAGGACATTTGAGTTGGGTCTAAAAGGATGAAAAGAGGAAGGAAACAAACTTAACTCATACTTATTACATAGTCAGCATTGTGAGATACTCGATGTTCTAGGAAGAGTAAGACCCAGTGGGAAGTCAAGAAGGGCACAAAGGCACATAAAGAATTCAAGGTATACTAATATACAAAGCACTGTCAGAGAGGGGTTGTACTGACTCCTATTCAGAAGTCGGAAAGTAGTGCTCAGTATGGTCCTCGTGTGGTGTGTTTTGTTTTTTTTTTGTTTTGTTTCCTTTTTAGCATTAGGATGTTAAGGGCAAAAAACGAGAGTTGTGTCCCACATCAGGTTCTTGGAAAAGGGTCTCCATGCTTAGAAGCACATCCAGATGAGCGAATCTGTGAGTTTTGGTAAAGATTTTAGCAAGTGCCTTAGAAGGGGACAGATGTGTCATAGTTGATCTAACCAAATCCCTGTTGGTTAAAGTAAGATGTCCTAGATTGGGGTTGCTGGATCCACAAGTAGATCCATTTTTAAGACTTTGATACTTTTTGCCAAATTACTCTCCAGAAGATTATACCTTGCCCTGCAGCAGCGTGCTGAAATCCCATTTCCCTTATACCTCTCCTGGTACTGGGTATTCTCATTTAAAAATCTGTGGCCATTTGTCAAGCAAGTTGCAATTTCTTATTGTAGTTTTAACTTTAATTTGCTTTAAAAAATAATACTAGCTTCTTATGTAATTGGGTACCTGTATTTATTCTTTGGTAATTGTTTATATCCTTGGCCTATTTTTCTATTGAAATCTCACTTTTTTCTTGTTAATACATAAATTTTTTTCTATACTGAGGTGCATTAAACATCTACTTTATATTGCAAATGTGGTTTTTTAAAAAGTTTTCTAGTGGCCTTTTATCTATAGCTATTTTGGTGGTAGAAATGATCATTTTTAATAGACAGATACATATTTTTCCTTTATGAATTCTGAATTTACCTGTATTTGCCATCCCCATGACTTAAAATATATATTTATATTTTTTTCTATTATATTTCTATTATATATTTAAATTATATTTATATCTCTATATATCTTTTATTTATACATCTCTTTGGGGATTTAAAGGTTTCCAAATTTTATATTTCAATGTGTAATCCATCTGAAAATCTTTTTTGGTACAGTGTTTTATAGCAGAAAAAGTTGAATTTTTTTCCAACTGTCTAGCTAGTTATCTAAATACTACTTAAAAAAGTAATTCATTCTTTTCCTACAGGCTTGAAGTAACACCTTAATCATATATTCTAGTCACATATGTGTTTGGGTCTCTTTCTAGATGCTCTCTTTTGTTTCATTAAACTACCAGACTTAATTATTGAATATTTATAATGGTGATGTTCTTCTGTTGTTTGGGTTTTTTTTTTCTCACATTTATACTTTATAAATGATATATCAAGTTCCACCAAACTATTCCACTTACATTTTTTTTTTTCCACTTACATTTTTATTGGCATTTGCTATAAATATCTCTATTACTTTGGGAAGCATCAACTTCTTTTCAGTATTATTTTGCTTTGTTCAGTATGTGGTTCCTTCCATGTATTTAAGTTCCTCAGTAAAGTTTTATGACTTTTTTGGTTGGGTCTATATGTTTACTCTTGAGTTTATTCCCAAATTATTTGGAGAAATCACAATTCTCATTGCTGCTTACTGTCCCTCTGCCAGGTTCTGATCACATTCGTGAGAAAGATGGACTCTGGGCTGTCCTCGCTTGGCTCTCCATTCTAGCTGCCCGCAAACAGAGTGTGGAGGACATTCTCAAAGATCACTGGCAAAAGTATGGCCGGAATTTCTTCACCAGGTAAGTCACAGCCTGGCTGGGGTACGGAGGTAGGGTGGGGAAGTAGGCAGAGTTCTCATGTGTACAAATTTTTTTGTCTCTCAAGTGATAATAAAATCCTAGTTCATCTAGCCTCTACAAATTGAGGGTTTTTAAAATAATTCAGTCTGGGTCACCTTTTATGTCAGCCACAAAGAAGAGGCTTAAAAATTTAGTTATCATAGTCAAAAGAATAAATGTTTTGTAAGCCTTTTTAAAATGTACTTGCAGGTGGCCATGATAATTGCATTGGATTTGGATTCTGAAGCACATATTAGAAATTTATTTCTGCCCCTTTGTGGATTGGGAAATCATTTAACCTCTCTCCAACAGAAAACTGTACTCATTTTTCTCATTTGTAGAAATGGAAATAACAGTCCACCGTTGAGTGGATTAAATGAAATATGAGTCTGAAAGTGTTTTATAAACTCTGGAGCACTCAAAGTATGGAAACTTTTTTTTTTCGTGAAATTATGGAAACAATTATGCTTAGTCTAAATCAACTTTTCTGACTCATTAAAATAGGTCCCCAAGGGCTGCATACTTGTCAATACTTCATTCATTGATTCAATAAATACTGTGTGCCTACTTTCTGCCAGGCACTGGGGATTCAGCAGTGAACAAAATACTTAGAATACTTAGTAATTCTTCTTTGCCTTGCATACTTCTATTTTTAAAAGTCATTAATGTTTTTTTTCAAGTGGTGGCTTTTTACTAATTCCAATATGCCTTTCCCCTGGTAAGCATAAAAATCTAACAAAATTTTTCCTAGACCTCACTGTTCTAATTATTGAAAGGAATTATGAGAAAAAGAAGAGTGGATGAATTGCTTATCTATAAGAAAGGCATACATGTAATTTCTTTGGACCTCACTTGCCTTTTCTATAAAATAGGTGAGTTAAATTAGAGAATTTAAAAAATACATCACAGATTGAATAGTCCATGATCTCTGGATAGTCTCACAAGAATTAAACCTTAAGCAACTCAGCCTCCTTAATTAGAATGCTTTTATCGACTTTAGAGACATTCATTGCTGTCTTTCTCCCTCAAGTCATTCTTTTGAGGATGGTATAAGTAAAAACTATCACATGGTACCACAACAGTAGCCCTGAAAACCAAGACAAGGATCTCTACTTTCTAAGAACCAGAAAAACCTGATAATTCAGAGCAGTAGTCATGAACTCTCTAGAGCCTAGAATGTCATGAAGACAGGACCATGTCTGTTTTTGTGCTTCATGGGATCACCAAACACTTCACTCATAGTGACACTGTAAATATGCTTTGAATAAATAAATGAATGAGTTAACAAGTGAATAGTAGCCACAATGGAATAAGGTTACGAAGGTTTGTTCAGAGAAGGGATCACTCTTGAATCAGTTAAAAGCCTCCTTCTAAAAATCGTTTTAACATATTTTTGTTAATTTCAGGTACAGCTTACTATCACAAATAAAGTCTCTAGAACCTGCATTTAGGCACTTTGTGTGCATTCTTTCATGCCAGCCTCAAAACATTTATTGATAAGGCAACAGATTTTGCTAGATGAAGCAACTTGCTCGTAGTTG
Source organism: Vulpes lagopus (assembly GCF_018345385.1). Classification (NCBI taxonomy): domain Eukaryota; kingdom Metazoa; phylum Chordata; class Mammalia; order Carnivora; family Canidae; genus Vulpes; species Vulpes lagopus. Next base: position 72,938,295 of record NC_054833.1, on the reverse strand, counting down.
CACAGTTAGTAAGTGATAGAGGCTAGATTCGTAGGTAGTTCTGATGCCAAAGTCCAGATTCTTTTGATTATGCCCTTTTGTGTCTAGGATTTATAGAACACTTCCCTCAAACACCCAAAGGTCACAGATGTAAAGCACAAACACCTGGTTATAATTTCTTGCTGTTTATCATTTTAACTAGGGGAAAAAGCTGACTTAAAGATTAAGGAGACTGTTGTCCTTGATTCATAGAATCCTGGAGCCAGAACAGGTTGGCCTTAATTCTCCAGTATTTCTCATGTCTCAGAGGTGTCATCTTGCACATATCATATTTGTTTCACTATTGCAAATAAATATAGACTCTGCTGTCTTGAGCTTCTAAAAAAATAACTCTCTCAAGAGGGTCAAGAAAAGCTACCTGTTGGGGATCCCTGGGTGGCTAAGTGCTTTAGCGCCTGCCTTTGGCCCAGGGCGTGATCCTGGAGACCTGGGATCGAGTCCCACGTTGGGCTCCCTGCATGGAGCCTGCTTCTCCCTCTGCCTGAGTCTCTGCCTCTCTCTCTCTGTCTCTGTCTCTCATGAATAAATAAATAACATCTTTAAAAAAAAAAAAAAAGGAAAAAGAAAAGCCACCTGTAAGAGTCTTTAACTTCATAAGAAAGAAATCAAGAACAGTTCTTAGAGTAATAATAATAGTCATAACAGTCAGATTTTTTTTTTTTTTTTTTTTTTTGCTTTGACATTTCTGTGTCTACACCAGCTCTTCTCTGCCAGGGTGAACCCAAAGCAGTTTAGACCAGAATCCACCTTCACTGATAGGACAGGGGTGTTTCAGATATAAAGAGTTAGGGTTTAGCTACTTCTATCTAGTCAGTGAAAACTTGGCCTCCCTTTAGGAAGCTCCTGTGGAGACTGGAACTCTCCTTCACCAAAATCTCAGCAGCCTCAGGCAGGTCCCAGACTGGGAACCATCTCAGCATTTATCCCAAAGAAACTCTAGGAGTTTGGAAGAGAAATGCCTGACTCATGTGTTTCTTGATACAGAGTCCTCTAGAGAGAGCATTGCATTTAATAATACCTCCTCAGGATGCAGTGATTAAATGTTAGACTCTCTCAAAAGCCTTTGAAGCTTCTAGAGCGAGCTTGTTCTGTAGAAAAGCCAAGATGGGGGTTTTCTGTTTACTCAGAATCTCTTAAACCTTCCCTGAAATCCTGCAAAGCCTTCTTCTCATCCCTGATCTGCTCCCTCCCCAGAGACGGACAAGCTCAGCCTTTTGCCAGCTTCTTCTAAAGTTAGGAGGTTTTAGGGGAGGGCCAAACAAATGATGAAGAAAGTCATAATCTACCTCAGTGTGATCTGAAGTCAGTGCATGGCCCGACCTTTGTGACTTCTTGCAGGTATGATTACGAGGAGGTGGAGGCTGAGGGTGCCAACAAAATGATGAAGGACTTGGAGGCCCTGATATCTGATCGCTCCTTCATGGGCAAACAGTTATCAGTGGGTGACAAAGTTTACACCGTGGAGAAAATTGATAACTTTGAATACAGTGATCCAGTGGATGGAAGCGTTTCAAGGAATCAGGTAGGAACAGATTGATGTGTAGTGGGAGAAAGGCCTCAGAGCTTCATCTCTGAAATCTCAAGAGAATAAGGCAAAAAGCCACTTAATCATTTGTCCTTTGCTACCTTTTTTTGTTGTTGTTGTTAAATGATTGCCAGCTTTTTGCTGGGTCACATATAACTTGCAAATATACTTGTAGGGAAAATGGGTTTTGCCCTGATTCTGTGTACTCCCCTATGGCCCTCATTCTGAGATTCTTAGCTTTGGCTCCAGAGGGATTTTTACATCCCCCAGAATTTTGTGCAAGACATGTGTTGAGTGCATGTGCAGAAGGGAGACCTAGAATCTAAAGCTGAAAAGGTGAACTACTGCCTTAGCTACCAATCCCCTTTTTTCTCTCAAGAGATTATAGCAGAATGCCAGCCATGAGAGTGGCATTATCATAGACATTTTTCTGGTATGTTCTAAAAAAAGAGAGAGAAAAGAAGAAGAAAATAATTGATGAGGCGTTCTAGACTTAGAAATGTTAGATAGCTGTTACTGTCGGCAGCACGTGACTTGCAGCCAGTCCTAACACAGCAGTGCATAAGCAAGACATCTCAGTTGAGAACCTGGATACAGACAGAGCTGTTAGGGTTTCCCTCACTGGGTGCCAGAGACCCAGGGTTGCAGGCTGGGTTGGTCCTTGACCAGGTTTCTCACAAATACCCGGGGCCTGGGGTCCTCTCTCCTCTGGTTCTGCTGTTGTCACAGATTAGACTCACCACTGATAATTTAGAAGTAGAGATAATAAAGAGGGAAATGAAAATTCTTTTACAGCTTTCCAGGTTGCTTTTTTCATGGACCTAGATTTTTGGCCTGGTCCTTCTCAAGGCATCCAACAACTTTGAAGGAGATGGACCGCAGGATTGATTTAGTGTCTGTCTGGAGAGCAGGCAATGGATGGGTGGGTGGAGCATGGCCACAGCGACCCTCAGCGCCAGAAGTGTCCCATCCTCGAAATGCTAGCACAGTAGGCTTTTTCCTTATGCCTTTTCACCCTCTGTGAGAACTCTGGATGATTGTAAGCGATGTCTGAGATAATTGGAAAAAGAGAGGTCAGGGGTAGAGTAGGAAGTGGGTATGGAAAGGGGAAGGTGGGGTCCAGAGGATGGCAGCGTATAAGTTTTTGTAGAGAAGCCTTCAGAGAGAAAGTGGGCAATTAGGGAAAGTAAACCCCAACTCTACAGTGTACCCAACATCTGTGAGGAAGGAGGAGGGGAGCTGAGGTGAATGTGGATGGGTGTCAGCATGAGCACGGGTATTGCTCTCTGCACTCTGTGAGGAAGGACTCAACAGCTTCATGTTCTATAATCAGAAAGTCTGAGCATCTAAATGGAAGACCAGGTAGGAGGGAGAATCTTCCAAAGTAGATATAGCATCTACCATCAAGTGAAAAGAATTTGGAAGCTTCAAGTTGAAGCTGTGGGAGAGGTAGACCAACCTGGTAGGTTTCTGAAAGCAAGAAACGATAAATGAGAATTAACGGTATCCTCCCCCTTGATGATGACTGAATCAGGAAGGTACTTCAAGTGTTTCATCTGCTATCTTTACTGCCGAATGGCACGATGAAACATGGGATGGGATTTGGTGACAAGCAGAGCTGTCTTTGGTGACATTGAGGAGCAGCGTCTTTCCTCCTGGTTGGTTTTTGACTTTATGTGAAATTCTTCTTTGTATGGAAGGATGATGGGCTCACGAAGGCAAGAGAGTTCTCAGATAACTGTCTTGCTGAACTTTCCTACCTCAGATGACAAAATACCTACCCAAGAGTCTTCAACCTCAAGTCCCCTGAAGCAAGAAGATTCTTGAGGATGAGAGATGCTGCCAGGAGGGAAAGAAGAAGGCAGCAGGGGGTCAGGGGCATGGGTTTGGCATGGCGCCCACACACACCCTGCTTGGAGTCCTCAGGCGTGGAGGGGAGGGGAGTGGAGGGGAGGGGAGGTGATCACTCAATCCTGCTTGCTAGGTTGGGAATAGCTGGCTTCATGTGAGGGCATGTGGCCTCATGTTCTCTGTTTGAGGCTCTTTATTGGCGATTTGCAAAGAGGTCTTCCTCTCATCTGTCTGGAATCTGTTCTGCTCTGGTTTCAGCCCATTCTGCCCAGGTTTTCCTCCTGATCTGGGGGTCAAATTTCTGCATCTAGCAACTTATTTGTTTACTTATTTATTAGGCTTCAAACTGGAATGGTTGGTCCATAAATTACAGGGAAGTGGGGAGAGGCAAGGGAGGGAAGGCCTGTGTCATACAGCATCTCTAGGCCCTGGATCAGATTTCCCACCTGACCCTGGGAATGCTTCTCTCCCCATGAGCTCAGTCCCCCTTGGCTGGACGCAGTGACAGTCTGACCAGGGCAGGATCATGACGCTTAACTGCTGTCATTTATCACAGATCTAATCCTCCGATTGATCAAGTATGGATGAAATTAGATCTCCAGGCTAATCCCTTGTAATTTGCCAGTCTTCAGTTTCCCTTCCAGCGAGTGAGGAAAACATCTCTGCTTATCCTCTCCAGGGCTTGCGGCTCATTTTTGCGGATGGCTCTCGCATCATCTTCCGACTGAGCGGCACTGGGAGTGCAGGAGCCACCATTCGTCTGTACATCGACAGCTATGAGAAGGACATTGCCAAGATCTACCAGGACCCTCAGGTGATGCCCAAGCCCTGTGCCCTGACTGGCTCATTCCGTTGGAGGGAATGATGGTAGTCGCACTATTTCTCAAATGGTCAAACACGTGTGCTCACTTTTCTCCATGTCTCCTTCAGTACATCGTAACAACAGTTAAGAGCTAACAATTATCTCAGCATTTTCTATTTGCCAAGTTCTGTTCTAAACCCATTACCGAAATGGAGGTACTCATTTAAGTCTCAAATGAGGTAGACTCTATTATTATCCCTGCTAGAGATAAAGAAACAGAGAAAGATGAAGTGGCAGCTAATAGGGTCACATGCCTGGTAAGCAGCAGATTCAGGATAACTCATCTTTATTTTTTCTAAAGATTTTATTTATTCATGAGAGACATAGAAAAACAGAGGCAGAGACATGGGCAGAGGGAGAAGCAGGATCCCCAGGGAGCCTGATGTGGGACTCGATCCCAGGGCCCCGGGATCACGACCGGAGATAACGGCAGACACTCAACCGCTGAGCCACCCAGGTGTCCCAGGATAACTCATCTTTAAACCAGCTCCTCTTTTGGCATTCTGGTCTGTCACTGGTCACTTGCCACTTTGCTTGGGCTGATAGCCTTTTCTGGCAGAGCACACACTGGTTCCAGATTTGGTGGTGGGGCAGAGAATTTCATGACCCAGCAACAAATGTCTATGTGGAAGAGTCTGCAGACTTGAAGCCTGGTGCTTTAGACTCCCAGCTGCCCAGGGTCTCCAGAAGTATGTCAGAGTGAGGAGGGTCCCTGGAGCCAGGGCTGGGGCAGAAAACTGGGATGACAGCCACTCTAAGGGAGGAGCCACGGGGAGACTATGACCCACAGGGGACTTTCACCTCGTTTGTTCCTCACACGATGGTCTTGACAAATGCTCCGACCAGAGTTCCATAGCCAAAAGAAGTGTAGGAGGTCCTGTGGTACATTAACCCCTTCTTCAGGATTCATAACACACTGTACCTTGAGGGCTCTGGGAGAACTTACAGGAAAGACACCTGTGAAAGTGGCATTTCACTATGCTTATTATTCCACAAAGATTTTTTTCTTCTAACACCTGATTAAAATCCTCGGAAACTCATTTGGAAAACCTTGGCATAGCAGTTTTGAGCATAAATTTTGGGTCTAGAAAGATCTTGTTTTCTTTTCTTTTTTTTTTTTTTAAGATTTTATTTATTCATGAGAGACAGAAAGAGAGAGAGAGAGGCAGAGACACATCTTGTTTTCTTTTTTTTTTTTTTTTTTAAGATTTTATTTATTCATGAGAGACAGAAAGGGGGAGAGAGAGAGAGAGAGGCAGAGACACAGGCAGAGGGAGAAGCAGGCCCCATGCAGGGAGCCCGACGTGGGACTCGATCCCAGGTCTTCAGGATCAGGCCCTGGGCTGAAGGTGGCGCTAAACCGCTGAGCCACCTGGGCTGCCCAGATCTTGTTTTCTGATTCAGCTCCTGCCACCTGAGTAGCTGTGTGTCTGTGGGCAAGGCGTTTCAGTGCTCTGAGCCTTGGTTTCCTGGCAGAACACGACCTACTTCTCAGAGTTACTATAGGGATTTAAGGAGACACGGGGTGCAAAATTCTAAACATTGTGCCTGGCACATGGGATTAGCTTTTGAGGAAGCTCTTAGAGTTATTTTTATTACAAAAAAAGAGGGAGGTGAGAGGATGCTTCACTTTTACATTTTTTACGGTGGCCAGACTTCAGTTTCAGTCATTGCCTGATCTCTGTTGTGCTACAGGTGTCCCTAAAACTTAAACCAAAGGCAGTGGTGTCTGCATTGTAGACCCACAAAATAATAGAGCAAGAGGGAAAAAAGCAGGGAATTGTGTTTTTTGTCTTAATACCTGGCATGTGGTAGATAATAAAGAATGAATGAAAGATGAAACATAGTCCTTGAAACATAGTCCTCTGGAGGTGAGAGGGAAGTGGGGGAGGAAGGAGGGAGGTAGGTGGGAGGGAAGAGGGGAGGAAAGCGAGAAGGGAAGGGAGAGAGGAGGAGGGGGGAGGGCTCTGAAGGGTATGTGGTGCCCACATTGCCTAGGTGTACCACCATTCCAGCTAGGAGATGCCTTCCCTTACTCTGGAGCTGCTGGGCCTCAGCCTTGGCCCTTAATGGGACCATTGGAGCCCCAAGGGGAAAGGCAAGTGGTGTGGTCAGCATATGGAGCTGCTTCTCCAGCTTTCATCCAGGAATAATGAGTTGGTGGAGATTAAGATGAGGGAAAGTAACAGTGGGCAGTAGGAAATGAACTATTTGTGGCTCTGTCCTTGAGTCATTTGGTTAAATCACTTCATGTTTTTAGGTACCAGTTTCCTCATCTCTAAAGTGGGCCGTTGAGCTAGAAAAGTGGTCTTTAAAATTTTTTTTAATTAAAAATTATTAAATAATATTTATATTTATAAAATATAATGTTCTATTATTCTGCAACAGCAGAGTTCTTTTATTTTTTTCCCCCTAAGTGAGAGGTAGTTGGGAGGGTAGTGCTGTCACATTTTGGAAAGATCTCTTTGGGTACAGTGGAGGAAACAAAGTGGAGGATGCAGAAGTGGAAGTGGAAGCACTGTATTGTTCCAGGTGAGAAAGAGAATGTTGATTAGGCAAGATCTGTGGCCCCAGGATGGAAAGAAATGGTCGCTGTTGAGAGATACTTAGAAAGGTAAAAGCCACTTAGGCTTATGAATAAATTGGACAAGGGGGATATGGGAGACGAAAAGGGTCAAGTGTAACTCTAAGTTGTTCATTAGCTTTACATGATAGACTGAGGTGTTGAGTCACTGAGATAGGGAATGCTGGAAGCAGATTTTAGGGGGAAAGATCTTTGTGTTTAGACTTACAGAGTTTGAGGAGACTTTGGAATATGGGAGGAGGCAGTTAGATGACTCTTGGAGACAGTCTTGGGGCTGGTACTATGACTCTGTGTCTAGAGAAAGTAATGGAAAAGATTCTCCTTGTGTCTCCCTCAGGTCATGTTGGCCCCCCTTATTTCCATTGCTCTGAAGGTGTCCCAACTCCAAGAGAGGACAGGACGCACTGCACCCACCGTTATCACCTAAGAAGACAGGCCAGATGCGGTACGTCTCTCTACCCTAGGACCCTCCAAGTCATCTGATCGAAGAGCATGGACACAAACAAAATGTATTCACCCAGGCTTTTTAGGATTTGTTTTTTTCTACTAACCAGTTGTTGGTGAATGGCATATTAGTGCAACACTGCCGATTGAGATGCCATGAGGGAAAGAGGACCCAGGGGCTTTTGCTAATGTCCCTCCCTTTTCATGCCCCTAGGCCCTGCTGTTGTGTGGGTTTTGTCTCCCTAGCACCACCTTCTGTTTACAATGTGAGATGGAAGTTGAACATCAGCTAGTGAGGCCATTTCTCATCCTTAGGATGTGCCAATGAAATGACAGCACAAGTTCCTTTCTCTTTGGTGATTCTTCCCCCATTAATTGTTTACATGTGATCCAGCAAAATGCAATTTCTGGTGCCTTCTCTCTGATCTGTTCTTTCCTCAGAGTGAGACGTACTTGTCTACAGATTTCTGCCTTGTTTTGCCACATAGTCCCATTCACACGAATATTTTGGGATATTAAAGCAAAATAAGCCACTATTTCTTGATGTCTTTTTTTCTTAACTTCAAAATGCTCTCTCAGAAAAGAAAGTAGGTTTTTTTTTGTTTTTTTGTTTTTTTTAAAAGAAGGTATTGTGTTTTGGTTGGATGTCCTAGCTAGAAAACAAAATGTTCTCTGTGCTAGGTTTAAAATTCTTATATTCAGGAACTGTAATTTCATATCTTAGTAGGGTCAACTGAGCCCTGGATCCATCTGAGGCAGATAAAGTAAGCACAACATAGTTAATTTGGAATGAAGGAAAGCAAGATGATTTTTAGGAGATCTTTTTGTTTGTTTTTCAGGAGATATTAAATAGCAAGCACGGTCATGTGCCTTGTGGTGTTGAGATACCAAAATGCCTATTGAGAGGACAGAAGCAGAACTCTTAGAATCTGAGAGCAGGATTACTGGCATTTGGCTGGATATCTTGAGCCCTTTGGCATCTTACTCATCTTAGAACAATTATTATCTTTAATTAAAGATTTTATTTATTTGAAAGAGAGAGCACGAGCAGGGGAGAGGGAGAAGTAGAATTCCCTGCTGAGCAGGGAGCTCGACATGGGGCTCCATCCCAGGATCCTAGGATCATGACCTGAGCTGAAGGCAGATGCTTAACCAACTGAGCTACCCAGGCACCCCATCTTAGAACATTTATATTCAACCCATGAGTGTAATGTAGTAGTTAAAAGCATAGTTTGGGGAGCCAACAGACCTGAGTTTGAATCCTTCTTGAGACTTTGAGTCACCTTTGAATATGTTCTCAGTATCTTTAAAATTGGGAGGAAGGGGTGCCTGGCTGGTTCAGTTGTAGAGTTGCAACTCTTGATCTCAGGATTGTGAGTTTCAAGCCCCTCATTGGACATGGAGCCTACTTTTAAAAAACATTTTAAAAAATCAGGATGAAAATAGTTCCTACTTTATAGGGTCATTGAGAGCATTCAATGAGTGAACCTGTGTAAAGCAGTGGGCACTTTATCTAGTTCACGGTAGGTTATCAAGTGGAAATTAAGATTAGGTTTATAATACTGTTTCAAGATTTTAAGGTGTTAGGAAAAAAGAAACTAACATTAACACTTGTAATGCATTTTATGGTTTACAGGGTATTTCCACAAAGTCATCTTGCCATACAGACTATTCCAGAGAGGTAGCTCAGCTCTGTACCCTTCCTCCACCCAGAGTGAACTCCCTGCTCCAGGTGACAGGGTCTCTGGGGTAAGATTTCCAGTGTTGTCACTTCACAAGAGGGTCTAGCCCAGCAAACAGAACTGAGTTTTCACAAAGATGAGAGGAAGCTGAGTGTTTATTGAACATTAAATGTCAGATGTTGTTCTGAGTGCTTTCCACATACTCTTTTTTTTTTAAGTTTTTTTTTTTTAATTTTTTTAATTTATTTATGATAGTCACACAGAGAGAGAGAAAGAGAGAAGCAGAGACATAGGCAGAGGGAGAAGCAGGCTCCATGCACTGGGAGCCCGACGTGGGATTCGATCCCGGGTCTCCAGGATCGCGCCCTGGGCCAAAGGCAGGCGCTAAACCGCTGCGCCACCCAGGGATCCTCCACATACTCTTTATATGCTGTCAGTCACTCTGTGAGGGACATACTCCAAATATTCCCTTTTTAGAGATGAGATCTGGTTACTTGCCCAATGTCGCACCACTGGATAGTGGTGACATATACCCAGATGGTGAAGCTCTGTTCTGCACGGTTTGCCAATACTTTGTCTTGCCCCTTTGATTGACTGGCTACTTCAAACAGGTGAAAGAAAGGTTTGTGCAGTTGCACAAATGCCCCTGTATTTTATTTTTTAAGGGGTCATGTTGTGTGCCTTGGGTGCCAGAGAGTGTTAATTTTGGCATCAATGTCTCCACCACCCTCTGGCCCTGGGATCTTTTTTTTTTTTTTTTTTTTTTTTTTTGAGAAAGAGCATGCAGAGGTTGTGGGTAGAGGAGGGCAGAGGCAGAGGGAGAGAGAATCTGAAGCAGGCTCTGCACTTAGTGTGGGCTCGACACGGGGCTCGATCTCATGACCGTGAGATCATAACCTGAGTTGAAACCAAGAGTCAGACACTTAATTGGCTGAGCCACCCAAGTGGCCCTGGCCCTGGGATCTTGATACTTGGGTATATCATTCAGCTAGGAAATGTATATTGATCCACATGAGGTGTGAGATGTCACAGGAAGGGAAGAATGTGTGGCACACAATTACTGCCCTCCAGCTGCCCCTAAGGCTAGCAGAGGGAATGAAGGCCAGCACAAGTAGGAGACTGTACAGGAGAATGGCCTAACGAGCTGGGTAGGTAGTACTTGATGCTGGAATCCAGATTTTCTAAGTACCTATTCAGTCTCAGATGTTGGGCTCCAGGCTTGCTAGTAACCCTCCAAGCAAGACATTATTATTCCTGTTCTAGAGCTGAGACAACTGAAACAGAACAGAAGCCTGAGTAATTTACCCCAGGTTCCCAGCTACCATCATGTGGTGGAAGTGAAATTTTGAATGCGAATCTCACCGACTTTCCCTGACCCTTTTCCTGACTCTCCATCTGTTGAATCAGCTGCAGAAACTCCCAAGTCTGTGGCCCCTGGAATGGCTTTAGAAATTTCTTCCTCAAAAAAAAAAAGAAAAAGAAATTTCCTCTTCACCCCGGATCATAATTCAGCTGCTTTCCCTGACCCCATGTGGCTACAGGTTTGGGAGTTAAAAGCTCAGGGTGAAAGAGGGAGATGGCTGGGGCCAAGGAGCAGTGGGGATGGGCATGGGTAAGTACCACATTTCCTCTTTCTGTGGCTTCTAGAGATACACCCCAACACATGTGCCCGCCAGGAATGCTGGGGGATGGGGCCCTGAGAGGCAGGCAGGCCAGCAGCCTGAAGCCAAGCTTCCCCGCCTGCCAGGATTGATGTGGTCTGTGAGTCAGGCCTGTTTTCCTTGGGGTGTGGTGGGGATTACAGTGAGAAAATTGGGTTGGAACTGTTGGGGCTAAACTCTGAAATTTCACATTTCCCCCTCCCTCTTGACATTCAGCTTTCATTTTGGAGAAGCAGATTCCAGTTCAGAGAAACTCCCCAGGTCCAAAAAATGGCCAGGCTTACAGGAGATGGGCCCTGCTTCAGAGAATGAAAACAAATACCAAGCTCTCTGCATTTCAGGGGGAGGCTAGTCCTTGATCCCTCTGCTTCCTCTGCCTCAGAGTTCATCCACTAGAGAAAAACTGGCCTTCCTGTAGCAGACACACCCCTCATGTTTTCACGTTCCGAACCCCCCGCAACGGGGGGTATGATAGGAGTAATTGCAACCATTATGAACGGAGTCAAATCACCTTACCTGAATTACTACAGAGATCCCCTCCTGGCCTTAGGCCTCCATTCTTGCCCCTCTAGTCCATTCTCCATGTCATCAGCTAGGTGCTCTTTCCAATGCTAATGTCCAAATGCCTCTGTGTGTACGGCCTGTAAGGCCATATATCCTGTCTCCCGCCTTTCCCACCAGCTCCTTGTCCTCTGCTCTCTGCCTTACATTCAGACATACGGAGCTACCTGCAGTTCGCTGGAAATACTGTGCTTTGTTGTCTCCTTGTCTTTGTAGCTGTTCTTCTGTCTGCCTGGATCACTTTTCCTTTCCATCCCATCCTCCACCACATCCCTTTAACTCCTGCCTGTTCCTTAAACACTGTTTTCTCTAAGAAGCTTTCTCTGAGCCTCCAATGTCTGGTTTGGGAATTTGGGTATTCCCATAGAACCCTCCACATGGCACTTACTATGCTCCATGTTGATAGCCTGTTTTCTTTCCATTTCTCCTGCTGCCCTGGGAGCTCCTAGAAGGCAGGGACTGGTTTTTCATCAGTGTTGAACCAGGATCTGCCTCACGCCCAGCACATAGCAAAAGTTCAAAAAGCAATTTTTGGAAAGAGTGAAGGAAATCTAATTACATGGCAGGATGCTTTCTTCAGCTATGACCCCCTGCCCTCACCCGGCCTGTGGGGTGTGATCATCTTCATTTTGCAGGTGATAAGTGAGTTGACCAACTTTCACAGTGAGTGAATAGCCAGCTAGGAACTCTCATAAAGTTTAGAGGTTGGAAGTGAGAAAGCACCCAGGACAGAGGGTCTGGGTAGATAACAGCAGCAGATGGGAGATATGTGTGTCATGGTCACTCTGCATAAAACTTAAATTTAAATGTTAAAAAGTATTTTATCTCCCATTGCTATAAAAGTTATTTGGAGGTAGGGTCGGGGAAGGGTTCTACCAAGTTAGCCTGGTATGGAAAGAAGTTATTTTTCTTCAAGAAGTAGAATCACCAAAGCCAGGCCCAAGTCCTGAAGACCACCTCCGAGCAGATTCATGGAAAGCAATGGGGTAAGGTAGGCACAGCAGCCCTGGGCCTTCCAGTGTTGGGGTGCACACAGTGTATACCTTCTGGAAGAGGGAGAGGCTTGTGTTGGTTCCCATTATGAGAACAAAAAGCAATCTTACAATTTGGCATGTCATTATACAAAAGAAGTGAGGTCACTGCCAGCGAGAGTCTGTCTCATGTCTGTCTGCTTGTCCTGTGGGACTTTTGAGGGCTCTGGTTTGGTTTTCAACAAATGTGAAGACTCTACCTAGATCTGTTAAGTTAGATTTGCGGGTGTGGGCTAATAAGTATTTTGTAAAAAGCATGTCTTCGGTGATTCAGAGTGCTGTTTTCCAGTTAAGAGTAGCAATCTGTTTGCTTTTCACGACAGCGTTTATTTTGTGAAAGTTCTTTATACATTGCTTTCTGACTTCATTTTTGCACTGTGATTAGAAGGGCAATTATCATCCTAGATAAAGAAATAGAAACTCTGAGAGCTTACATGGCCTGTGCAGTCTCACAATCACAATGTAGAGAGCAGACCTGCCACCTCCAACCCTTGGTGTTTGGGATTCTTTTTCTAGTTTACCATTGTTGTCAAACAAAGCACCCCCAAATCTAGTGTTGGTAAACTTGTGCATGATCTTATTATGCTCAGGGATTCTGTGGGTCAGGAAATCAGGGCACAGTGGAAATAGCTTGTCTGCCCTACAGTGTCTAGGTCCTCACCTGAGAAGACTCGACCAGCTGGGGAATGAGGAATGACTCAAATGCCCAGGGGCTGGTATCATGTGGAGGCACCTGGACTGGAAGGGTGGGTTCAATGGGAACTGTTGATGGACAGCTGCTCCAGTTCATGACCTCTTTAGCCTTGAGTTTCTCACAGCGTGATGCTAGCTACTTAGGAAGGAGCTTCTTCCCAAGAGCAAGTGTACCAAGAAAGCCAGGCAGGAGCTGTATTTTTCTTTCCTACCTACCTATATCCAACTGGTTTTGCCCAACTCACTCAGGCCGGCCCAGATTCAAGGGCAGGAGAGTTAACATTCTACCAATCTTGGGGGAATGGCAAGGTCACATTGCAGAAGAGCATGTAAGACGGGAGCTCTTGTAGCTGTCTTTGGAAAATACAATACAATCTGTCACAATTTTCAAATTTTTTCCCAGTAAATAAACCGTTCAGAGTCCTATGAATATGAGAAGAAATTTAATTTAGAAATTATTTTCACCAGGAGCATCCATCTGTCACTTATCTGAGTATAGACACGTGCCAGCACATCACATTCTCATACCCAGTACAGACATAATGAATCAATCGCAGCACTATTTCAACTAAGCTCAGATGGGGCTCCAGCAACCTCAATACAATACATTAGACAGGAAATAGTAATCAATTGCAGTGGGGAGATGAATGAAGACTTATTTGCTACTTGGGAATATTCTTACTTTCTGACCTTTACAATGTCTAACTAATACTTCACAGAGGGTGCAAAAGCCTATTTGAAAATAGATCAGTCTGTCTGTAAATTGATGAAAAATATGTGTCCAATAAGGAGAACATTAGTGATTACTGTTAAATGAAATAAATAGCCATTGATTTCAGAAACAGCATAAAACATACTAATAAAATAATTTTACTGGTATTTTTAAACTCCGAAGTGAACTGGAGTTTGATTTCACTATTTTAAAGTCATGGACCCAGCTTTTTCCTACACTTTGGTGCTTTCCATCTGCCACTTTGCTGCCTTGGCTATAATCATCCTCCATATCTGACTTCATGATTCCTATAGCTTGCATAGCACTTTTCAAAGCACTTCAGCTCACTGTCTCATTTCATCCTCAAAGCTGTCCTGTGCAATATATTTGCAGTAAACCTGACATTTAGCAATCAGATTCTTTGCCCCAGAGTGTACAAATTACTACTACAACTGCTACTACTACTACTTTTACTACTACTACTACTACTACTACTACTACTACTACTACTACTATTAATACTACCACTAACATGTATTGATCACCTTATTAAATGACAATGTGGATTGTCATTTAATTAAATTAAATCCTTATTACAACCCTAAAGATGGGAATTATTAGCTCCATCTTACAGATGAGGAAATGGAGGCTATGAGAGATTAGGTAATTTGCCTAAATTTGAAATTAGCAAGTGGTAGAATTGAGATTTGAACCTGAGTTCATCAGATTATAAAGTCCAAGTAAAATCTGGAGCTAGAACCAAAGCCTCACTTCTGTTGGAAAATAATTTTTTCAGGTCTAATTTTTAAAATGAATTTGGCAAGATAAATTGATAATAAAATTTGATGTATATTCTTTTTACAAAATTTACTTACTGGAGAAAGGGGTGAAAAAGCAGGGGCAGAGATGGAGAGAATCTTGAACAGACTCTCTGCCAAGCGTGGAGCCCCACAGAGGGCTTGATCTCACCACCCTGAGATCATGACCTGAACCAAAATGTCGAGTGTCAAGTTGGACACTCCACTGACTGAGCCACCCAGGCACCCAGTGTACAATTTGATAATATAATATAATGTTTTCTATTGATGGGTGGTGGTGGTCAGACATATTTATGCAACTGATAGTTGGGAAGGGGTCAAAGCTAGTTTAAAATAGAAGCCCAAGTTTAGGGGTCCCAAGTGTCCTCAGTAGGTCACCCCTTGCAGTGTGGTTGATTTATGGAAGAAAGACTTGGGGGTCTGTCCCATCTTTGTAGTCTCTCCAAACCAGTGTGGTTATTCTGTGGTTATTCTGGTTATTCTGTGGTTATTCTGGTTATTCTGTGGGGTAATTGCTTGGCATCATAAGAACAGCTCCTCTCAGAACCCCTAAATTCATGTTTATGTTCCTATCTCTATGCTCATCTGCCTTGAGCATGCTTTCTATCATGTTGCAATTTCCAGAGAATAAAAGACTACCTTCAAAATGTCTTTTATGTGTATGGATGGGTGGGAAGAGAACCTCTGACAACAGTGACCACGGATTCCTGCTTCAATATCCAGTATGACTCTGATCCAGAGTGGGCCCATCATGAACATTTGGGGTATAATGACCACCATCTCACCTGCCCTGCAGTCCAATAATGTCCTGACTTCCAGAGCAGGGGGACAGTGTTCAGCCCAGCTGGCTCCTTTCCAGCCTCCTTTTCCAGTTTTATCTCCAATCACAATCCACTTCTTCACTCCCTGTCTGTATAGTTCCCCGGGTATCTCATGCTTTTCCACATTGGCCTGACCTAGCTCATACTGTGACATCTGTTGGAAAATTTTTCCTTGTTGTATCAATGTGTTGTCTGCAGTGTCCCCATTCCTCTTCTTTTATTTTTTTAATGATTTTTATTTTGTATTTACTCATGAGAGACACAGAGGGAGAGAGAGGCAGAGACACAGGCAGAGGGGGAAGCAGGCTCCATGCAGGGAGCTCGATGTGGGACTGGATCCTGGATCTCCAGGATCACGCTCTGGACTGAAGGTGGCACCAAACTGCTGAGCCACCGGCTGCCCGCCCCCATTCCTCTTCTTTTTTTTTTTTATTTTTATTTTTTAATAAATTAATTTTTATTGGTGTTCAATTTACCAACATACAGAATAACACCCAGTGCTCATCCCGTCAAGTGTCCCCCTCAGTGCCCGTCACCCATTCACCCCCACCCCCCGCCCACCTCCCCTTCCACCACCCCTAGTTCGTTTCCCAGAGTTAGGAATCTTTATGTTCTGTCTCCCTTCCTGATATTTCCTCTTCTAAGAGAAACTAGCTTCTGCTAGAAGGGAAGACACAACCATGCTTGGTACAATGAGACACCATCACATTTCCTGGTCACGTCTGATTAGACCAGGGGTGAACTCCTGACTCAAGAAGGGCAGCCAATCTGCTGGCTAGTCAGCAACCCATCACCTATGACCTATGGCTTGGTTCAAAAGGATGAGTTAGAATAATCACACTTTCTATTGGAAATTTGAGGTAAGACAGGAACAAATTTGCTTGATTTGCCTTGCCAGGAGTAAGACTCTCTCCTTTGGGTGACCACAATACTTCATACCTCCTTACAGCAGTAGAAAAATGATGCCTTGCATTGTATTCCCAGGGATTAGTTCAATGCCTGTGAGTAGTAGGGACTCAATAAACGTGTAGTGAGTCCATAAACTCATGCAAGAAAAATTCACATTTCTTTTAATTTCAATACGATTTAAATCTGGCTCTGACCCTTATTCCAATAGGCTGCCAGGAATTTTTTTTATTGGACACTGTGTGTGATTTTTATTCCCATTTTCTACATCAAAAAGCAGAGGCACAGATAGTCTAGGTAACTTGATTGAAGTCACAGTTATAGTAAGTTTCAGATCTCTGAATGAAACACAGTAAGTCAAATTCTTGCTCTTAATCACTACCTCTCAGATTTCGTGTCCATCATTGTGATGCACTGATGAATGAATAAAATGCTCTTCTGACCTACAACTCCTTTCCACCATCAATTGGTTCCTCTCCGCATGTTTCTTCAGCACTTATTTCAATCATATTTAATCTATCCACACCTTTTGCAGAGAACTTCCCTAGTGTAGTAATTAGAATTAACAATGGGTACTTGCCTTATGCCAGTTACTGTTCAAGGAATATAGAGAAATATTGACTAAATATGGTTGAAAATTATACATTTTGAAATCTTAATTCAAGGTGCTGTTGGTTCAGGAAGGGATTCTTTTTTTAAAGCCCAGATGCTTTCCTTTTTGAAAAATTTAACTTCAGAGTAAAATTTTCCAGATCATCAAGTTAGCGTGCTTTCCTTTGGAAGTTGGAGCTTAAGTTACAAATTGGTATAGGTTCCAAATACTCTGGATATTTCCCATAGATAAAGTGAAGTGTGATGTGACATACCTAAGCAGTATGTTTATAAAAATTTTTTTAATGGATCTTGCTCTCGTCATTCTCTGCCTGGTGATTTGGAATTATTTTGCAATATAGTGCATTAATATCACACTGGTAAAGAGGTTTCTGCTCCAAAATAGTAACATAGGAAGACCCTGAACTCACCTCCACAGACACACCAAATCTACATGTACTGATAAAGCAATTCCTTCTGAAGAAATGAGGGCTGACTGAGCAGCTTTGGCACCCCAAAAATAGACCACACAGTGAACAGCAACAGAGAGGAGACGTGGAAATGAAGGGAACTCCTACCCTCCCCACCTCCATGCCATCAACTGCAGTGGGGAGGGATAATACTGAGCAATTGTGAGCTGATTTGTCTGCCCTGGGGAACAGAAAAAAAACCATGGTTTAAAAAGGCAGTTAGAGGGGCGCCTGGGGCTCAGTCGGCCTTTGGCTGAGGTCATGATCCCAGGGTCCTGGGATCGAGCCCCACCTCGGGCTCCTTTCTTGGCAGGGAGTCTGCTTCTCCCTCTGCCTTTGCCCCTTGTCCCCCACTCCTGTTCTTTCTCTCTCTTTCTCAAATAAGTAAGTAAAATTTTTAAAAGGGCAACTAGAATATGAAGGTACCATCCCTAGAACTTGCTGAAAGTCAAGGGAGCCACTAGAACTCTCTCTGGGTCAGAGGGGCTGGCAAGTGCCATGGTTTACATTCCCCTTCCACCTTGATAGATAGCAGCAGGGGCTGAGCATCATAGCCAGCCTGTCTCCTCAGGACACCCCTGTAGTGCTTACTATAGCTCTAACATCTTGCCAAAGTGACACAGGTGCTAAGAACCCTGAACACTCCAGACCAACACCATTTCAGTTCCAGACAGCTTTCTACATCCTTGGAACAAAGTGCTCTGGGACCTCCAGGCTCACACCTGTTTCAGTTCTAGCTGCCCCACCAGGTGCCCCCTGTGCAGAGCACCCCGAGAATGCCTAGCCCATCCCTGCCTTGGTTCTAGCCATCCTGCTAGGATGCCCCCTGTGTGGAGTCCCCTGGGGTACCTTGCTTGCACCCACTTTGGCTTCAGTTCTCCTGCCAAGACACTCTTTCTACTGGGGCCCTGGGACCATTCAGGCCCACTCCCCCTTCAGCTCCAGCCTTCCACTGGGGCAGCCCCAGCATGGAGTATCCCAAGACACCCAGCCCATCCAGCCACAGCTCCAGCCACCAGGCATGCACAGTCTCCATTGGGGACCATACGCATAAGACCATTCCTTCAAGTTTATGAGAAGTAGTTGTTCCACCTACATAGAAACGAACACAGAAAGTTAACCAAGATGAGGAGACAGGAATATGCTCCAAATGAAACAAGACAAAATCCCAGAAAAAGAACTAGATGAAACTGAGATAAACAATATTCCTGACAAAGACCTTAAAGCAATGATCATAAAGATGCTCCCTGGATTGGAGAGAGGGGGTGAAGAACTCATTGAGAATTTCAATGAAGAGAAAATATTAAAAAGTATCAACCAGAGTCGAAGAGTACGATAACTGAAGTGAGAAGTCCACTAGAGGGAATCAACAGTAGACTAGTGGATGCAGAAGCACAGATCAGTGATCTGGAATACAGGATGATGGAAAGCACACAAGCTGAACAGCAAAAATAAAAAAATATTTTTAAATGAGGATAGGTTAGAGATCTCTTGGACAACATCAAGCAAACAAGCATTTACATTATAGGGGCCCCAGAAGGAAAAGAGAAAGAGGCAGAAAATTTATTTAAAGAGATAACAGCTGAAAATTTCCATAAGGTGGAACCAGATGACCCAAGGAGGCCCATACCATGACACCCAGTAATGAAAACGTCAAAGGTTAAAGATAAAGAATTTTAAAAGCAGCAAGGGAGAAGCAAACAGGTATGTACAAGGGAACCCCCATGAGATTATCAGCTGATGTTTCAGCAGAAACTTTGCAGGCCAGTCGCGACTGGCAGGACATGTTCAAGTGTTGAAAGAATATTCCACCTGGCAAGGCTGTCATTCTGATTCAGAGGAAAGAAAAAGAGCCTCCCAGACAAACAAAAGTTAAAGGAATTCATCACCATTAGACTGGCCTTGCAAGAAATGTTATGGAGATTTCTTTAAGTGGGAAGTAAAAGGCCATAATTAGAAGTAAAATTATGAATTAAACGATGTAAACTATGATAATATACACATAAAACATGTCAGAGGGGATTTCAAAAAGTTCTTTTGGGGGCATCTGGGTGGCTCAGTGGTTGAGCGTCTGCCTTTGGCTCAGGTCGTGATCCCAGGGTTCTGAGATTGAGTCCGGCATCAGGCTCCCTGCAGGAAGCCTGCTTCTCCCACTGCCTGTGTCTCTGCCTCTCACTCTCTTTCTGTGTCTCTCATGAATAAATAAATAAAATCTGGAAAAAAAAAGATTTTTTAGAATGTGTTCAAACCTAAGTGACCATCAACTTCATGTAGACTGCGATATACTTAAGATGGTATATTAACCTTATGGTAACCAGAGACCCCAAACATATAATAGATACACAGAAAATAGAGTGAAAGCCAAGCATGACACTACAGAAAGTCATCAATCACAAGGAAAGAGAACAAGAGAAGAAAGGAGCATGGAAGAGCTACAAAAAAAAAAAGGCAGAAAAAAGTGAACAAAATGGCAATAAGGACCTACTTGTCCATAATTGCTTTAAATGTCAATGGCCTTAGTGCTCCTTAGAGATAGAGTGGCAGAATGGATAAAAACCAAACACGTATCCACATGCCATCTGCAGGAGACTCACTGCAGAGGTAAAGACACAAGGAGACTGGAAGTGGAAGGATGGGGAAGGATATCCATTCCCATGGAGCAATAAAATTGCACTGACAAAGGCAGTGTGGCGAGTGAGCTATTTTCCTCAGTGCTCTGTTAGAGGATTCTTACTATCCCTCTTTTCACTGATGAGGAAACTGAGGCCCAGAGAGGTTGTAAAACTTGTGCAAGGTCCAGTAGCTGTAAGTAGTAGTCAGCTACTCTAGAGTGCTGTTTTTAAAAAAATGAATTATAACTCACATCCCATGAAATTCACCCTTTTAGAGTATATGATTCATCTGTTTCTAGTGTATTCACCAGGTAGTACAGTGTGCAACCATTACCACTGTCCAATCCAGAATACCTTCTTTACCCCTAAAAAAAAACTGGTACCTATTAGCATTCTCTCCCCATTCCCTCATCCCTCCAGCCTGTAACCACAAATCTACTTTCTGTTTCTATGGATTTACCTGATGTGAGAATTTCATATAAATAGAATTGTATGATTTGTAGCCTTTTGTGTCCTTAGAGCTTTCTTGTTATCTCTCAGTGACAATGGGTGCCTTTTTCTTTTTTTTCCTAGTCCGTTATTTTGCTATTCACTGAAGCGCCCAGCTTTATGTGTGGTATGGGTATAGAGGGAAGAAGGTCAAGGCCAAAAAGCATTTGTGTCTTGGCCTAGTCTGTGGATGGAAAAAAGCCATCCCCTTTGAAGGGCACCTGGGTGGCTTAGTTAAGCATCTGACTTCAGCTCAGGTCATGAACTTGGGCTCCTGGGATTGGGCCCCAAATCAGGCTTCTCACTCAGCAAGGAGTCTGCTCATCCCTCTCCTTCTCCCTCTGCCCCTCCCCTTGCTCATGCTTGTGCTTGGTCTCTCATAAATACATACATACATACATAAATCTTTTTTAAAAAAAGCCACCTCTTTGATACTTTATAAACATGAGTTTCTCATAGGTTTGGGTTGAAATTCATTCCACTTGCATGGTCCTAGAGCCACCAACTTTAAAAAGGGCTCCAGACTAGTCACACCCTTGGGGTATCTGGGAGAAACAAACATGGAACTTCTCTGGAGACCCTCAATCCAAGATACACCCAAAGGAAAGTCCCACTGAGCAAATGCTGAGGTTTCTGGCCATCTCTTTCCCCCATGATGACCACACAGACCTTCAACTGGCCACTAGGGCATTCCTGGCCCCATCCCAATCTGTTTCTGACCTTCCTAATTTCTGTCTTCAAGATTCCTCTTCCTATCTCTGTCCTGAACTGAGCCAGCGCTAGCCCTGATACTTACATCACTTCTCTGGGTGGGAACCTCTATCACCCTCTCTCTACATAGCTACAGAACATGGTTCCATTAGTTCTGAGGCTGCTGGCTGCCTCCAGGGGGGGCAATTTTTCTTCACCTCTTAGACCCAGCCTAGTGGTGGGATACTACATCTGGGCATGACCCCACATGCATGGGGGGCCATGTGCCTGGACCCTACATGCTAGACCAGTACTGAGAGAATGGAGGGAAAAAGGGAGAATCAGGGACAAGCTCTAGGTTGGTCCTCATCCCAGTCTGTGGCATCTCGTGGACATGGCTTGGCCTGGTGAAGCCTGGGCTTCTCCTGCTACCAGAGCCCTCTTGTTGGCCAAGCCCAAGTCTGGTACGCATTAGACAGTGGGTGTGGGGAGCCTCTCCTGACTCCACCCACCTGAATTGAAGAGTGTAATCTCTGACTGTGCTCTGGGAACCCGAATTCCTTCTTCCACCACAGCCTGTGGCAGTGAGGCCGGCTACATGGAATGCTGGCGCTAAGTTCTGAGGTGGAAATCAAATCACTATCTGACTTAGAAAAACAGATTCAACACAGCAGTCTTTGTGAGAAGAGAAAAGACACGGAGCAGGCCAGAAACACGAAAGGAGTTGGTTGGCAGCTCCTCCCTGCCCTGCAGTAGGGAGCAAAGGCCCTCCTGCCTGTTTTCCTGAGAGACAAAGGCAGGGCCTTCACAGCCATTGCCAGGGCAGGATTCTCTACCTGGACCCTAACGGGCCAGGAAAATAACCAAGTCGGGGCACCCCTCCCAGACATGTTGAGGGTGTTGAGGAGGGTGTTGAGAGTGGTGACAATGAGCTCCATGAGCTCACACGTGGAGATGTGCTTTGCTAACAGCAGAGGACAAAAAGGTTGGTTCAGGCCCTGGGCTGTGTGCCCTGCATAGCGCCTTGGGCCTGCTGTTCCTATAGCCCTCGCTGCACACAAACACGTGACCCGGTCCCTGTTGCAGGGAATTGCCATCGAGGGCTAGCGCTGGCTCAGTTCAGGACAGAGATAGGAAGAAGAATCTTGAAGACAGAAATTAGAAGGTCAGAAACAGATTGGGATGGGGCCAGGAATGCCCTAGTGGCCAGTTGAAGGTCTGTGTGGTCATCATGGGGGAAAGAGATGGCCAGAAACCTCAGCATTTGCTCAGTGAGACTTTCCTTTGGGTGTATCTTGGATTGAGGGTCTCCAGAGAAGTTCCATGTTTGTTTCTCCCAGATACCCCAAGGGTGTGACTAGTCTGGAGCCCTTTTTAAAGTTGGTGGCTCTAGGACCATGCAAGTGGAATGAATTTCAACCCAAACCTATGAGAAACTCATGTTTATAAAGTATCAAAGAGGTGGCTTTTTTTAAAAAAGATTTATGTATGTATGTATGTATGTATGTATGTATGTATTTATGAGAGACCAAGCACAAGCATGAGCAAGGGGAGGAGCAGAGGGAGAAGGAGAGGGATGAGCAGACTCCTTGCTGAGTGAGAAGCCTGATTTGGGGCCCAATCCCAGGAGCCCAAGTTCATGACCTGAGCTGAAGTCAGATGCTTAACTAAGCCACCCAGGTGCCCCTCAAAGGGGATGGCTTTTTTCCATCCACAGACTAGGCCAAGACACAAATGCTTTCTTGGTATCTCTCAGTCGCAATGGGTGCTTTTTTTTTTTTTCCTGGTCCGTTATTTTGCCATTCACTGAAGTGCCCAGCTTTATGTGTGGTATGGGTATAGAGGGAAGAAGGTTCTCAGGTCCAATACCATCTATGTAGGCCCAAGACCTTCTCTTCTTTCCTCACACGACTGTTAAAATGTTGGTCTCTTGGTTACCAGAGGTTGGTAGAACTTTCCTGGGGAGTTATAATTTCAGCTACTTAATTAACCCTTTGTCTTCTAGCTTTACCCCATGAGGATTTCTCATAATTTCTTGCAAGTTCTATCGTGCATTTAAAAGGAACATTTTGCTATGGTTTTCGGAACATTTCTAGATAACTCCTAGGTAGTTGGGAAGCGTTTCAGTTGCTTAAAATCTGAAGTCCTTTCTGCTTCCACTCTTGTCCCTTCCATTTCAATCTTACAATAGCCTGTGTGGTCTTTAAAAAAAAAAATGCTATCCTGTTTTTCACTTGCTTACAACCCTCCAGGGGTTTCTCATAGCTTTCTACCAATTATGATATTGTTTTGTCAATGTTTTTGTATATCCTACAATCTTCTCCACTTCTCTCCTATGATGGAGAACCACTTTTCCATGGGGGAAATTCCTCCCCTATCCCATATGGCCCTGGGGCTGTCAGGCATGGTGCCTCCCTTTCTCCTTTCTTCACCCTCCACTTCTGTTCTAGCTACAGTTTTAGGAACACAGCCCCGGTTAGGTCAATCATGATAAGGCATCCCCAGGGACATAGTGATTGGCCTAATGGATATATATGTGACCCAGACTGGGCCAATCAGAGTCTTGTCTGCATTTTATTTTCCAAATGGAGATAGAGGAGTAACCTTCTCTTCCTTTTGAACCATAGGATTGTGAAGATGGAGGCCTAGTGAATATCAATTACTATTTTCTTACTGGATTGATAGAATCTGTCAGTGCAGAAGAAAATTAGGCCTGCTTAATACGAAATGCGGAAATAAACAGAAACAATTGATTAGCTGAAAAGGAAGTCTTAATGATACTATATGAGCTCCTGGATCCAGCCCTACCTGAAGCTTTACTCCAGACTTCCTAATTTAATGAATCCATAAATTGCCTTATCACTTAAACTAGTTTAAATTAGATTTTTGACATACATAACAAAGATACTTGACCAATATGAGGCCAAATCCTTTACATGGCACTCTAAGACACTGTGATCTGATCACTGCCTATTTCTCCTCACATAGTCTTTTTCTCTCTCTTGATGGCCCATCAATACAGAACTTTCCATTTTTCAAATGTTCCAGTCTCTTTCCTGTCTCAGGGCTTTC
The DNA here is from genome assembly GCF_018345385.1 of Vulpes lagopus. Lineage (NCBI taxonomy): Eukaryota > Metazoa > Chordata > Mammalia > Carnivora > Canidae > Vulpes > Vulpes lagopus. The sequence goes on along the minus strand of NC_054833.1, from coordinate 72,914,181 downwards.
TTTTCTTTAAGCTTTTATTTATTTATTCATAGGAGACACACGGAGAGAGGCAGAGACATAGGCAGAGAGAGAGGGAGAGGCAGGCTCCCTGAGGGGAGCTCGATGTGGGACTCCATTCCAGGACCCTGGGATCATGACCTGACCCAAAGGCAGACACTCATCCACTGAGCCACCCAGGTGCCCCTGTCTCAGGGCTTTCACACATGTTGTTCTCCTCAGTCACTTGGCTTGACATATCCCTATACATCCTTCAGGTGTCTGCATATGGATCATGGCCTTAGGGAAGGCTTTCCTGACTGACTAGGCCAGAGTCCTCATCTCCCCATAAGCACCAAGTTCTCCTGCATCACCCTGTGCTTTTTCTTCTAAACACTCATCACCATATAATGAACACATTCCTTGTTTACTATGAGACAATTCCTTATTTACAGTCCATCTTCTCTGCTGGAATATAAACTTCATGAAGTTATGGACCATTTGCCTTGACCATTGTGTATTCAGTGCCTGGCACAGTGTTTGGCACAAAATTGGTGCTCAGTAAATATTTGCTGAATGAAAAAAATGAACAATTGAGTGTTTGGACTCCTAGGCCCATACTCTAGGTCTCTGTGGGCTTTGGTAACCAATGAAGGAACACTGGGGATCCTGATTCATAATGTGACTAGAGAAGGTTCCCTTGGGGAAGCTTAATTTGGTCAGGGTTTTTTTGTTTTGTTTTGTTTTGTTTTTTTTAAGATTTATTTATTGATTGAGAGAGAGAGAGAGAGAGTAAGGTAAGGGGCAGAGGGAGAGAATCTCCAGAAGACTTCCCTCTGAGCTCGGAGCTCAATCTCAGGACCCTGAGATCACAACCCTGAGGTCATCGACCTGAACAGAAATCAAGTAGGGGGCTTAACCGGCTGAGCCCCCCAGGTACCCCTGAGTCAGGTATTCTGAGCTGGATTTCTACCTGGCCAGGCCAATGCCGGCCTTGCTCCCAGGAGATGGCAGTGTTGTACAGTCTCTGACTCATCAAGCCTCCCAAAACAAACTCCCTTCTCTGAGGCCTGGGACATACCTTGCTGGACATTGGCACCTCATGTCCTGGAAGCCAAAGTCGACGGCCCTTTGAAATAGCTGTTTGTTCAAAGCAGCTCTGAAGCAGATCTTTGTTTCAGAGACCAGCAGTCCCCTGATCCAAGATAAACAAGCTCCTGATGGATGGAATGATCGATGTGGGGTGGTACTCTGTTCTAGAACTCCACCTTCCTCAGGGCATCAGCCTTTGTGCTCTACGACCTCCTAGGAGAGAAGGCTCAGGACACAGCACCTCCCAAGGCTGTGGGGAGTCTCCCCACTCACAATTTCTCTCCAACCCACAGGTTGCTACTGAGGGTGCAAAATAGGCCAGTGACCAGCATGGATGCCCCGGTGGACAGTCCTCTGTTCAAATTCTGGCTGTATCACTTCCTGGGCAGCCCAGACTAAACACATTACCATCTCTCAATAAAGAATAGTAATGTCTGCTTCACAGGCTTGTGCTGAGTGATAGAGCCAGTGGTGTGCACACCCCCTTGCACCCTGCCTGGAGCATAGTAGGCGCTTAGGAAACAACGGTTCCCTTCCCTCCTTTTCCCCCTGGCCATCACTGTGGGGCCATGTGCACTGAAGGCAAAGTGAGAACACCTCCTCAGCAGGTTTGTACTGGCAAATGTCTAATAACAACAACCTTCCTCACTTCCCCCAAGCACTTTCCTCTCCCCGGTGTGACTATAAAACCAGATTAGAAAGTGCCCATAGTCTTTGGAACACACCCAGTCAGATAATCCATATCACCAGTCCCATCCATGTGAGCCTTGCTGCTGCTGCTCCCGCTGTGGGGAAGCAGGTCTCCTGGGAATCCTGAGATCTACCCCGGCCCAGAGGCCTTGGCTCCTTTTCAGTTCATTTCTTTCTTTTGTGGTGCAGCATCTGGGCTGTAGCGCTGGAAGTGTTTTGGCCCTGGTGCTGGGGCCCTTATCTCTGTGCTGCGTGAGCCCCATCCCTGCCGTGTCAGAGCCCATTAGAGGCCACTCTGCTGAGGCTTTTGAAGGAGTAATCAGTTTGTAGAGGGAAGGGGCTGTGCCAAGCCAGGCCAGATGGAGTAAGTAATGAAGGCCCCAGATTAATCAAACTTGTCTCTTTTTTCCAATATGAAGGCTCAACCCAAGAGCTTGGCAGTCTCAAGACAAATTATACTTGTCAGCTTCAAAGCACAAGTTCCCTTCCAAGTCAGAATGTTTGTGCTTTCTCTTTCTCGCCGTCTCCTTCCCCCTCTCTCTTGAAATAAAAAACTAGAGTAAAAAATGGGGTGCACGTGAAATGTGACTTTTTTGCATCATTGTAATAATAAGAGCTTCCATTGGGCATCTACTAGATACCGGCAACTGAGTCCTCAACATGCATTCAGCTCATTTACTTCTCATCATTACCTCACAAAATAGGAATATACTAGAACCCCCATTTTACAGATTAGGAAACCAAGGTTCAGAGAGGATGACTGGCTCAAGGTCATATAGTTAGTAAATGTGGAACAAGGATTGAAACCCAGGTTTGTGTTACTCCAGCCACTGCACTTTGCATATTTTCCAGTGTTCAGAGCCGTTAATCTCACTGACTTAAGTCTCTGCCTGAAGGAAGAGTCTGGCTCTGAAGCCAAGAACACAGTTTCCTGTTCCTTCCTGTTATTAAAGATTCCCCTTGGAGTCTTGGGCCAAAAGCAAGAGGTGAGGAATGTGTTCCCAGAGAAGCATTTCTAGAGGTATACTTTATAACATCCTGGTGTTTGAGATATATGGGGACAAAAAAACCTGTGGTTAAATAAATTTGGGAACCACTGCATATAATTGATCCCCCCTAGTGGCACAAGTCATGGGGGTCTGCAAGATGTCCTGAAAATAGGAAACTCGATGAATTTGCTTTACCCACGGTTTCCCTGAATTATTTGATCTAGTTGTGTTTTTCAGGGCACACCTAGAAGCATCCCTGAAACTAAGTCCTGAGAAACCAATCTGCCCCAGAGCCCTGCTACTTAAAGTGCTCAGACCAGCACAGCAGCATCAGCCGGGAGGTTCTTAGAAATACAGACTCAGGGGCACCTGGGTGGCTCAGTAGGTTAAGTGGTTAAGTGTCTACCTTCAGCTCAGGTCATGATCTCAGGGTCCTGGGAACCAGCCCTGGATCAAGCTCTCTGCTCAGCAGGGAGTCTGTTTCTCCCTCTCCCTCTGTGCTTGCTCTCTCTGTCTCTCTCAGATAAAATCTTTAAAAAAAAAAAAAAAAAGAAGAAGGAAAGAAATGCAGACTCTTAGGGCATGCCCCAGACCCACTGGATCGCCGGGTTATCTGAAGGCACTAGCATCTTGGGAGCCCTGCTCTACATTAGAGTATAGCCACCCTAAGATCAGGACCAGGAAGCTCACTTAAGTAAATAGGCCTTGTTCAGCCACCCAATTTTTTAATGATGTCAACACAAGTGTTGTTCATTTAGAAAACTAAATTAAAAAGAAAGATCAGTTTCTCCCTTGTCCAAACAGCTCTAGCCCCACAACTGAACACAAACACGACATGAAGGAAGAATGCCATATTCAACGAGGGCATTGCCCCTTCGTTGTGAGCATGCAGGGGCTACGTGATGGAGACAAGGCATAGCAGAGGATGAGAACGACAGTGAGCCATCAGAGCGGGTGTGTGCTGAGCTGTGGCACGCCATTGGCCCAGCAGTGAGTCATACCATGTATTATTTCCAGGGGCTGCTGCAACAAATGGCCACAACAGAAACCAATCTGCCCCAGAGCCCTGCTACTTAAAAATATCTGTGCTTTAAAACAACAGAAATTTATTCTCTCATTGTCTAGGAGGGCAGAAGTCTTAAATCAAGGGGTCAGTGGGGCTGCACTCTGTCCAGAGGAAAACCTCCTTGCCTCTCCCATCTTTTGGAGGCTTGTGGCCACATCACTCCAATCTCTGCCTCTGTGGTCACACTGCCTTCTCCTCTGTGCCAAATATACTTCTTTCTCTGTCTTATAAAGGCACTTGGAATTGCATTTAATGCTCTCTTGTATAATCCAGAATATTCTCTCCAGCTCAAGATCCTTAATTGAGTTATATCTGTGAAGTGGAAGCAGCCATCTCTGTTCCCTGCTTTGTGACAGCAGTGGGAAGTAACAGAGTTGGAATATGTGGGACTGCCCCTTCCTCTTCTCTAACTAGGTGGCATCATCCGGTTCCTTGGCTTCCAACTGTTCATAAACCAATAAATCTCAAATTTATATCTCCTGCCTAAGTCTCTCCCCAGAACTGCAAGCTTCTATACCTCACTGTCCATTTGTCATTTACTTGAGTCATTTTCAAATTAATGTGGTTCAATCTGAAATCTTGATTCCCTTGTACTATTGTGACATTATTATTTCTTCCCTAGTAAGATGCTGAATTTTATGTGTCAACTTAAGTAGGTCCCTGGGTGCCCAGATATTTGGTCAGACATTATGTCTGGATGTGTCTATAAGGATGTTTCTGGAGGAGACAAAGCATTTTAATCAGTAGACTGAATAAAGCAGATCGCCTTGTCCCATGTGGGTGGGCCTCATCCAGTCTGCTGAAGGTCTGAGTAGAATAAAAGTCTGGATAAAAAGAATTCTCTTGCTTTGGACTTTTGTACCCTTGAAAGCAAGATGCTATCACCCGCAGGTGTACTGGGCTCTTTTGTGAGAATGTAGCTGGAGCTCTGGTCTTGCTGTTCCTGCCTAAACCGTCATGGTCAGATCCAGAAACACAGCCTCAATGTGGCTGTCAGTGTTTCCATCAGGATGAGAAAGATATCAGCTTTATCAGGTTGGACTAAGTGACCTTCCTTGAACAGATCATATAAGACATTAATCTGATGCAAGAGACAACACTAGCTCTTCATATGTTAAGTACATTAAGTAACCAAAAAATTAAACAAAAAATTTGAAATAGTTCATTGGTTATGGAAATCCCCTTTTTAAAATTTAGTGTTATTTTCTCAGTAGAGTCATCCTCAAAATATGTGGCTTATTTTCCCTTAGTATACAAAAGTATTTATTCTGGGGGAAAAAGAGAGAGAGAATTCTTTCTTTCTGCTTGTCTTCCAATAGGGACATCAGTATCTTCTTACCTTTGGACTTGGACTCAAACTAGAACTACACCATTAGCTCTCCTGGATCTCCAGCTTGCCAATGGGAGATGTTGGACTTCCCAGCCTCCATAACCATGTGAGCCAATTCCTTATAGTAAATTGCTTTATATCTCTCTTTAGATATATTTATACATGTATATCTATATCTATTTCTATCTGTCTATCATTTATCTTTCTTTCTGCCTCTCAATCTGTATGTATCTCCTGTTGGTTCTCTTTTTCTGGAGAACCCAAACTAGTACACTTGGTTTTTTTCCCATCTCAATAAATAACCCCCAGGCATCCATATGCCCAAGCCAAAAATCATCCTTCGGTTCTTTCTATCCAGTGCATCTAAGAGTGCTATCAGCTTGGTCTCAGAAACACATCCTAAACTCTCCACTTCTCTCTTCTCCATGAGTACCACCACAGCCCAAGGACCCAGCCCCCTGACCCAGATTGTAGCAGTGGCTTTTATTTAATGGTACTGCTGCTTCTTCTGCCTCTGCCTGGGTCTCCAAATAGCAGCCAAAGTGAATTCTTAAAAACAGTCACCACACATCACTCCCCTGTTTAAAATCCTCTAAAGGCTTCACAACATACTTAGAATAAACTCCAAACTTCTAGCCTTAGCCAGCAAAGCCCACATGATCTCCCCATCTGCCCCTTCAGCCCTCCACTCTGGCCTCTCTTGATTCCTCACACATCTAACTTCCTTTTTGGACTGACTCTTTGCACTAGCTGTTTCCTCTTTCCAGAATCCCCTCCATTCCTAGACCCCCTGCCAGTATTCTCTTGAGGCAAATGCTGCGACCTCAGGGAAGCTTTCCATGGTTAATTCTTCTGAAGTAGCTAGTCACTATCCCATTACAATATTACAATTGTCAGCATGGTTAGCATGTTACTAGCAAAGATTTTACTGTGTTTTTGTTTATTCATTTCTATCTTTATTGCCTTCCCCTCATCAGGGTATAAACTTCATGAGAAAGAGACAAGATCTGTCTTGTTCACTACTCTATGTCCAGTTCCTAAAACAATACTGGGGCCATGGTGGGCATGAGACAGACATTTATTAAATGACTGACTTATGGCTTTGAGAAGCATGGTATGTTCTTGCCTCTTTGGAGCATGAGGGTAGATCAGCCCGGTTAAAAATAAATATTGGGTTAGACGGATATTGGCTCCTGGCACATAGTTGGTCTGTGTAGAAACAATTCTAGTGCCCGATGTCACATCTCCTTAGCTTGCTTCTGATTTCAGCTGCAGCTATGGTGGACAGTTCTGTGGTGGCAAGCTGATTATCAAGATTTTTTTTATTTAAGGCTTTTCAAAGAACTGGAAAGGAAAGGAAAGGAAAGGAAAGGAAAGGAAAGGAAAGGAAAGGAAAGGAAAGGAAAGGAAAGGGAAGCAAAGGAAAGTAGAGGAAGGGAAAAGAAAAAGGAAGAGACAAGTGGAACAATCCACAAAAACAAGGACTGAATAGATATGATGACACTAAACTCATATCTATCAATAGTAACTCTGAACGTGAACGGGCTTAATGACCCCATCAAAAGGCGCAGGGTTTCAGACTGGATAAAAAAGCAGGACCCATCTATTTGCTGTCTACAAGAGACTCATTTTAGACAGAAGGACACCTACAACCTGAAAATAAAAGGTTGGAGAACAATTTACCATTCAAATGGTCCTCAAAAGAAAGCAGGGGTTGCCATCCTTATATCAGATAAATTAAAATTTACCCCAAAGACTATAGTGAGAGATGAAGAGGGACACTATCTCATACTCAAAGGATCTATCCAACAAGAGGACTTAACACTCCTCAATATATATGCCCCGAATGTGGGAGCTGCCAAATATTTAAACCAATTAATAACCAAACTCAAGAAATACTTTGATAATAATACACTTATACTTGGTGACTTCAATCTAGCTCTTTCTATATTAGATAGGTCTTCTAAGCACAACATATCCAAAGAAACGAGAGCTTTAAATGATACACTGGACCAGATGGATTTCACAGATATCTACAGAACTTTACATCCAAACTCAACTGAATACACATTCTTCTCAAGTGCACATGGAACTTTCTCCAGAATAGACCACATACTGGGTCACAAATCGGGTCTGAACCGATACCAAAAGATCGGGATAGTCCCCTGTATATTCTCAGACCATAATGCCTTGAAATTAGAACTTAATCACAACAAGAAGTTTGGAAGGACCTCAAACACATGGAGGTTAAGGACCATCCTGCTAAAAGATGAAAAGGTCAACCAGGAAATTAAGGAAGAATTGAGAAGATTCATGGAAACTAATGAGAATGAAGATACAACCGTTCAAAATCTTTGGGACGCAGCAAAAGCAGTCCTGAGGGGGAAATGCATCGCAATACAAGCATCCATTCAAAAACTGGAAAGAACTCAAATTCAAAAGCTCACCTTACACATAAAGGAACTAGAGAAAAAGCAACAAATGGACCCCACCCCCAGCAGAAGAAGACAGTTAATTAAAATTCGAGCAGAACTCAATGATATCGAGACCAAAAGAACTGTGGAACAGATCAACAGAACCAGGAGTTGGTTCTTTGAAAGAATTAATAAGATAGATAAACCATTAGCCAACCTTATTAAAAAGAAGAGAGAGAAGACTCAAATTAATAAAATCATGAATGAGAAAGGAGAGATCACTACCAACACCAAGGAAATACAAACGATTCTAAAAACATATTATGAACAGCTGTATGCCAATAAATTAGGAAATCTAGAAGAAATGGATGCATTCCTGGAAAGCCACAAACTACCAAAACTGGAGCAGGAAGAAATAGAAAACCTGAACAGGCCAATAACCAGGGAGGAAATTGAAGCAGTCATCAAAAACCTCCCGAGACACAAGAGTCCAGGGCCAGATGGCTTCCCAGGGGAATTCTATCAAACGTTTAAAGAAGAAATCATACCTATTCTGCTAAAGCTGTTTGGAAAGATAGAAAGAGATGGAGTACTTCCAAATTCATTCTATGAGGCCAGCATCACCTTAATTCCGAAACCAGACAAAGACCCCACCAAAAAGGAGAATCACAGACCAATATCCCTGATGAACATGGATGCAAAAATTCTCAACAAGATACTAGCCAATAGGATCCAACAACACATTAAGAAAATTATTCACCATGACCAAGTAGGATTTATCCCCGGGACACAAGGCTGGTTCAACACTCGTAAAACAATCAATGTGATTCATCATATCAGCAAGAGAAAAACCAAGAACCATATGATCCTCTCATTGGATGCAGAGAAAGCATTTGACAAAATACAGCATCCATTCCTGATCAAAACACTTCAGAGTGTTGGGATAGAGGGAACTTTCCTCGACATCTTAAAAGCCATCTACGAAAAGCCCACAGCAAATATCATTCTCAATGGGGAAGCACTGGGAGCCTTTCCCCTAAGATCAGGAACAAGACAGGGATGTCCACTCTCACCACTGCTGTTCAACATAGTTCTGGAAGTCCTCGCCTCAGCAATCAGACAACAAAAAGATATTAAAGGCATTCAAATTGGCAAAGAAGAAGTCAAACTCTCCCTCTTTGCCGATGACATGATACTCTACATAGAAAACCCAAAAGCCTCCATCCCAAGATTGCTAGAACTCATACAGCAATTTGGTAGCGTGGCAGGATACAAAATCAATGCCCAGAAATCAATGGCATTTCTATACACTAACAATGAGACTGAAGAAAGAGAAATTAAGGAGTCAATCCCATTTACAATTGCACCCAAAAGCATAAGATACCTAGGAATAAACCTAACCAAAGAGGTGAAGGATCTATACCCTAAAAACTATAGAACACTTCTGAAAGAAATTGAGGAAGACACAAAGAGATGGAAAAATATTCCATGCTCATGGATTGGAAGAATTAATATTGTGAAAATGTCAATGTTACCCAGGGCAATTTACACGTTTAATGCAATCCCTATCAAAATACCATGGACTTTCTTCAGAGAGTTAGAACAAATTATTTTAAGATTTGTGTGGAATCAGAAAAGACCCCGAATAGCCAGGGGAATTTTAAAAAAGAAAACCATAGCTGGGGGCATCACAATGCCAGATTTCAGGTTGTACTACAAAGCTGTGGTCATCAAGACAGTGTGGTACTGGCACAAAAACAGACACATAGATCAATGGAACAGAATAGAGAACCCAGAAGTGGACCCTGAAATGTACAGTCATCTAATATTCGATAAAGGAGCAAAGACTATCCATTGGAAGAAAGACAGTCTCTTCAATAAATGGTGCTGGGAAAATTGGACATCCACATGCAGAAGAATGAAACTGGACCACTCTCTTTCACCATACACAAAGATAAACTCAAAATGGATGAGAGATCTAAATGTGAGACAAGAGTCCATCAAACTCCTAGAGGAGAACACAGGCAACACCCTTTTTGAACTTGGCCACAGTAACTTCTTGCAAGATAGATCCACAAAGGCAAAAGAAACAAAAGCAAAAATGAACTATTGGTACTTCATCAAGATAAGAAGCTTTTGCACAGCAAAGGATACAGTCAACAAAACTAAAAGACAACCTACAGAATGGGAGAAGATATTTGCAAATGACGTATCAGATAAAGGGCTAGTTTCCAAAATCTATAAAGAACTTATTAAACTCAACACCAAAGAAACAAACAATCCAATCATGAAATGGGCAAAAGACATGAAGAGAAATCTCACAGAGGAAGACATAGACATGGCCAACAAGCACATGAGAAAATGCTCTGCATCACTTGCCATCAGGGAAATACAAATCAAAACCACAATGAGATACCACCTCACACCAGTCAGAATGGGGAAAATTAACAAGGCAGGAAACAACAAATGTTGGAGAGGATGCGGAGAAAAGGGAACCCTCTTACACTGTTGGTGGGAATGTGAACTGGTGCAGCCACTCTGGAAAACTGTGTGGAGGTTCCATAAAGAGTTAAAAATAGACCTGCCCTACGACCCAGACATCGCACTGCTGGGGATTTACCCCAAAGATTCAGATGCAATGAAACGTCGGGACACCTGCACCCCGATGTTTCTAGCAGCAATGGCCACAATAGCCAAACTGTGGAAGGAGCCTCGGTGTCCATCGAAAGATGAATGGATAAAGAAGATGTGGTTTATGTATACAATGGAATATTACTCAGCAATTAGAAACGACAAATACCCACCATTTGCTTCAACGTGGATGGAACTGGAGGGTATTATGCTGAGTGAAATAAGTCAATCGGAGAAGGACAAGCAGTGTATGTTCTCATTCATTTGGGGAATATAAATAATAGTGAAAGGGAATATAAAGGAAGGGAGAAGAAATGTGTGGGAAATATCAGGAAGGGAGACAGAACATAAAGACTCCTAACTCGGGGAAACGAACTAGGGATGGTGGAGGGGGGGAGGAGGGCGGGTGTTGGAGGGGAATGGGTGACGGGCACTGAGGTGGACACTTGACAGGAGGAGCACTGGGTGTTTTTCTGTATGTTGGTAAATTGAACACCAATAAAAATTAATTAAATAAATAAATAAATAAATAAATAAATAAATAAATAAAAAAGAAAAAGGAAGAGACAAGAAGAGAAAGAAAAAGTCACTAGCAGAGCCCAGAAGACCTAGGAAGGTCATGTTTGGAGGGCAAACCTCAACACAGGGAGTGGGAATTGATGAATAAAAGGCCTTTGAGGGCAGCCCCGGTGGCCCAGCAGTTTAGCACGGCCTTCAGCCCAGGGCGTGATTCTGGAGCCCAGGGATTGAGTCCCACGTTGGGCTTCCTGCATGGAGCCTGTTTCTCCCTCTGCCTATGTCTCTACCTCTCTCTCTCTCTCTCTCTCTTTCTCTTTCTCTCTCTCTGTCATGAATAAATAAATAAAATCTTTTAAAAATAAACAAAGAAACAAACAAATAAATAAATAAATAAATAAGAGGACTTTGATCTTCTGGGGTGCCTGACTGACTCAGTCCGTACAGCATGCAACTCTTGATCCTGGGATTGTAAATTCAAGTCCCAAGTTTGGTGTAGATATTACTTAAAAAAAAAAAGAGGCCTTGCATCCTCTAGTGGGACTATCCTGAGATGTAGTCTTCACAATTCCTCACGGAGTTGCCAGCAGAAGTGGACAACAGCAGCCCAGAGCAGAAACTAGCTCACAACCTCTATTCGTGGTTCCTCCTTCTCTGTCTTCCTCCCACTTCCCTCACTGCCTCCTGCTCTTTCTCACCTCCTCAAATCCTTGTCCTGGGCTCTCTTTCAAGGGTTCCCAAACTAAGGTGGTGCTTCATAGTTCTTGAGCACATGAATGGTTCAATTGCGGTAGACAATTGCAAAACAACTTAAGAAACGTTCCCCACCACAGTCTTGAAAAATATTAAAAGCTATTCTCAACTGCCCACATAGCCTGTAGATTTATATATTTTTATGTTTTTCCTTTTGTAAACCTTGTGTGGAAAATATCCATTTAAAAAATTATTTATTTATGCATGAGAGAGAGAGAGAGAGAGAGGCAGAGACACAGGCAGAGGGAGAAGCAGGCTCCATGCAGGGAGCCTGATATGGGACTAGATCGGGACTCCAGGATCATGCACTGGGCGGAAAGCAGGCGCTAAACTGCTAAGCCACCCAGGGATCCCTGAAAATATCCATTTATAAAAGAATAGATCAGCATTCTTAATTTTCCAAGGTGCAGTCTCTCTTATGGAACCCATTTGATTGTTAGACTCTAATTATTCTAGTCTGTCCTTGGACAGGAAATATGTCCTTGACCAAAACACTTTACTTTTGTCACCTTGTATGTAAAATTAATGGGATAGATAGCTCCTTTCTGAGGTGTATTTCGGTTCTGAGGTTCTGGAGGTCTTTATCCAAACTACATAATGTTTGCTGAGGGCAAACACAGCCCCCCTTAGAGGCAGGGCACACCTATGGCCAGCGGCAAGGCACCACAAGGCTAATGGAATTTAAGCTTCAGACTCCCTCACCTGCACTGACTTCCCGTGAAACCTTAGGAAGGACCCTCACCATGTGCTTACAGGGTCATGTGCTTTGTAAAATGTGCAATAGTAACGCAGTTTCTTCTTGTTTTTCTTAAAGAAGGCCCCCCAAGTTTTACAAGCTTCAAGCTGTACAAGCCAATAGCTGTCCATGGCTGCATCCTGTGCTCTGGGTAATTCTGTTGTGACTCCACACTGGGGCCTCCACTAGCTTCAACGGCCTCTGGGCTGTGTAGAGAGATGGATTCTTTCCCACTCTTAAGCCACAGATTTGCCATGAAAGTAAGCAATGGGTGCCTTCAAGTTTCAAAATGGCTGTGCCTTTGAAGTCTCTGAGTATGAAGTCCCTGTGCTGCTGAGCTGTGTTTTGCATTTTAGAAGCTGAGCGGTTTGAAATTTTGCTTTCTGGCCTGTCATGTGTTTATTTAGAAGCTTTAATTAGTATACTTTAATCTAGACTACTTCTGTATCCCTGAAAATGTTTTTTAACGAATGATAGGTTTTGCTTATAAGGTAGGCTGCTGGCCACAAAAAGTTCCCATATTAATAATTTGCCTTGCAGTATTTATTTATTTTTAAAGTTAACTTAGCATTCATTAAATGCCAGGCACTATGTTAAGAGCTATATAAGCATTGGTTCATTTATTCCTCTGGAGACTGCTGTAAGGTTTTATCCTCATTACACGGATGAAGAAACTAAGGCCCAGAGAGGTTAAGAAAATTGCCCAAAGTCCCACAGCCAGGAAATTGTGAAATACAAATTCAAATCCGTCTTTAATCTTAACTATGGCACCATCTTAACTCTAATGGCAGGTGAAACCCTCTAGGAAATATGTTCACAGACTATTTGAGTTACAACATTGATTTTTGAGTTGAGATATTGATATACTTATTAAAAATCACTCCCACTTCCATTTTTATATTCATGTTTGTAAGTGGCTATCATGCTATACATGCAGTGGCATCTATCCATCCATTCCTTCACTTACTTGTCCTTTCCTTTATCCATCCACCTACCCACCTACCTATCCACTCACCCTTCCACCCATCCATCCACTTACTCACTTATCTGTCCATCCATCCATCATACAGTCCTCCATGTACCAGGCCCCCTTCTAGGTGCTGGCATCCCATGACATGTTGCCTTTCATATTACGTCCCACATTCAGACAGACTTCCCTTCTCCTCTCTGCCCATCCAAATCCTACCCAGCTCTCACATCCAGTTCAAGTCCCTCATTGTCCTTGAAGTCTCCTCTCACTACATTAATCCAAATGAGCTCAGTGTAACTTTGGATTGGATGTAATATTAAAGAACCCAAGACTCAGAATTAAGCAGACTGGGCTCAAATCCCAGCTCTGCTTCCTCCATAACTATGTGAGTAAATTGTTCCTTCTGGGTCTCTGACTTCTTCATTTCTGTGAATTAGAAATAATAATAAAAAGAATAGTAATAATGATAATATCTACCTCATAAGGTAGTTGGAAGATTAAATAAGGAGCTGAATGTAAGTTATATAGCAGCCAGTAGATGCTTAATCCAGGTTAATTCCTCTCCTCTCCCCTCTGCGCCTTTCTCTCTAAAAACACTGGACGAACGGTCTGTACTACATCTGACTCAGATTCAGGCTCTTAATTAATTGTTAAATGTGTATAAATCATTTCCCTGATAAGAAGCCTATTAATTCCTTAACTGCATAGGACACATCTTATGCATCTTTAGCATCTTTCCTCTTGCCTGGGGTTTCAATACAGTGCTAAGGGCATAGTGAGCACTCCATAGTTGTCAGGTCAAATTGGAGTCAATGTTTCACCCATTTCTCTCAGTTGTCAAGAAAAAAAAGTCAGGAAGCTGCCTAGCAGGTTCTCAAAACCCACACTCGGGCCAGAGCTCCCACGTGTATGCTTGCTCTGAATCTCTACGTTCATGTCCTGGGGTCCATGCCATCATTGTGGCTCTTGCCAGGTTGTGTTGACAGCAGTATAGCTCCCACTTAGGGCCTGGGGAAGGGGTAGGGGTTGGGTGGAGAGAAAGGCAGATGCTGAAGCCATGTCCTAAGTCTGACTGACGTGCAGGACTTACCGTGGCATCTGGCCCTGGATCCCAAACCTCCTGCCAACCAGGGTCTCTTACTGCAGATCTAAGGACACCAAAGGGAAGGCAGAGCAACATGCAGGCAAATGGAGTTGAATCAAGGAGCAGGCCAGGCAGTGGCCAGTCAGGATGTCGATCTACACAAGATATAAGCTGTTTTTGCTTCTACTAAGAGAGATGACATTTATCATTGGGAACTAAAAATGCTCCTTGCTATCCCCTGCCAATCACGATTGGGGTTTTGTGAAAGTCACCATCAGTCAGAATCTGACGAGGTTGTGAAAATCTTCCAATGCTTAGTGCTATTAACTGGGAACTTACAACTTATTTTATCATTAAATTTAAAAATCCTTTAAAGGGCCTCCTTAAGAAGTCCACTTCAGAAAGGCAGCAAAGAAAACTGAAGAGAGAATCAGAAATTCTGAAAGGGGGAACATTTTGACAGATTTTCCCGAATATTGATTTTGCTTCAGGCCTACTAATTAATTTGTTTCTGTTAAATTGTATTTCTTCACACGAAATCCATATTTGTTCATAATATTTATCCATAGGAAATTGCAAGCCCCACTTAACAACTGGTGAATAAGTAATCAGAGAATAGTTATTTGAAAACATAGCAATGATTGCTGCATGAGTGTGCTTCCAAGGGTGAGGACATGAGCTTTGCACAGTTTGTCTTGATTGGCGTTTTCCCAGAGGCCAACTCCAACACCAGGAAAATGTGGAGAGTTTATTTAGGAGGTGATCCCAGCACTGGGAGAGGGGTGGGGAGGCCAGACAGGAAAGGAAAGGCAGCAAATGAAGAATGCATTCTTAATCACCTTTCCATTGTGAGGAAACTAGAACCTGACCCTGCTGAGAGACGCTGGGAGCCCATGTAGATTACCTGGCTTAGGCTTATCCTGCTCAAGGAGCTAGAGCTGAAGTATTTACATGCCATCTCCCATAAATCATGGCGAGAGGGCTGCCCCAGGGGGTGTTAATTCTGGTACTTCTCTGACCTGCCCTGTGCGTAGGCAGAGCTGTTTCCCTCTCTTTAAAAAAATAAATAAATAAAGACCCTAAGGCATGGGTGTCTGTTGGATCAGCTCACCCCAAAATGGGAGGGAATATAAGCAGGTACCAGTAGCATCTGCTACCTCCAGTATTGCCAGCTGCAGCACAGTGCCTGGCCACAGTGGACACTCAATATTTTTCTACCAAATGAATGAATCCATGACCACATCTGTTTTAGGAAGGCCACAGTGGGGACACCTGGGTGGCTCAGTGGTTGAACGTCTGCCTTTGGCTCTTGTCACTCCATCCCAGGATCAGTGGGATCAGGCTCCCGCAGGGAGCCTACTTCTCCCTCTGCCTATGTCTCTAATGAATAAATAAAACCTTAAAAAGAAAAGAAAAGAAAAAAGAAATGAAAAAGAAAGAAAAGAAAAAAGTAAAAGAAAAGAAAGGCCACAGTGATGGCTGAAGAGGTAACCTATGGGGGCAGCATGAAATGGCAGGGTACCCAGGTGCTCCAGGCTTTTGGATACAACTGTAAGACAACTTTGGGAGTCTTGAGACTCCACTGTGATAGAGATGAAGAAAAGATTGGAAAATTATAAAAGCAGTTGAAACTGGAAAGGCAAAAAGCCCACCATGGGGACATACTGTGGCAGTTGAGCACAATGGTTAGCTAACCGTGTCTGGATTCTAAATGTAGTTTTATCATCTGTGAGTTCATAGATGGCTTTGGACCCTTGTTAAACTCAGTCTTAGTTCTTATTTATACATCGAGCTAATTCCCTCCTCGTAGTTCTGTGAGAATGAAATGAGAGAATGTATGTAAATGACTTTCCACTATTGCATGTACTAGAGCTGAATATGTGGCTGATATCTTTCCCAGGGACCCTGGCTGTTGGGCTCCCCTCAGTGTGCTGAGCAGCTGGCAGAGTGGCTGGCACAGAGCAGGTGCATGAGAAATAATGTTGAATTAAAATAATCGTTTGCTTTCTCCCTATGTCAATTAACTCATCACCTTATCTCCTTCTTCTTACATTTTTTTAAAAGTAGGTTCCACATGCAGGGTGGATCTCAGTGCGGGACTTAAACTCACGACCCTGAGATCAAGACCTGAGCTGAGATCAAGAGTCAGACGCTTAATCAACTGCGCCCCCCAGGTGCCCCTCACCTTTTCTCCTTCTGTCCAAGAATTGTTGTGGTTTATCTCCGATGTCCTGAGTGTGTGAAACGTGAATTGAAAAAAATCTGCCAGAACTTGGGCTGGGGACATATTTACTAATCTTACCTTGTGTCCAGAACTGTGGCAAGCACTTTCTATGGATAATTGTATTTAATACTAAGAACGGGCATTAGATTGAACCATATGGAATTGTCATTTCTTTAGGTCAAAATGGTTAAATGTCAACAATTTCATATGCTTCTAATCTATACATGGGTTAAATCTTATTATTGTTATTCTCAATATATAGATGAGAAATCTGAGATTTGACAGGGTAAATAACTTAATCGCAATCGGATCCATGCTTTTCAAATTGTATTGTGCATATAATCATTGGCGACCTTGCCTCGTGCAGATTCTGATTCAGTAGGTCTGGGGAGGGGCAGATTCGGCATTTCTGCAAGTTCCCAAGTCGTTCCTGTTGGTCCGTGGACCACACACTTTGAGTAACAAGGATTAGAGAAAAACTGACTTGAGCTGACCTTGTCCTTAAAGAACCCCTAGAGCTGTGATGGGGATCAAGTTAGGAGACTACCAAACAAGCATCGTCTAGACATTAATTTTTGATAAAAGGATTTGCCTTGCATTCAACCAATTGAGTGCTTCTATGCATTGAGCTAGACCCTCATTTGTGGATCAGAAGACTTCCCTCCTCCCATCCTTCTTTCCTATCTCTCTTTTTCTCTCTCTTTTGATTTCTCTTTTCCCTTTGATTACGATTGTATTAAACTTTTTGCAGGTACAAATAACAGAAACTGACTCTCACTTCGTAGAGTCAAAAGACAAATTGGTTGGCAGACTATGTGGGCTCACAGAATTCCCAGAAAGTCTAGGGGACCATGCTTGGAATAGAGGCTAGAAGCAAAACAGCTCCAGAGGGTCAAGAAGCCAGAACCCCAACCCCAACTGTTTCTCAAGAGATGTGGCTCTTTCACTGTCCCCTCATGGCCACTCCAGCCAAAGATACCCCTCTGCTCCCCATAATAGCTGCTACTACAAAGGAATTTTAATGACCATTCACTTTTCCACCATCCCTTCAGGAGTCCAAGTCAAGGGCAAGAGAGCTGGCTGCTCTCGGGCTAAATTCTAGGAGTTGCTGCCAGGGGACCAGGAAGAAGCAGGGCACTGCACTTTGCAGGCTGCTCCAGTGCACAGTTCCCTAATAGAGGACTGATGCTGGACAATCCGACCTACAAATATCCACCACAGCTCTGCAGGGTTAGTCTCCTTTAGTCTTCCTTCTGGAACAGAGAAAATACCTGAGCTGCTGTGCAATTACTGAAAACCTCAAGGAAATAAGTGGAAAGCACAGCCTGTGAACCTGAAACTCTAATAACGACAACCTAAAGAGCACCAAGCTTTTCATCCTGCTCAGCCACAGGAAAAAGGGAGGAAGGAAAAAACAAGAATTTTACCCTAATTGTAGAATCTGCTGATGAAAATCCTGAAGCACTTGCTGATGACTAAATTATTCTGTAAACCAAACATGACTCTCTGTAGCTCACCAGGAGCTGAGAGGCTTAGACAGTGCCTTTCCTTCCTGCTTCTCTCCCTCTCTCCCTCCCTCCCTCCCTCCCTCCCTCCCTCCCTCCCTCCCTCCCTCCCTCCTTCCTCCCTCCTTCCCGCCCTCATTCTTCCCTCCCATCCTTTCCTGCTTTCATTAATTTATGCATACATGTACATAATAAACTTTTACTGAGTACTTTCTATGTTTCAGGTGCTGTGCTAGGCTCAGAGGAAACAAAGATGAACAAAAAAGAATTCCTCAGAAGGAGCTCCGTGCAATGAGAATGTGGGGTATGATCACGATAAACTGAAAGTAGGAGTTATTGTACAGCTAGTGATGGAGGGCTCTGAGAATGGGGTAAGCTTTTTGTTTAGTGAGAGAAACATGTTTCCTCTGGTTGGCAGATTTGCTGTAGAAAGCAAAATGTTTTTAGCTGCAAAAGCATGGGGATGTTTTCAAGACAAGAAGCTCCCAGTCCTAACTTGCTTACAGAGCAAGTCACCGTCCAACTGTCACCAGTAGGGGGCGACAACACGATGGATTAAAACTGGTCCTGAGAAGGACTTCTACAGGAAACATCTAACCTCTTCATTGTAGGAGCTGGAAAAATAAAAGTCTGGCAATAATATATATATATATTTTTTCTTTTATATATATATAAAATTATATTACTTATAATTTTATATATATTTTTTTTCTTTTATAGAATGCTGTTTCAAAACTTTACAGTCTGTTCTAGGGAGTAGGTCTTTATGTTAGTGAGGGAGGAAATTCACATAAAGAAATCAGGTCCCGTGTAAAATCAGTGGGATTTAAGTTATAATAATAAGAGTCCAGGGGACCAAAAACTTCACAAAAATATATTCCTCAGTGTTAAAATGTAATCTGTCCTTATGTACTAGCTGATTAGCAATATTTAGAGAGTCACTACTTGGTGGTGTTCCAGGGACTGAGTGGAATCAAAAAAGGCAACCCATCTTCAAAGGAAATATGAATATCAAGATTTTTTTTAATTGAGCACGTAACAATAAGTTGGCTATTTTTGTTCTCGTATCTATTTTATAGGATATGAAAAGTAAATGGGATCTGCAACTACTGCTTCTACAGTGTAGCTTTGGGTTGCTGCCTTCCACCAACTTCTCCATACTCAGAAGATGCAAGATTTGTTTCCATTGCTGAGTAGTCTCATTCATCAATTATCTAGTAGTGCATAAGCACCTATGTGTTGGTAGCAGTTTGTTGGGGCCCTGAGGGACATTGAGATCTCCAAGGCATTTTCTCTATCCAGAAGGCATTTGCAATCCAGCTAGAGTAAAACATGGGAACAGACATGCGATTTAATAACAACGGACAGAGCCAGATGCCTCGGGTGCACAGTCGGGGCTGCAGAAGACTGACTAGCACAGGGGATGAAGTGTGAGCTTTCAGCAGGCACCCTGGCTCTGCTGTGCTGGAGGCTGGTCCTCCCTAAGTCCTCACTCACCTCACTGGGAAGTCAATGGGCCTATAGAGACAGTATACGGTGCTTGATCCTGGAACCAGCTCATCTCTATGGGAACTTGGACAAGTTAATCTCTGAGCCTTAGTTTTCTTATTAGGTAAGTGGAAATTATAAGAGTGCTGACTTAATGGGGTTGTTATGTGGATGATTCAGGCAATCTGTGAAAGATGTTTAGTCCAGCTTCTGGTACATGATTTGCTTTTATTATCTTGATGGTGCCTCAGTTTCCTTTTCTGTAAACTGCCAATAACAATGATCTATATTTCACAGGGCCACTGTAAGGATTAAGTGTAATAAAAGTTATAAATTGCTAAGCATGAGGGCGGGCGCCTGGGTGGCTCAGTGGTTGAGCATCTGCCTTTGGCTTAGGTCATGATCCCGGGGTCCTGAGATTGAGTTCTGCATCGGGCCTCTAGCAGGAAGCCTGCTTCTCCCTCTGCCTGTGTCTCTGCCTCTCTCTGTGTCCCTCGTGAATAAATAAATAAAATCTTTAAAAAATTGCTAAGCATGGTTCTTGGGATGTAATAAGTATCCAAGAGCTACTGCCAGTGGAAGAGAAAGATCACTTCATGCCAAGGTAGTCAAGGAAGCCTTCCTGGAAGGAAAGCGCCCTGAAGGATAATCTTTGGAAAAAATAGAGAAGGAGGCATTCTAGGCAGGGCACAGACATGGAGGTGGCAATATAAAAGTTAAAAAAAAAAAAAAGTAGAGGGTCAGTTCCCTGAATGGAGCACCTGATCAAATCAGAAAGTTAGAAAAACCATTAGACACAAGGAAGGCCACACTGCAGCAACCAAAATTGTGGCTGGCTCATGAGACAAATCACTTTAATAAGCCACTTCCCTCTCTGGGCCTCAGCTTCTGGGCTGGAAAGATTGGACAGGAACAATTCCTCATCAGGGACTCTTCCAGTGCTAACATTCTCCATTTAGTCCAAGTTTGTTCCACAGTGGATTAAAATAAATACGTGAGCGCACATGTTTACACAATCCCAAAGGACGTTGAAATTCACGTGGAATGTCAGTGCTTCTGCCAGGAGGCAAAGTTTCCTGAGAGTGTCTTATTCTTTATATCATTCCTCCATCCCTCTAGTCATCCATCAAGTGTGTAATGAGCACCTACTATGTGCAAAACACTGTTCTAGATGCTAGGCTTTCTTTCTAAAACCAGGATCTGACCATGTCATAGCCCTGCTTAGATACTTTAGTGAGTTCCCATTGCTGAGGGCAAATTCCAGGTCACGCACACCAGGTAGTCACCCACCTGCATGCTTTTCTTGTCTTTTTTTTTTTTTTAAGATTTTATTTATTTATTTATTCATGAGAGACAGAGAGAGAGAGAGAGAGAGAGAGAGAGAGAGAGAGGCAGAGACACAGGCAGAGGGAGAAGCAGGCTCCATACACGGAGCCCGATGTGGGACTCGATCCCGGGACTCCAGGACCACGCACTGGGCCTAAGGCAGGCGCTAAACCACTGAGCCACCCAGGGATCCCCTGCATGCTTTTCTTTATGCGGTTTCCCCTCTCTGGATTGCCCCTCCTAGTGATCCAGATGCTTCTGAGATATCCCCTCCTCTCTGAAGCTGTCAGGAAAGCTGTCTTGGTTCCCATCCCTACCCCAGGCTGGCATCATGTTCTCTTCTCTGTGCTCATACAGCTCTTTGTCCCACCTCTATCGCTGTACTGGTCGCCTTTTACTCTAATTCGCTGTTTGTGTGGCTTTCTCTCCTGCTGGATTTTTAATTCCAGGAGGCAGGAAGAGTGTTTCACTCCTTTGTAACCTCCGCACCTGGCATACAGCTTGGCACAGGGGACAAAATGAAGTCTTTGATGAATTTGCTTATTGAGACTTTGCAAGTCGTTGAGAACGACGATGTGAATAGTAGTGACAATAATAGTAACTTTCTTATATCATGTATTTCTCCCATGCCAACTCTGAGCCAAGAGCTTTGGATCTGTGATCTGTTTAGTTTTAATCCCTACAATGCCCTGCGAGGCCAGGATTGAGGACTGGAGAGGCGCACAGCGTCTCAGGAGTCAGAGAGGCCAGGGTATGAGTTTCACCTCCACATGCCTGCACTTTGTGCCTGAGTCAGGGGGCATGGCTAAGGAGGCAAGTGGGGCTAAATGCCCCCTCTGTTTGCCAATCCAAGCTCTCTGGATCAGGGCTGCATCTGCCCAGAAGAAAGAGGCTCCTTTTTCAAATATGAGAAAAGACACCTTAAGGGCATTGCACTAGCCTCATCTGACTCCACCTCTTGCCAGTGGTGACCTTGTACATGTTCCTTAACCCAGTTTTGGCCTTGATTCCTTATCTGTGGAATGGGGTTGTAGCGCCCCAACCTCAGAGGGTCCTTCTTAGGGTGAGGCGGGATAACACATGTGATATGCTGGCACATGTCTGACATTTGGATTCACTAAATGTTCGCTATTGTTATTATTATTAGTGGTAATAGCCCTATTTTCCAAACGAGAATTTCAACAGAAGAGTTGGCAGAGAGAAGAACCTAAGGGCATCCTTCCATGTAGGGGCATCAGAAGGAACAATGAGAGTGAGGGGTTAAAAATGTTGACCGAGAGTGAGTTAGAAGAGATGCTGGCCAGGTGTCAAGTGCTTCTGAGAGATTAAGTGGGAAGATGCTGAGAAAAATCCCCTAATTTGACAGTTAGAGGTCATTAGTGACCTTTGCATGAAAGTACCAAGACAGCAGGAGAGGAAGCCAGATTGCTGTGGGTTAAGGAATCAATGACTGATAAGGTAGAAATAGAAACTCTGGCCTCTTCACCAGAAACTGGGACCTAGGTCAGTTGTCTCAATGAGATACAGGATAGATATACATCCTCTCTCACATATTTTATTTAGGGAGAGAAGCATCCCCTGCAAAGGGCCAGATCAGCAGAGCTCTCAAGGAGCATGGGCCACCCCCTCCCCACTGAACCCAAATCTCTTTGGAGTATCTGGCAAACTATCCAGATTTCTGGGATGACAGGGAGGATTACTGGCCTCAACTACCCACTTCTAGGTGGGACTCTCTTTTCTTTAAGGAGAGAGGAGAGTTAAATGAATTTTGGCGGGGGCAGAGGGCAGTCAACAAGACGCAGGTGCAAAACAGATGACAGGATGAGATTGAGCACCCACATCGATGGATCTGTCCTCTGGAGTGGTGTGGATGGGGAAAAGCAAGGAGAAAGACACATGGACAAGTCAAGGAGGTAGCAGAAGGAAGTTGAGGAACTCTCTGGATGGCCTGTCTTTCTGGGAACAAAAAGAGGCAAAGTCCCCTGAGAAAGTGATGAGTATAAGGTGAAGGGCAGTCCACCAGTCAGGATAGATTAAATGCTATAACAGGCAGTCTCTGAGTTTTAGGGGCTTAGGAGAGGCCTTTGATTTGTGCAGTGGTGTGTGACTCCTTTCCCCATTTTGTGGCTCCTGTAGGATCTCAGAGTCCTGTTCTGGACCTTCTGCATCTGCTAGCAAATACAAGAAGAGAGAAAGACTGTGGAGGATTGTGTAGGAGATTTTATAGGCCACTCTTGGAAGTGTTGCACATCACTTTGCCTGTGTTCCATTGGCCAAACTTCAATCACATGGCCACCCCTAACTGCAAGGGAGGAATATTAAATGGTATGCACAATATGGTCTTGTCTGTACTTTCAAGGCCTAGAATGGAGTGGATGCTGAGTAAGCACCACTAAATAAATGAGGAGATGGATATTATCTCATATGCTTATCGTCACTATTCTACTTGAGCCATGCTGCAAGTTCAAAGACAATATAGACTCAATTTCCTATATATGAGCTAAAGGTTGAACTTAGAGTTATTCCTCCTGTGATGTAGATCTCAGGGGTTCCTCCCTGGGATCCATTCATACTTAGTACCAGGATGTTTGCTACCTGGGGTTAGGCCTGAAGTGTGTGGTTAATGAATCTGGTAGAGTGATGCTGACTTACTGTCAGAGAGATAAAGATCAGGGTTTTTCTTCCAAAGCCCAGTGTTATAGCAAGTTGAGCTACTCTGCCAGAAAAATACATTAACTAACCCTTGAGCTATAATTTGCAAACCAAATATGAGCTAACCAGCCCAAGGTTTTGCTAGCCAGATTTCAGCTGAACTATCCAGCGCCTTGCTAAACTAGCCACTCCCAAGATGAATAGACAGGTCACTGAGATAAGCATCCTTCAGTTAAGCTAACTCATTTGAAATCAAACTATTTGTCCTCAAGTTACCACTGAATCAACTGTATCCTACAGAAAATGTTTAAGACCCAGGACTGGGATTAATCTTCTCCATGACCTTTATAATGGCCCCTTTTATGGATAACATGAGCTCTAGAAAGGGAAGGAAAGCTGGTGATATGAGTCATATTCCCTACAGGGCAAGTAAAGGGCTCCTTATCAGGCTGGCAAAGCTTGCCTGCAAGTAGAGCATGATGTGGAACCATGTCAGGCAGGGAATGCCAGAGATATTTTTATAAATGACTCCAGAGATATCAACAATGTGGGACTGGTGCAAAGATTCCCATATTTGCAGATGCTATTCCATTAACAAGGGTGCCCACAAATGAGAGTGAGTGCCAATAAGCCCAAGAAGGAAGAAGGAAACAGAGGCAGATGGTTATAAAAAAAATCAGTGTTTCAGACTTGGGGAGACACAGAAGCTGGGCTGACATCTCTGAGTCAGCCAGCCTGGCTGGCTGGGTAGCTAGATGGTCGATGTGAAGGGGGATAGGTGCCCAGGGCCAGAAGCCCTGCCCAGACTGAAGGGATGCTAAGGATGAGGGCTCTGATGACGAAGAGATGGGCATCCCTTCAAAGGGCCAGATCAACAGATTCCCGAGGGAACATGGACCGTTCTCTCCTACCTGAACCCCAGATATGTCTGGAAAATATAGCCATCTCTCCAGATCCCTGGGATGGCAAGAAGAAGGACTTGCCTCAACTACCCACCTCCAGACAGAACTTCGTTGAACTGATCAAGATAAAAGAACTCATTTCAAAGCAATAGTTGCGGTGTCCTGCCTAGAAAGAGGCCAAACTTTGGAGTCAGTGGGTGCTTTTTTCTTTTTAAGAGATTTTATTTATTTATTCATGAGAGACACACAGAGAGAGGCAGAGACATAAGCAGAGGGAGAAGCAGGTTTCCTGCTGGAAGCTCAATGCAGGACTCAATCCCAGGACCCCAGGATCACAACCTGAGCCAAAGACAGATGCTCAACCACTGAGCCACCCAGGTGCCCCTGAGTCAGTGTGTTCTAATCCCACCAATTACCTCATAATAACTCTGTGGCCTTGGGCAAGTCATTCAGAATCTCTGGGTCTCACTTTTCTCTATTCAATTTTGCAGGTTAGTGAGGATTTAATGAGATTGTGCACGGAAACAGTAGGTGCTTATTAAATGTTTCTCTCCATTTCTTCCAAGCCTTACTCAGTGGTCCTGGGGCCAGGCTTAATCCTTCCCTCACCACAGTGGAGCCCTGGGCTGGCTTGTTGCGTCTCTCCTACGCTGCCCAACTTGACCGGCCTGCCCTGGCCCATGCACACCTGCTGATGGCTCCCGTCTACCTGCCAGGAATTCCAGCTGCTCCCTGGCTATGATCAAGACTCAGGCTCAATCTACTTCTCTGATTTGGGAAGTACAGGCAGGCAAGTTACTGGCAGGTAAACCATCAAGACTGGGAACGTCTGCCAGATTTCACACAAAGAAACAGCCCATCTCATGAATAAAGAAATGGCTCAGTACCTCATGCCTATAGCTAACAATGTCCAAATTAATGTCCAGTTCTGCAGATGAACTGCAGATTCTAAAACACAGTGTCATTATCTAAAGATGGGCTAAAATTTATACCATGTAGTTTATACGAGCTGAGCTGGTGTGAATGGGAATATGTTCATGGGTTACTAGGAAGTGTTTTTGCATCTTGAATCAGGTTGGGATGGTGTTGATTGTGGTCCAGGGAATCCTTTGCACATGCAAGATTCTGAGCTGCCATTTATTACAAGGTGGGGGGATTCTCTGGATAACCTTTCCCAGTACCCCCAGGGATGCTTATGTATGTTAAATTTTGGGAACCCCATCCTTCCCCCTTGATCCCACCTGCTATCCCTCTTCACTCTCATTCTGCTCCAGCAGCCTTTGTCTTCGTACTTGAACACTCCAAGCATTGCCACCAGAGACTTGTTTCTACTCTCTCTCCTGTCTGGGATTCTCTTCCCTCACCTCCTTCAGGACTCACCTTATCAGAGCCTCTTACTGTCCTCCCTTTATGAAATGGCAACCCACCCCATCATCCGCTATTTCCTTATCATGATGATTGTTCCTCTTATTGCTTAGCATCAGGCCTATTACTTATGTTGTGTTTATCATCTATCTGCCCCACACTGAGTGCAAGCTCCACGAGAACAACTACCCACATTTCATTTTGTTTGCTGCTGTCTTCTCAGTTCCTAGAACTGCCAGGCCCCTAGTAGCCTGTTGTTAAATACTTGGTGGATGGATATTGAGCTTCACCTTCAAGTTGGTCTTTTTTCCCCCTAACATTTATTTATTTTAGAGAGAGAGAGAGAAAGAGTGAATGGAGGGAGGGGAAGAGGGAGAGAGAGAATCTCAAGTAGACTCCCCCCTTACATGGAGTCTAACACAGAGGTGGATCTCACGACCCCAAGATCATGACCTGAACAGAAACTGAAATTTGGACACTTACCCAACTGAACTCCCCAGGTGCCCCTGGCCTTTTGTCAATATAGTGAAGTAGGTGGAACATCATTAGCACATTATTCAGTTGAAGAAATTGAAGTTCAGAGAGGTTAAGTGACTTGCTCTGTGTCATCAACTAGTTAGAGACAGGGTCAGAACCAGAACCCTGATATCCTGAGCTCAATCTGATGTGTGTACTGAGAGCCACTTGTGTCTCCCTAATTCTTCAGCATGTTGCATTGCTTTCAAGACCACCCTTAAATAGAGCACCGACTCCATTTCAACTTGATTGGTTTTGCTCATGGACTTGTCAGAAACTAGAATTTAAAGGTAACAGGCAGGGACTAGAGTTTTTTAGTAAAAACCACTTTTCAATTCCCCCAGTCTCTCCTCTGCACTCTGTTTATTCCAGGTCTAATGCAGAAAATATACACACTAAAAAACAAATTAAAAATAAACGATAAGTGAGTTAGAAACTGCCCAGGGCTGTCAGGAATTTATGCTCCATGCTATGTGGGTTTTGAGTAAATATTTGCTTTGCAAGTCAAGGAGCAATACGTATTTACTGAGGCCATTTCCGGCTGAAGGGCACACATGCTGCTTTTGAGAGTTGGCACAATTTTTCCAGGAAAGTGTGCACACAGGCCTAAGCACCATGGCATTCTGCAAAGAGGAGGCAGCATGGCATTGGGAGGCCTGGGTTCTTGTTTGAGCCCTGGCCCCTCTCTTGTTGGGGAAAGTGGGGCAACTTACTGCCCTCTCTTGAACATTTTGTTTTCAGTAGCAACTACAACTTCAAGAAAGAATGTCAATGATTTTTTGATCAGTGAGTGACTCAGGAGAGAGAGAGAGAGAGAGAGAGAACCTTAACTCTCTCTCTCCCTCTCTTTTTTTGGTCTTTTCCACTGAGTCAGCTCTTTTCTTTTTTCGTCTTTTCCCCCAACTCAAGCATCTTTTTCAAGGAGCCTGTAATCAATGCCAAAACCTTCTGAGGGCTTTTGCTCTGTTCTTCAACAACAGTTAGCACCAGTTCCCAGGACCATTGGGCTTGAGGAGGAAGCGGTTGGCTACGTGCGGTGACATGGGGGAGCTAAACGCTGAAACACATTTATTCTGCCACTATTCATTTTTTTTTTTAAATTTTTTTTTATTCATGATAGGCACACACAGAGAGAGAGAGAATGGCAGAGACACAGGCAGAGGGAGAAGCAGGCTCCATGCACCGGGAGCCCAACGTGGGATTCGATCCCGGGTCTCCAGGATCGCGCCCTGGGCCAAAGGCAGGCGCCAAACCACTGCGCCACCCAGGGATCCCTCTGCCACTATTCATTGACTTTTTGCCACAAGGACACACTAGGGAGCAAAGCTCAGACCTCACCCTCATGAAGCTTAAGGTCTGGGGGTAGAGAAGTGGTTAAGGAATCAGGCACATTACATGCTTCCGTGACACAACGAAATAGGGAGCTAGATCTATAGGAGGGCTAATTAATTTGGACCCCTTAACCTTAAAAAATAAAATTGCCAGTTATCTATGAGCGAAAAAATTTTTATACCCGAATAGCCGAGAATTACAATGCAGGACATGCAAGCTCTGACAAAATCATAGACAAATCTACAGAACAAAGGAGAGGAACCCCCATTTAGAGAGAAAGAAAGGAAGTTACAAAGGCTGCTATATAACAAAAAATCCATTGGAGTAAACTGGGAGTTTGAAGTATAGTGGTTTTTCATTGGCTGAGCAGTGACAGGCTCTCATTGGCTGGGCTGTTGCAGCAGGAATAGGAAAAGCTTTCTTCCTTCTGCTGGGATACTAAAGGGGTGACCGCATGCAGGTGATATCCTGTCTTCCTATTGGGTCTGCAATTACTGACAAATGCTGGGGCAGAGAGCTCCCCTTGCTGGCCTCTTGGCTCCGTTCTAAATGAGTTCCCTTCCCCCGTAGACTTGTTTTGAGAGGAAAGCTTCTGGCGAACCTTCCCAAAGTAAATGACATCTACACCAAGATGTGAAATTGGGAAAGCAGTTATTCAGGCAAAGGTGAGGATGGTGCAAGCATTGGAGGCTGAGGGTATAAGTGTGTGTAAATAGGGAGGCTGAGTGGCTAAGTAGAGAGTGTGAGCTATGAAGGGCCAGGCTGTGAGGTCTGAGAAGAGTGGCTTACGTCTTGCACAGAGCCTTGCGAGCCACTTGAAAGAGTTTGGATTTGGGGCCCAGGGTAGTGAGGAGTTTCTGGAGCTGGGGTATGACAGATGTGCATTTTAGGGACAGCTTTCGCTGCAGTGTGGAGCTTCTTCTGGAAGGAGGCAAGGCTGGAGGACCAGACATGACCTGAGAGAAAGAACAATATAGAAGACTTTTTTAACTCCAAAGAGCAGGTCTAGTCTTTGAAACTTCTAGAACAAATTTTGTCTCCTGCCTTTCTCAGACCCCTGTTGTTCCTTTTTTCCCATGTGTCACAGCATTCTTAAACTTGATTTTGATAAATTCTGGGGCTTTTGTCACATGAAGGCAATGAGCTCCAACCCTTCTGAGCATGACAACCCTTGGTTAATATGACACCCCCCCCCCCCACAACGTCACAGTCTTGTACATTTCATATCTGTTAATTGAGAAAATACCTGAAGAACAAAGCCCCCAGTAGATGCATGCACACTTGAAAATTATGCCTGTGTATATGTGGGAGCCAGTGTTTAGCTAGTCTACTGACATGGCTATTGCAACGTATGGATCCCCAGAGCCATCTGAAAGAAGTCTGCATCCCCCCGAGGGTTTGGGAACCACTGCTCTGGAACATGTGCGTTAAGAAGCCACATAGACATCTGTCCCCAGAGTGCAGTGCATGGCTGCCTTCTCTGTAAACCATGGGGTGCATAAACTCAGCTGGTTCTAATTGCACAGGGCATGCCATATTGTTGCCCGATGTAATGTCAATTTTTATTTATTTGTGTTTGTGAAAAGCAGGGCTGATTAGACCACTTAAAACTACACAGGCTAGTTAGAGACAGGCTGGCGTTAGTGATTTCAGCTGCCCTCTAGAAAGTCATCAGCGCTCCCAGCCCTCGGCCTCCCTCTGAGAATGTAAACTTGGGGCCTTGTGCTATCATGATTTCTATTTCATCCTGACTCTTATAAACTACCATATAAAAAGCAGCCGCTGAAGGTTTTTTTTTTTTTTTCAATTTCATTTTGAGGCTTGGAAAATCACAAAATAAAAATAGCCTTGAGAGTGGAAAGTTTGGGGGAGTTTGTTTAGCTTTCTTTGAAATGCACTTTGTGAAGGAATAAGTAAGTCATAAGATCCCTCTTTGTGGAGTGCTTTACAGTTTACATAATTTTTTCACATCCCTGTTTTCCTGTTTGATTCTCATGGAGACCCTGTGAGGTGTGGATTATTACTGTCCTCCATTTTGCAAATGAGACAGAAGCTCCGGGAGATTAAAAATTGGCCTGGGCCAGGATTATGTGACAGGGTAATGGCAGGCATCAGCCCAGGGAGACCCTGGCCCCAAATCCTGGCCTCCCTTGTGCTCCTCAATCTCTCCAGAAGTCCCCTCACCCAGGCCCGGCCTGCATCTTCCTCCTTCCTCAGATCCGTTCTCCTGAAGGGGAGGTGTCCAGGCCATGTCTGGACAAGCAAGGCTCTGTCCTGCTCACTTGGGGTCTCTCTTCCTATCAAGGGGCCCACTACTTAGTATAACATTTACTTAGAGACCATCTAAGTCCCCTCACAGGTGACCAACTCATAACATTCCTCAAGGCAATTTGGGAAATAATGAGCCTAGTAACAACTTCAAGATTTTGCTCAGTCTTCCAATGGCCAATTCACAAATCAGGACATAAATTGAATGAAATAGAAGGATGATTTTAAAAAAGCTTTTTTGGCACCTGGGTGGCTCAGTCTACTAAGTGTCCGACTCTTAATTTCGGCTCAGGTTATGATCTCAGGGTTGTGGGTTATGAGACAGACACATCAACAGATATTCCAGAAAAATTAAAAGTTCAGTGGTCATATAAGTTTGGGAAATAGTGATTCAGTAAATTCAACAGGTTTTTTAAATTGTAAATTTCCTGAAAGCATAAATTCTCTTCTAGGTCTGGTTCCCTTCAAGATCTCCCCATCTGTGTGAGTTTCAGGAGTACCTCTCCATTCTCACAAGTGTTGAATGAGTAACTTAAAAACGCACATCTGCACTCATACACAGAGCTTGTTTCCCAAATGGTCCAGAGTTTTCAAGGCTGTTCTCTTACAGTACCATAATTCTCAACAAAGGGCATCCTATCCACTGGCGGGCCATAGCCCTCCTGATGGCTGGAAAACTCTCTCCCTGCAATTCCTCCCCTTTAGCTTAACATCTTTTTCACTTAAAGAAATCTTTCCCTGACCATACTACATCCTCAAAATGGGGCCCGATTGCTCTTATTTTAAAAATTATTTATTTATTTATTCATGAGAGACACACAGAGAGAGGCAGAGACACAGGCAGAGGGAGAAGCAGGATCCCTGCAAGCAGGCTCCTTGCAGGAAAACAATGCAGGACTTGATCCCAGGACCCGGGAGCATGCCCTGAGCCAAAGGTAAATGTTCAACCACTGAGCCACCCAGGCACACCTTTTTGCTCTTCTTCTTCTTTACTTAAAACTTAATGTGAACAGTAGCTCTTATCCAAAGTCACACCCCCTTCCTGAGGGGTCCTGAGAGACCCTGTGAAGGTCTCTACACTCCAGAGCTCCGCCTGGGATTAGCCGAGAACTTTGCTGTGAGTGCTTCAGCAGCCTAACTTCTCCCTCTGCTCAATTCTGCTTTTTCATGCTTTTCAGTGTGTTTATTCTGAGAGTATTCCCCCAGTAAGTTTATTATGTGCTAATGTCCATCCCAGAGTCTGCTTTTCAGGAAATCTGACCTTCAGCAGTCAGTTCCTGGAGCGTCCCAAGAAAGCAGTTGTGAATATGAAATTTTTGATCTGATCGCTAGCAATAAGAATGCCACGACTGGTGGAAGATAAAACATATATGTTCCTGCCACAAGGTGGGAGTGAAAAATTGTTAAAATTTTCACCATGGTGAACTGGGAAGTTATACAAATATTCCTTCCATACCTGTATGGAAATAAATATATTTCCATACAGTGGGTGGGTCAAGTGTTTGGGTAATTAAAAGAAGACAGGCTATAAAGGGAACGGAATTGCATGGATATGGTTGGGAGCAGCTGATGTTTTTGAGGAAAGATATGGTGAATAAAGATTTTGGTAGATTTGTAGACAAAACTAAGAAAACATTTAATTTCCAAGATAATGGTAATGTCTAATGT
Organism: Vulpes lagopus; assembly: GCF_018345385.1. Classification (NCBI taxonomy): domain Eukaryota; kingdom Metazoa; phylum Chordata; class Mammalia; order Carnivora; family Canidae; genus Vulpes; species Vulpes lagopus. The sequence goes on along the minus strand of NC_054833.1, from coordinate 72,882,688 downwards.
CTGTTGGGGCAAAGAAACTAGAATTATAATATGGACAAAAATACTATGTAAGATTGGAGGAGTAGGTGATCAGATTGAAGATCTGGCCCTGCCTACTTCAAAGCTCATGGTATTTTTTGAGAAAAAGGTAATGACACCATTTAAGCTTTGTTGAAAAAGGTAGAATGGGGTGTTTAATTTCCAAACAAGTAGAAGGAAAAGTGAAATTAATAAGAGAAAAAAATGCAATCAGGTCAAAGAAGGTAAGAAGGGTGAGTGTGAGACAATAAAAGTGGTATGAATAGAAAAGACAAATAGAAATAAGAGAGTAGAAATAAATCCAAATCAATCAGTAATCCAAATAAATGTAAATGGATTAAACTCTCCTGTTAAAATATAAAGACTCTCAGACTACAAAGAAATAAAATTTAGCTACATGCTTTCTATAAGAGATTCAATTATAATGTATGAACACAGAGAAGCTTTAAAGTGGGAGACTATACCAGGAAAATATTAACCAAAAGAAAGCAGATTTAATCAAATCAATGTAAATCAAAATAGACTTTGAGGGAAAAAGCTTGAAGAAAGAGAGCATCATGCTATGAACTTCAATTTATCAGGAAGATAACAGTCTAAAACATATTCAGCGAATAGCATAGCTTCAAAAACCATAAACTCTTTGTTAGATCTATAAAGAGTTATTAACAAATCTTTCAGTATTTTAATACAGCTTTCTTGGTTATTAATAGATCAAGCAGAAAATAACATTGGCAAGGGTATTTAAGATTTGAATAGCATAATAAAAAAAAAGCTTTAGGAAATTTCTTTGGTTTACCACTGTCATCACCCTTTCCCCACCCTGTCCAGTTCCTTCCTTTAATCTAAGTATACTCCCATCATGCTTGCTTCTAGCACTTTCAGTTACTTATCCCAGGGAAGCTCTTGCATGTGTTCTGTGCCTCAGTTTTACTTTTTGCCTCTGATTTGAGGCTCTATTCACACATATACTCAATGGGTTTTCTTCAGCAACTTTTTTTTTTAAGATTTTATTTATTTATTCATGAGATATACACAGAGAGAGGGAGAGATATAGGCAGAGGGAGAAGCAGGCTCTCTGCAGGGAGCCCGATGTGGGACTTGATCCCAGAACCATGGGATCACAACCTGAGCCGAAGGCAGATGCTCAACCACTGATCCACCCAGGTGCCAGCTTCCTCAGCTTCTTAAGCAAGATTTTTCTGTTCTAGTATCTTAGGGGAGGGAAGTCACTAGTCAGCAGGGCCAGACTTTAACCCTTCATGGTCCTCACATTTCAAAGTGAGTGGGAAGACAGGTTCTGACACCACATAAATGTTAGTGGTGAAACATGTTAGGTAAGTGCTCATAAATGTATGTAGAGTAAAAACAGTAAACATGAATTTATTTGAAGAGTTGTCTCCCAGAATCCTTTACTTCCAGACAAAAGTGCTTGGTCATGTCACATCCTGTCCAAGAGAGCTTGATCAACCTTCACTCTCCCAGCCCTGCCTCTTTACACATTCCAGTTCTTTATCTTTCTTCTCTATTTAGTCTGAATTTCCTACCACCTAGTGCCCATTGCAGGATTTAAGAGTCTGGGAATGGTTTCTCCAGTAGGTTTTGTGACAGGAACAGCAATGACAGATGGAAACCATCCATAATATCTACCACATATGCTGGGCTTTCCCAGCTGACAGACTTCTTAGAAAATGAAAACTCATCTGGCAATAAACAACAAGGGCTACAAAGCTGTTCCTACTCTTCGATCCAGTAATTCTACTTCTGGGAATTTACTCCAAGGAAATAAGGAGAAAAAAGGAATCTGTCTAAAGATGCTCATAGTGGTCCAGCTTATAAGAAAGGAAAACTGGAAACAATCCAAATTGCCACCACTGGAGAAATGGCAGGGCAAATTATGACATTATTGCAATGGAATACTCTACAGATACTAAAAATGGCAAATATACACAGCAGGCCAATTCTTGGAAATGTACTTGTGAGGTGACATTCAGTGAGGGGCAGTAGACCAGAAAACATTTACTGAGTCTCTATTGCATATAAGACACATCAAATCCTGATAGGATGAAGAGAAATGACTCTCAAGGGGTTTCATGCCCCCCCTCAAGAGGAACTAGAATTCAAGCCTGGATCTCTCTGATTCCAAAGGCCACATCTTGCAAATGCAGCTCCTGGTTGGTCTAATTTTCCAGCAAAGATATAAAGAAAACATAGAGTGATCCAAAGGGATACAAGTTTATTTTTCATTGTCTGGTTAATGAAAATTTGTTTAATTTGTTAGAAAAAAAAGAAATAAAATGATATCTGTCTGGTCTACGAAGCTTGACAAGGCTGTCCCCTATTAGGATCTGTGTCGTGTAGAAGCCCACACTAATTATCTCGCCACTGTGCATCCAAATCACTTGAGGGGCTTTTTCAGTTCACATATGCGTTGTCTTCACCCCATCCTCCCACCATGCAGTGAAACTCTGTGTCTATGCCATAGTGAGTTACTGCTGCTGGTGGAAACATGAATATTTATTTTTTTCTTTGTTTGGAACCAAAAGCAAAGACTAAAAATCACTGTACAGATTTTCCTCAAAAGGTCCCTACGAAATCCCAAGAGCTTATATTTCACTTGGGAAGAATAAGCATTTCTTATACAAAACATGTCACCCGTATAGGTAACAGTGGATGAAATGGAAGATGCATGGTATTGTGTAGATTTTGGAGTAAGGGTTATTTAGGTTCTTTACAGTCTTGGCCCAACTGTAATTGTAGGTAAGAACTATTTATTTATTTATTTATTTATTTATTTATTTATTTATTTATTTAGATTTTATTTATTTATTCATGAGAGACACAGAGAGAGAGAGAGGCAGAGACATAGGCAAAGGGAGAAGCAGGCTCCACGCAGGGAGCCCGATGTGGGACTCGATCCCAGGACTCCAGGATCACGCCCTGGGCCAAAGGCAGGCACTAAACCGCTGAGCCACCCAGACATCCCGGTAAGAACTATTTTAGACACACACACACTAGGCTTGTACTTAGCTCTTAGAATGGCCTGTTTATCTTGCCCTTTATCCTAATAAAGTTTAGTTTTGTAATCAAGGAAATGTCCTCCTTCTTGGGCTAACAGTTTCTCAGCAAAAGATACAAATTAGAAGTATTTTGTTCCTAAAGATCTTGTGCTCCCTGGCTGCTATAGACTGAATATTTGTGCCCCCTAAAATCATATGTAAAAACCTAATCCCCAGTGTGGTGGTATTTGGAAGTGGGGCTTTTGGGAGGCAGGGCCTTTGGCAAAGCCCTCATGAATTGGAAATAGTATCCTTAAAAGAGAGATACCAGAGAGGTCTGTCATTCCCTTTATTTTTTTTAATTTTTATTTTTTTTGTCCTTCCTTTTAACCATGTCAGGTCACAGCAAGAAGATAGCCATCTATGAACTGGAATGTGGGCTCAACAGATGCCAAATCCACCAGCGCCTTGATTTTGGACTTTCCAGTCTCCAGAACTCCGAGAAATAAACTTTTGTTGTTATAAGCCACCAAGTATACATGTTCTGTTACAGGAGCGCGAACAGATGAAGACATTGGCCTTTGCTTGTGTTTTGACTCCTTAGCCTCTTGTCGTGCACCCAAAGGTACAATGGCAGCAATCCCTCTGACTTTTTCTGAGGCCCCTGCACCTGCACTCCAGCTGGCTGACTTCACCACCTCCTCCTTAACTGCTTGTGATTGAAGAAGCAATCAGGTCACATTCTTGAAGTGACCAGTGAATAAGGGTGAGGGAGCCGTTCTGAAGTGGCAGCCTCCTGGTCCTAAAGAATCTGTAAAACCAATCTAGGCAGAGAAATGATAGAGTGCTCTGGGCTCAAGAGCAACAGACCTAGAAGACACCGTGTCCTCAGAGTACCAGCTTCTGAATTGTCTTCCTTGGGTGCCCTTCAGACCCAGAAGCTGTTCTCTAAGTGACTTTGCAGTAGTAGCAAGATGAGGCTACTAGGAGAAGCCAGGGAAGGTAGATTCCTGAGACTCTGGCGATCGCCTGATCTACATGCTCTGCTGCTGTCCTCCTGACAGGACCACATCCTTTTAGATAAAAGTAATACTTTTCTGAGAGACACAGAAAGAGGCAGACCTAGGCAGAGGGAGAAGCAGGCTCCATGCAGAGAGCCCAATGTGGGCCTCAATCCCAGGTCCTGGGATCATGCCCTGGACTGAAGGCAGACATGAAACCAGTGAGCCACCCAGGCATCCCAATACTTTTCTTCCTATTAAAGGGCAGGTAGTTGGAGTTTTTCACTTTGCTATTACAAACACATAGGAGGGAGACTGTAACCGTAGGGTTCCCAAGCAGGTAGAACAGATATTAAAGTCAGGATCTTGGCCACAGGGCAGGAATTAGAAGATGCTTTTACAGACCTCTAAGAGCCACTAGCAGATACAATGACTTATTGGTAGTGTGACTTTGGGCCAGTGCTTAACCTCTCTGACCTTGAAGTTCCTTATCTGGAGAATGGGGCTCATTTTCCCACCTTGCATAGTTGTTACAAAGATTAGGGAGCATGTGTCTAACATGCCTGGCTATAGTAGCCACTAAATGAATGAGATTTACTCTCATTGTCATTGTGCATTGATTTATTGGATTCTCTTCCTCTCCTTTTTGTTTCCAAAAGTGAGCTAGCTGTGAATTAATGGGAAAGCGGCCTGGACAGGTGTCACCAGCTGTGATGGTTAATTTTATATGTCAACTTGACTGGCCATGGGGTGCCCAGACATTTGGTCAAACATTATTCTGGATTTGTCTGTGAGGCAGTTTCTGGATGAGATTAACATTTGAATCAATAGACTGAGTAAAAGCAGATTGCACTCTCTAATGTGGGTGGGCCTTATTCAATCAATGGAGGATCTGAATAGAACAACAACAAAAAAGCTGAATAAGAGGGAACTCCTTCTGCTTGACTGCTTTGGAATGGGACATCGGCCTTTTCCTGCCCTTGGACTTGAACTGAAGCATTGGCTCTTCTTGGGTCATGAACCTGCAGACTTTCAGACTGGAAGTTATACTGTTGGCTCTCTTGATTCAAGCATGTAGACTTGGACTACAACTACAACATTGACTCTCCTGGGTTTCCAACTTCCTGATTACAGATCTTGGGACTTCTCTGCCTCCATAATCACATAAGCCAATTCTTTTCAATCAATCAATCAATCAATCAATCATCCTGCTTCTCTGGAGAATCCTGACCAGTATAGCAGCTGAGGGCTCTGAGTTTAGAAGACAGGCCTCAGGGAAGGCCTGCAGAGCCAGGGGAGGCCTTCCACATTGAGAAAGGAGAGCTGGCGTGCAGAAGCCAACAGCAGGCATGGTAAGGAAGAAAGGAAAACTTTGCCCCCTTTCCTTGTTTGCCCACTTTAATTGCCACAGATAGTCTGACCTGGTCTGGCTCCTGTGAGTATTCTAGGAATGGTCCCTGTTTGGCTGAGCCCAGAGGTACCTGAATATGGAAATAGGCAGAATGAATTGTCCCACCCTCTGTGTGCCCTGAGCCTTTTGTACATAGAAGAGCTTTAACTATGCAGTATCCCATCATATTTTAGTAAATTCCTGTCTTTCTTTTTTAAAGATTTATTTACTTGAGAGGGGGGGCACGAGTGAGAGGAAGGGTAGAGGAGGAGGCAGAGGGAAAGAATGTTTAGCAGACTCTGCTCTGAATCAGGGTGCATTACAGGGCTCGATCTCACAACCCTGAGATCATGACGCGAGCTGAAATCAAGTTGTATGCTTAACCAACTGAGCCATCCAGGTGCCCCAACATGCCTGTCTTTCTTACTGGTCTGTGATCTATGCAAGGAGTGGAATAGAGTCAGATTCATCCCTATTTTCTCAGTGCCAAGCCCAGAACCTGGCACCATGCCTGGCTCAGAGTGGACACTCTTGTACTTGAAAATTGTAGATTAGTATTTGGGTGATGGAAACATCTCATTCTTCCCCTCTTCCCCACACATGTGCCTCATCTATTTCTCAGATGTAAATGAATTTGAACCAAATAGACTTTTTTAAAAAAATCAGGTTGGGCTGGGCTGTTGTAACAGCCCACTCTAAAATCTCAGTGACCTAACGTAAGTTTATTTCTGACTCATGAAAAGTCCCCTGTGGTTATGGGCAACTCTCCAGGGCAGCTGTTCTCCATACAGTGTCTCAGCAATCCCACACTCCTTTGATTTGGTGTCCCCATCAACACAGCATAAGGCAGGGCAAGAGCTGGTGGAGAAAACACGTCCTCTCAGCTGTGCTTCAGCCCAGGAGTGCTAGCTGTCACTTCCCCTCAGAGTCCTTTGACCAGATCTACGCATGTGGTCACACCTGATGGCAAGATTGTTGGGATGCCTAGTTTTCTATATCCACAGGCAGGAAGAAAGAACTGGATGTGGTATGTACTAACCATGCCACCCCAAAGGCTCAAGGTGACATGTAGGACAACCCAAATCAAAAGTGAGAAGACTGCCAAAATTTGTTCTTGTTATGATACATACATTTATTTATTTATTCACCCAACAAATATTTATTGAACACCTATTAGAGGTCAAGCATTGTTCTTGGTACTGGGGCACAGCAGTGAAACAAGTCTTTGACATCATGAACTAACTTTCTAATGGGGAGAGATGTTCAGGCTACAGAAGGTTAGAGGAAATTGCTATTGTGGATATGGTGGAGACATGCCAATGCATGGAGGGAGGGGAGACAGTACTGCAGGCAAAGAGAAAACACAGTGCAATGGTCAATTTTTAAATTTGGTTCATTCATTCATTAAACATTTAATGAGCTCTTACCACTATATCGGGGCTTGCTTCTCTTATACAGCTGGTGATATAAATATGAATGAAATGCAGACAGTGGCCTCTAGTAGTCCATACTCCAGTAGGGGAGACAGATTAGGAGTCAGAAGGGACACAAAAGAGAGAATTGCCAGTTCCATTTAGGTGGAGAAGGGTCAAGGAAGATGTTATGCAGGAGGTGACATGATGGTCTAAAGTGGAAATTAGGAAAATTAGTTATTAAAATAATAGTGTTGCATGTGTTATCTACTGCTGTGTAACAGAACCCTCTCATGTTGTGGCTAAAACCCACAACATTGTATTATTTCTCAAGATTCTGTGGATTGGCTGGGTATTGCTGGAAAATTCGTCTGGTGATGTGGTACTAACCAGGTCACTCATGTGGATGCATTCAGCTAAGAGCAGGGTGTTGCCTGTGAATCCAAGGTGGCTTCACTCCCATGCTTGATGCTGTACTGAGGTGGCTGGAGCATCTGGAGCTGATTGGGCTTCTCTCTCTCTCCACGGCATCACTCATCCAATCTAACTTGAATTTCTTTATATGGTGGCTGGACCCCAAGAGGATACACAGAGGCTCCAAGACCTCAAAGGAGTGGAAGTCACAGGGTCATTTCCACTGCTTTCTATTGGTCAAAAAGCCAACCCAGATTCAAGGGGGGAAATGACTCAATCTCCATGCCCCCAGGTATGGGAGGAATTGGTAGAGGTGATATTATCAGTCTATCACAGACATTGACAATATAGAAAAGCAGATATGTCTGTGTGCTCTCACACTATCCTTTCTCCATAACAAGCGTCAGTGGCAAAAATCACTAATTATCCAGCACACTTACCTGCTGAGTCTAGGATTTTTTTTCAAGTCAACTCCCCAAGTAGACTGACCAAAGTCAGTGTAAGAGATGAGGCCCATTTGCCATCCCAGCCATAAGGGAATATAGCAGTTGCCAAAATTGTATCTGTGATATAATTATGCTAAACGCTGTCACTATTGTGTTTGCAAATGCACAATGCCTAAGAAATATAATTTTTTTAAATGATTATTCTATGGGACAAGGATAGAAAAAGGAAAAGAAAACCCATGAGAAAACCCATGTAAAGAGCAAGAATGGCTGGCCTAGAGAGAGGGGAATTCAGAGAGGCTCAGAAAAGGAGGTGACATAGGCATGTCAAGGGGTCCTGGAAGAAACAATTTTGGCCTAAGCTCTGGAGACTGTACTTGGTTTCCAGCCAGAATGAGCTTGGCACTCCCCAGCATTGGGGCTTGGGGAAATCGTCTAGCTGGGCTTAGAGGTATATCAGGTTGGAATGCAAACGCAGCTTTATGTGTCCAACTCAGCAAGCTGAATTCTACAGCAGACTCAGTACCTGCATTTGACCTACTTCCAAGAGGTTTGAATCCCCAAATGTACCATAATGTGTTAAAGTCAGTTTTGTGCTCTAAACTGCTGAGAGTGTTATATTTCAGGCACCTCATCGTAAAAGAAGGTTACAGAACAGCAGTTAATGCTATGCTCATAAGGCTAGAGGCAAAAGAGGAGAAATGCATGCTATTGCCTTTGGTGGTGATGGCAGTTGAATTAACTAGACACCAAAGCAAGGGGCCAAGGGGTTTCCTGAGAGATCATGTATTTATGATATCTCCTGACCCTTTAAATTATAGATATTTTAGCCCTGCCCCTTCAGCAAAGCCAAATCCTGATGTGGAGGCACTGTGTGTATTTTAAGGCTAGAATGTCTTTCCCTTTGCTCTAGACAGTGGTGATGTGGTGGGAAGCATGTTGCATCTGAAGTCAGGAGGGTACTGCCTAAGGGACATCTGTGGTGCACTGTGGGTTCTGGCATCCACTAGATTTGGACTTGAAGCCAGACCTTGCCATTTCCTAGCTGGATGGCTGGTATGCCTCAGTTGGATGAGTTTTTAAGGTGGTAGAAGGATGCCTGCTTTTCAGAGTTGTTGTGAAGATAAATATCTTCAAAGTACCCATGGTAAAGGAGCACTATCTGCAGAGCACTTGCCACCTAGTGTGGGTTCTCCTCATCTCCTCTGTATTTAACAGCCTGCAGGCCTTCAAATGAATGAATCTCTTTCTTAGTTGAATCACTTGAATTTTACTGCAGTTTAGTTAGAGGGACCTAGTCCAGCTGCTGAGTGGTCCCAGATGTAAAGGGCCAGCACCCCCTCCCAAACAAATACAAAGAAATCCTTTTGTGTTGAGGCTTCAAGTTCCTTCTTTTTGAGGCCAGATCACCGTAGGTTCTGGAATTTAGGGAAAATTTTTTCCCCAGATAAACAGAAAATTGTATTTCCTGACATTTCAGCCACCATCTGGGTTTCCTTCCACATCAAGTATCATATTTTGGCTACTGTACCCTGTTAAAACATTTACCATAAGCTTTCCCCCGGGGTATGTCAAGGCCCTCCCCATACAACTTCCTAAGCAGAAAAATCCTTTGGGAATACGAGGGCTGGTCATGGATTAGGACAAGGATTGAAACACTTCAATTCATGCCATAGGATACCTTCCCTGGCGGGGCTGTCACAAAGGTATTTTATTAAGGGATTTCTTTTTTTGTTTTACTGTAAGTGTAATGTCGTTTAAGTCCAAAATATTTCCATATTGCTGTCTGCTGTCATGTGTGTTGGGTCTGTCTGATGGGGAGAGGCTCAAGGCTTAGTTAAGATTCTTTCCTGGATGTTCTAGAAATACTCCCTTTGTTTCTGGTTCCATGATATTTGCCACTAAATTTCAGTCTTGCATCCGTTTACTATGCTCTAGTGGCAAGGAGGACCTAGGAAGTTGTCTGTTCATTGGACACATATTGGATGTATACTGGGAATCAGGCACTGTGCAAGACCTGGATGCAGAGAGCAGTGAAACAGCTCTTATCCTTGAGCACGTTGCTGTCTAGTGAAGGTTGCTCCTCTGACCAAGGCTGTTTCATGTATATGCACTTGTGATTAGAAACAGGTACATATAGATTGATTTATTGATTACCTGTAAGGTGGATTGAATTATATTCCATTATAACTCAGAGCCTGACACTTTGGCCTTATCTACCATATTTAGTTAAGGTCATGCTAGGTGCTGTAACAAGTAACACCCCCCCCCCAACACACACACACACACACACACACACACACACACACAAATGTATAATGGACCAACAGAATGGAAATTCATTTCTTGTTCACATCAAGCCCAAATGTCTATTTCTCTTCCCAGCAGGGTTGTGGGAAACTCAGTGTCCATAGGCTCATCTGCTTTCCAGTTGATGGGAGAAATGGGAGTAAAGAAGGCACATCTACTTCTTAAATACTCCCACCCATAAGTGATACACATTGCTTCTGTTCACATTCTATTGGTGGGAGCAAGTCATGTGGCCATATCAAGATGCAGGGGAAAGGGAAACCCTGGCTTGGCAGTCACATCCCTCCAATATCTCTCCACTATGGAAGGGGAACATGACACATTGTCTGGTAACTAGCTGTCTTAGTCACATCTGCTTTTCACTGGTAGGTAGAAACAAACAAACAAAAAACTTAAATTCATTTCTCATTGATTTGCCTCTCTGACTCCTTTTTGTGTGTTGGCTTTGCTGGTAGGTCTCCAAGATCTTAAAATTCCCTTTCTTGTATGATAGGATTAGAAGAACTCTGAACTGAGGGCACCTGGCTCTTTTTGTTGGTAGAGCATACAAATCTTGATCTCAGGATTATGAGTTCAAGCCCCGCATTGGGTATAGAGCTTACTTTAAAAAAAAATAAAGAAAGAAAATAAAAGAACTCTGAGCTGGAAGTTAGATCTGGGTGCTAGAATTATTAGCACTATCTCACAGGATAATCTTGAGCCAGTCATTTTCCCTGCCTTTTTCCTCAGTTTCCTTATCTGTAAAATAAAGATAATAATACCTCCCATACAGGGGTGTTATGAAGATTAAATGTAATTCACATCCAAAGTGCCTAGCAGAGTAGACAAATAAGGGAAAGTCAATGTATATTTACTATTAATTGAGTAAATGTTGAAAGGAATTTTTATCAGCTGTTTTCCTACTAACTTCCACTGGTTCCTGTGATAGTGTTTCTTTTCTTTTCTTTTTTTTTTTTTTTTAAGATTTTATTTATTTATTCACGAGAGACATAGAGAGAAGCAGAGACACAGGCAGAGGGAGAAGCAGGCTCCCTGTGGGGAGCCTGATGCGGGACTTGATCCCAGGACCCTAGGATCACGTCCTGAGCCAAAGGCGATGCTCAACCACTGAGCCACCAGGTGTCCCTGTGGTGGTGTTTCTTGACATTAATTGTGTGTGGTGGGGGTGGGGAGGAGAGAAGGAAACTAGAAGTTTTCAGCTACTCAGTAAAGTCACTGAAGGCAGGAACTGTGTGTGAGCTCCTTTATGTGTGTCCTCCTCCTAGTGTACCTATACGGAGGGGATGCCTAGGAAGCCCATGCTGGGAAAATGAGTTTTGTTGAATTATGGATAAGTGATTACACCATTGCCTCCACAGTGCTGAGCACTGAGGTCACCATGGTGATGACCATAGACCAGAGTTGGGGTTGCCTAACCTCTAAGAATAGGATTATTTTTGTTCTTCTGGTTCAGGGTGTGAGACACCATTTCCAAGGTGGAGAAGTCAGTGTTGGTACTTTGCCGACTGAAAGTGTGAGAGGACCTGTCTGCTCACCAGATAGGTGGCTTTGACTTCCAGGCTGACTTTGTTTTTTGTTTGTTTGTTTGTTTGTTTGTTTTTTCCAGGCTGACTTTGACTAATGAATTTCCCACTTGGAGATTCAAAGCAATGAGGCTTTCTAGCAAATCATAAGAAACTGTGGTTGGGTTTGAGTGATACATTGAGAGACTTGGTTTCAAGTCCTGAATGTACCACTCAACAGGGCTGAGGGGCAAGAGTGGAAAGAGCATAGACTTTGTAGTCCAACTGCTCTGGCTTCAAACCTGGGCTTGCCAGGAAGGCTTTATTTTTATTTTTTTTTTTATTTTTTATTTTTTCCAGGAAGGCTTTAGACATCTTATTCAACCATCCCAAGCCTCAGTTTCTTCATTTTCAAAATGGGAACCATAGTCCTGCCACTCTCCCATTCCAACTTCTTCCCTCAAAGAGTTTTTGAGGGGCCAGTTCCCTTATCTGGGAACCAGGGTAAAGATTGAGAGATTAGATTCTGGAGGCAGACTCCCTGCACTCCTATGATTATGGGCTAGTTATTTAAACTTTCTGTGCTTCAGTTTTCCCATCTGTAAAATGGGGACAATAATACTTCCTACTGTATATGCTTATTCTGAGGAATAGCTGAGTTAATTAATGTGAAATGCTTAGAAGAGTGCTTGGGGGGATCCCTGAGTGGCTCAGCAGTTTAGAGCCTGCCTTCAGCCCAGGGCATGATCCTGGAGTTCTGGGACTGAGTCCCACATCAGGCTCCCTACATGGAGCCTGTTTCTCCCTCTGCCTGTGTCTCTGTCTCTCTCTCTGTGTCTCTCATGAATAAATAAATAAAATCTTTAAAACAAAAACAAAAACAACAAAAAAAGAGTGCTTGGCATAAAATAAGCAACTGCAGCGAGTAATAGCTGTTATAATGATGATAATGATCATCATCATCAAAAGCATTAAATGAGGGGCACGTGGGTGGCTCAGTGGTTTAGCATCTGCCTTCAGCTCAGGTCATGATCCTGGGGTCCTGGGATCGAGTCCTGCATCAGGCTCCCCACAGGAAGCCTGCTTCTCCCTCTGCCTGTGTCTCTGCCTCTCTCTCTCTGTGTCTCTCATGAATAAATAAATAAAATCTTTAAAAAAAAAAAAAGAGAATTAAATGAACATCGAGTTGTTTGCTAACTCCAGAGCCACAAATCTTCAGTTTCATTACTCAAGCAATAGGCTTTACCCCATGCCCGCCCAGCTCTATTTTCTGGCCTCTCCAGAATCATGGGAAATTTCTCATCATGGAGGGAGAACTTGCTTGACTTTTATGCTTCTGGTTCCTGTGGCTAACAACTGGTGGTCTTCCTCCAGGTCTGAGCCTGTGCTCTGGTGCTTTCGCCCCATTGTGTTTGGAGTACACGTTCAGTGCAAGTTCAATTGCACTAACCAAAGCACTTTTCACCATGTGCTCACACTGTCCCTGGAATGGAAGGGAAGTGGCTCCAGACCAGCACCATAGGCTACAGAAGAGAAACTGGGGTGCCAGCACCTCTCTTACTGGGAACCATGTTCTGATACTCCACCCTAGGAAACAGAGTGGGTGTAGATTAGTGGTAAGAAAGACCACAAAGCTAGAGACTAAGAGTGTGGGGCTTGAGGTCTGACCAGCCAGTGTCTGACTTTCAGCTTTCCCTTTCCATAGCTCTGTTATACTGGTTCATTGACTTCTGTGTGAGCCTCAGCATGTTAATCTATAAATGGCCATAATAATACCTACTCCATGGAGTTGTGGTGAGCATTGGATATGATGGTTCAGTGTCTGCCACATAGCAAACGTTCAAAAAATACAAACTAAAGCCAGTTGGCAAGGAGTCAACAAACCTGGGTCCTGATAAAATGTCTACTACCATTGTTCTGGAAGGCAATGAGCAAGTCAGTTGATTTTTCTGGGTGCTAATTTTCTTCATTTGTAAAGTAGGTGTGGTGGCTTTATACCAAGTCAACTTAACTAAGCTGGGATCCTGGTTCCCAGAATTCCCTTCCTAGTGGATCCCATTTAGAATTGGCCACAGAGGGCAGCCCCGGTGGCTCAGCAGCTTAGCGCCGCCTGCAGCCCGGGGTGTGATCCTGGAGACCTGGGATCAAGTTCCGCATCGGGATCCCTGCGTGGAGCCTGCTTCTCCCTCTGCCTGTGTCTCTGCCTCTCTCTCTTTCTCTGTGTCTCTATGAATAAATAAAAATAAAATCTTAAAAAAAAAAAAGAATTGGCCACAGAGCACATGTGTGCTAGATTTGGAAGGTGGAAGTGGAGCAGAAACCATTTGCAAGCTGTAGCAGGCACTGTGGCAGCACAGGCACGTTGCTGCTGATGTACTAGTTCAGCTAGTTGGTGGAGCTGAGCCTGTAGCACCTTCAGTTCCTACGAGATCCTCCTGTAGCTTTGTCAAGTCCTGGCCAGAGTGTATGCATTTGCATGCAAAGGACACAGCTTCTCCTACAGGTCATCCATGACAGATGTGGGTTCCAGTTGATCTACATGGGGTCTAGATTTTCCATGTGGGTTCTGGTTTGTTCTTGTTCATATCACTTCATGTCCAGCTTGTCCATTTGTTGGGTCCACTGATATGGGTCCATTGACCCATATCAACCTCATGCACAAGACTTGATGCACACTTCTCTGGCAGTTCAAACATCACGAAGTCTTATTTCTATCACAAATCCCTTCTTCTCTCTCAACTACAATGATGCCACTTCTCTGCTCAAATTCTCACTAATATAGTGGAGAATGATAGCAATTTCATGAGGTTGCTTTAAGGATCGAATGAGGTCATGGATGAGAAATCGCTTTGAAAAGTTAATGTGTGTTAGATTTATGGGGGCCTTTTCTTTAAAAAAAATCATATATGGAGGGGCACCTGGATGGCTTAGGCAGTTGAGCATCTGCCTCCAGCTCAGGTCATAATACCAGGGTCCTGGGGTAGAGCCCTGTGTTGGGCTCTCTCTTCTGCAGGGAGCCTGCTTCTCCCTCTCCCTCTCCCTCTGCCTGCTGCTCCCCCTGCTTGTGCATTCTCTCTCTCTGTGTCAAATAAATAACTAAATAAAATCTTTAAAAAAAGATTACTAAAGGGGATCCCTGGGGGGCGCAGTGGTTTGGCGCCTGCCTTTGGCCCAGGACGCGATCCTGGAGACCCGGGATCGAATCCCACGTCGGGCTCCCGGCGCATGGAGCCTGCTTCTCCCTCTGCCTATGTCTCTGCCTCTCTCTCTCTCTCTCTGTGACTATCATAAATAAATAAAAATTTTAAAAAATTTTCACCTTAAAAAAAAGAATACTAAAAATTTAAAAATATTTTACTAAAAAAATTTCTTAGTAAAACTCAAAAGTATACTTGAAAAAAATATTTTTTAAAGCAGAACACCTGGTCTCTCCATGACCTGCTCCACTGTGCTCTTTCCAGTTGCTCAGGCCAAAACCTGGGCTCATCCTTGACATCATTCTCTCCTACACATCCTTCCTTCTATTCAGACTCCTGTCACTTACCACCTCCATCACTAACTCCTTGCTCCAAACCACCATGCTTCTTGTAGAGACTATGTTCTCCTCATTGGCTTCCCTGCTTCCATAAGGATGAATCCAGTCAGACCTAAGCTGGGTCACATCATGCTCTCCTCACAGCCCTCTGGTGGCTTTCCCCTCCTCCATGATGCCACAGGCCCTTGTCGCTTACTGCTTTTCTGAGCCCATTCCCTCCCACCATCTCCCTGGCTCACTCTGCTCTGGCCACACTGGCTTCTTTACCATTCTTCATATATGTCAAGTGTGTGCCATTACTTACAACAGGACAACATTTTTCAGAGAGGAGGAATCAGACATTGGAATGATGGCTGTCTTGTATTCTTATTGGCTTAGACACATCTGGAATGTCACTTGCCATGCATACACAAGTATTTACCAGTAAACTATATGACACAGACCAAAGCTGGATGTCATTCTGAAAAGCTTTTTACCAGAAATTAAATGCAACTTGAGCTTACCGTTAGTATTATGGTTATCAATGACAATTAAGAATTTAATTATTGTGATCCACAATAATATCTCGTATCTTATGGCTATCTAGGATTTTCAAGGCGCTTTTGTGTCCAATATCTTATATAAACTTCACAACAGAGGATCCCTGTGTGGCTCAGCGGTTTAGCACCTGCCTTCAGCCCGGGGCGTGATCGTGGAGTCCTGGGATCAAGTCCCACATCAGGCTCCCTGCATGGAGCCTGCTTCTCCCTCTGCCTGTGTCTCTGCCTCTCTCTCCCTCTCTGTGTATCTCATGAATAAATAAATAAAATCTTAAAAAAAAAAAAAAAACTTCACAACAGCACTAGCAGCTAGACACTTTTCTCATTTACAGATAGGAAAACTGAGGCTCCTAGAATCAAAGAGCTAATGGTTGACAAGGCATAATCTGAACAGCAGGTTTCCTGGGGCACGTGGGTGGCTCAGCTGGTTAAGCATCTGCCTTCAGCTCAGGTCATGATCCTGGGATCCTGGGATTGAGCCCCGTGTCAGGCTCTCTGCTCAACATGGAGCCAGCTTCTCCCTCTCCCTTTGCCTGCCTCTCTGCCTCCTTGTGCACACTTTCTCTGAAAGAAATAAATAAAATCTTAAAAAAATAAGAATAAAAAGCAGGTTTCCTGATGCCAGACGCAGCATTCTTGCCTTTTACTACAGTTAGGAGATACTTGTAAGGCCAAACTGACTTATAAGTAGGATTAGATGGAACGAAAAAGTTTTGCTTTCTTCATTGCCACCATCTGCAATTGTAATGTTCCCAGGGCACTTGGCTGGCTTAGTCAGCGGGACACACGACCCTTGATCTCAGGTTTGTGAGTTCAAGCTCCACATTGGATATAGAGATTACTTAAAATTAAAATCCCGGAGCAGCGGCCGGGATGAGCGGGAGTTCCTTTTTTTTTTTTTTTTTTTTTTTTTTTTTGAGCTTAACAATGTTTAACAGTGGCTTTATTAGGTGAATGCTTGAAAGTATTCAACATTAAATTCCATTTACTTCACACTGTTTGCAAGTACATTATTAGCAATTCTTAAATATTTCAAATCAACCCAAGTGTAGATGGCTTCCCTCTAAGTCTTCCGAGGGGACAAGAAGACTGAGAGGAGCCTAGAACCTGAGTCCAGGTCTCTAACCCACAATCACCATGTCATCACCAGTGAACTCATACGAAGGAACTTCGTATGAAATGTTAAAAAATGTTAAAATGTTAAAAAAAATTCCCACCATGCCCAAGCCCAAAAGTTTACACTTTTTTAAAAATGCAAATATCCCTAGGATATGTGGCTGAGCCAGTAGTCTTGCTTTCCTCTTGAGAGTTTCTCCACAGAGAAAATAACATTTTGTTATGTGGAAATTAGGAAGAGTGAGAAGAAGTGTGGGGAAGCATATGGTTCAGGTGAGTAAGTACGTTATCCTTGTGTTATGAATGTGCAGTATGACTCAAGGTGCTCAAACTAGCAAGTTGACAAGGGGCAAAGCCTCATTTATGTTTCCCACTTAAATGAGGGATGTTGGAAAATACCACTAAATTCCCTTCTAACACACCATGTGCCCAAGTTGCTGAGCTTCCGCAGCCAAGCCAAGAAGCCCTAAGTATGCACTGTGGTTCTGATACTTACCATTTATTACTAATAAGCATGCCATTCACTGGACACTAATGTCAGGTGTCATGTTGTATTATCTCACTTAACTACCTCTCCTCCCAACCCTACTGGGAAGTTCTATGGACTTCTGTTTTATATATGAATAAACTGGGCCTTGAGATTACAAAGCTGCTATGTGAAAGAACTGGGATTTGAATGCAGGTCTATTCCCCTTTAAATTCATACTCTTTGCAGGGGAGCCTGGGTGGCTCAGTCCGTTAAGTGTCTGACTCTTGATTTAGGCTCAGTTCATGATCTCAGGGTTGTGGGATCAGCAGGTTAGGCATGGCAAGGAGTGTGCTTGAGATTCTCCTTCTCCCTCTGCCATTCCCCACCTGCACTCATGCTGTTTCTAAATAATTAATTAAATAAATAAAATATTTTTTAAAATTCATATTCTTTGCAACATGGCACATTAAGGCAAAGGGGAAATGCACAAAATCAGAGGCGACTTCTTTAACTGAATTTCAAAGACTGTAGGCTGGGCGCCTTGGTGGCTCAGTAGGTTAAGCATCTGCCTTTGGTTCAGGTCATGATCCTGGGGCCCTGGGATCAAGCCCCATGCTGAGCAGGGAACCTACTGCTGTCTCACCCTCTGTCATTCTGGTTACCCTGCTTGTGATCTTTGTCAAATAAATACATTAAAAATCTTAAAAAAAATAAATAAAAGACTGTAGGCAAAGTCCACTTAACTCCAGAAAAACTTACTGTCATTAGATACAATCTCCCTCATGGGGTTGTTTTGGGATTAAAGAAACTTATATAAAGGCTCCAGCATAGTGCATGGCACATAGTAGGTACCATGTACCTGACATGGAAGTGGTGTAGGACAGTGTTCAGGAATCATGCACTGGAGTGAGATTGCCTGAGTCCAATTCCCCCTTCTCCACCTACTAGCTGTGCAACCTTGGGCAAGTCAAGAACCTCTGAGCTTAAATTTCCTCATGTTTAAAATGGAGACAATAACTAAGAATTCAATGAGGTGATCCACACAAAGGACAACATAAAGGATCTGGCTAATTGTCATCATTAAGAGATTTTGACTGTTTTTATTATCATATGAATATTGTTTCTGTCTTCATGTGTGCTGCTTTCACTCCAAGTACAAAGACCATGGTGGGAGTTGAGGTGAATGAGCCATGGGGAAGGAGGTGAATGCCCCATTTCCTCAGAGCTCCTCATGTTTAGTAAACCCCACTGCATTAGGAGGAGGCCTCCAAGAAGTCTGCTGGACTCATTGTCTTCCCATTTTCTATCAGCTCAATTTCCTTCCTGTGCTTTGGGTAGGGGAGCTGATGAGCACAGGAGAGCAGCTTAGAGCCCTGATATGGGGGAGGAGGAGAGGCATGAGGAGAGTGCTAGTTTCCTGTCAGGTATCATGAAGACACACACATCCAGGGCTGGGGGTGGGATCCCGGGAGGATTGGTGGTCCCTGCATTTATACATTCTGGGGTGGGTGGCCCAGGGGGCCAGGGACTCCAAGCTGACTGTCACAGAGGGCAAGATGGGCCAGCTGGGGGCTGCTATCTTGTTTCAAGGGCCTGAGGAGCAGAACAGATGGTCTAGAGGTTTTGTGCTCTTTCCCTGGGACAGAGTATCCAAGGCCTCCAGGTTGTCCAAGATCCAGGTCTGTGGAGGTGCGAAGGTACAGGAGGTGTGGAGTAGAAGGGCCTGCTCCTCTCAGGGAGGAGATTTCTCTTCCTGTCTAGGGCCCACGCACTAGGGACTGATGGATCTGCCTAGAGACAAGCGACCAGCCAGGCTCACCAGCCAGGTGAGGCAGCCCCCTATTCTGGGCACAAATGAATAAGAAAACAACCAAGAGTTTAGACCCAGAGAGTCACTTCCCACTCTGAGGATTTCCCACGGCGCTCCTGGAACATCACCTTGGGCTTTGAGATAGAGTTTAATTTTGAGGGTTTTTATGTCGTCTTTTTCTTTTGTGATGCTAGAAATATAAGCATATGTTTATACTCTTCAGTGAGAATGAGGGAAAAGATTATGTTGGCACAATGGCTACAACAATGGAGAACTCAGGATCTGACACATAGCAGTTAGTCAATAAATCATTGTTGGATGGATGAATAACGTTCATACAGAGGGAAAAAGACTTAGAGGAAAAACACACACACACACACACACACACACACACACACATACACACACACACAACAAAACCCTAAAGTGTTGTTAGGAGCTGGTGATAAGGATCAGTGGTGATTTTTCTATTTTCCCTATCCTCTAGAGCTTTGTATTGTGGTAATAAGATTGTTATAATAACAGATAATTATGACCAAAATGAAATTAGAGCCAAAATTAAGGGCATTGTCTAATGAAGCAGAACCCTGCTTATAGAACTAACAGCTCAGCTGTGGGAGCCAAGGCCTAGGGGGAGGGTTACATTTTTATATCTCACCTCTGTTCCTTCTCTTCAGAAAGAACTCTCTCCCAATTTCCTTCTGCCCCAAAATGAATCAGTGCCCAATCTAAAAATCCTGCCAAGGGATCCCTGGGTGGCACAGCAGTTTGGCGCCTGCCTTTGGCCCAGGGCGCGATCCTGGGGACCCGGGATCGAATCCCATGTCGGGCTCCCAGTGCATGGAGCCTGCTTCTCCCTCTGCCTATGTCTCTGCCTCTCTCTCTCACTGTGTGCCTATCATAAATAATAAATAAATAAATAAATAAATAAATAAATAAATAAATAAATAAAAAATCCTGCCAAGATTCTAAAGAGGGGAGATTTTATAATAGTTGATTAAGACATGAAGCTTTAGAAGAGACAAATTATTTGAATGCCTTAAAATATACTGTTAATTTTGAAGTGATCTCCTCATGACATGCACTTTTTTTTTTTCAAAAAGCATTTTCTCCTGATTTTAACATTGGGTTGAGAACTTGATAAAGTTTACAGTAAACAGACCTCTTAATGTCAACCAGCATGGTCCTAAAGATTGACTGTAGTCCAACTAGGGAGAGATTAGATTTAGGGAAATCGTCTCCTAGGCCTCCCTGATCTTTTATGAGGCGTTGGTCCTAAAATATTTGCCCATTATCTTCTAACCCCATAACCTTCCAGGCTAAAATAAAGCCTGCTGTGGTGGGAGCTGTGGCCATTTAGGATCAGGCCAGAAAAATCTGGCTCCTGTGCTGTCTGGTGACAAGATTCAGAGACAAGATGGGATCACCTTCGCCCTCTTCATCTCCTAAGACTCCATGGAGAGTTGGGGTTAGGGCTGATGTGGTGACATAGATGCACTAGGAGCAAAAGTGTTATTTAAAAAAAAAAAAACCTCACCTTTTCTTTAAACTACTCAGAGGGACACTTGGGTAGCTCAGCAGCAGAGCATTTATACCTTCGTTTTTGTTTTTTTTTAATAATAAATTTATTTTTATTGGTGTTCAATTTGCCAACATACAGAATAACACCCAGTGCTCATCCGTCAGGCCCCAGTGTCTCTGCCTCTCTCTCCCTCTCTGTGTATCTCATGAATAAATAAATAAAATCTTAAAAAAAAAAAAAACTTCACAACAGCACTAGCAGCTAGACACTTTTCTCATTTACAGATAGGAAAACTGAGGCTCCTAGAATCAAAGAGCTAATGGTTGACAAGGCATAATCTGAACAGCAGGTTTCCTGGGGCACGTGGGTGGCTCAGCTGGTTAAGCATCTGCCTTCAGCTCAGGTCATGATCCTGGGATCCTGGGATTGAGCCCCGTGTCAGGCTCTCTGCTCAACATGGAGCCAGCTTCTCCCTCTCCCTTTGCCTGCCTCTCTGCCTCCTTGTGCACACTTTCTCTGAAAGAAATAAATAAAATCTTTAAAAAATAAGAATAAAAAGCAGGTTTCCTGATGCCAGACGCAGCATTCTTGCCTTTTACTACAGTTAGGAGATACTTGTAAGGCCAAACTGACTTATAAGTAGGATTAGATGGAACGAAAAAGTTTTGCTTTCTTCATTGCCACCATCTGCAATTGTAATGTTCCCAGGGCACTTGGCTGGCTTAGTCAGCGGGACACACGACCCTTGATCTCAGGTTTGTGAGTTCAAGCTCCACATTGGATATAGAGATTACTTAAAATTAAAATGTTAAAAAAAATTCCCACCATGCCCAAGCCCAAAAGTTTACACTTTTTTAAAAATGCAAATATCCCTAGGATATGTGGCTGAGCCAGTAGTCTTGCTTTCCTCTTGAGAGTTTCTCCACAGAGAAAATAACATTTTGTTATGTGGAAATTAGGAAGAGTGAGAAGAAGTGTGGGGAAGCATATGGTTCAGGTGAGTAAGTACATTATCCTTGTGTTATGAATGTGCAGTATGACTCAAGGTGCTCAAACTAGCAAGTTGACAAGGGGCAAAGCCTCATTTATGTTTCCCACTTAAATGAGGGATGTTGGAAAATACCACTAAATTCCCTTCTAACACACCATGTGCCCAAGTTGCTGAGCTTCCACAGCCAAGCCAAGAAGCCCTAAGTATGCACTGTGGTTCTGATACTTACCATTTATTACTAATAAGCATGCCATTCTGATGTGGTTCTGATACTTACCATTTATTACTAATAAGCATGCCATTCACTGGACACTAATGTCAGGTGTCATGTTGTATTATCTCACTTAACTACCTCTCCTCCCAACCCTACTGGGAAGTTCTATGGACTTCTGTTTTATATATGAATAAACTGGGCCTTGAGATTACAAAGCTGCTATGTGAAAGAACTGGGATTTGAATGCAGGTCTATTCCCCTTTAAATTCATACTCTTTGCAGGGGAGCCTGGGTGGCTCAGTCCGTTAAGTGTCTGACTCTTGATTTAGGCTCAGTTCATGATCTCAGGGTTGTGGGATCAGCAGGTTAGGCATGGCAAGGAGTGTGCTTGAGATTCTCCTTCTCCCTCTGCCATTCCCCACCTGCACTCATGCTGTTTCTAAATAATTAATTAAATAAATAAAATATTTTTTAAAATTCATATTCTTTGCAACATGGCACATTAAGGCAAAGGGGAAATGCACAAAATCAGAGGCGACTTCTTTAACTGAATTTCAAAGACTGTAGGCTGGGCGCCTTGGTGGCTCAGTAGGTTAAGCATCTGCCTTTGGTTCAGGTCATGATCCTGGGGCCCTGGGATCAAGCCCCATGCTGAGCAGGGAACCTACTGCTGTCTCACCCTCTGTCATTCTGGTTACCCTGCTTGTGATCTTTGTCAAATAAATACATTAAAAATCTTAAAAAAAATAAATAAAAGACTGTAGGCAAAGTCCACTTAACTCCAGAAAAACTTACTGTCATTAGATACAATCTCCCTCATGGGGTTGTTTTGGGATTAAAGAAACTTATATAAAGGCTCCAGCATAGTGCATGGCACATAGTAGGTACCATGTACCTGACATGGAAGTGGTGTAGGACAGTGTTCAGGAATCATGCACTGGAGTGAGATTGCCTGAGTCCAATTCCCCCTTCTCCACCTACTAGCTGTGCAACCTTGGGCAAGTCAAGAACCTCTGAGCTTAAATTTCCTCATGTTTAAAATGGAGACAATAACTAAGAATTCAATGAGGTGATCCACACAAAGGACAACATAAAGGATCTGGCTAATTGTCATCATTAGGAGATTTTGACTGTTTTTATTATCATATGAATATTGTTTCTGTCTTCATGTGTGCTGCTTTCACTCCAAGTACAAAGACCATGGTGGGAGTTGAGGTGAATGAGCCATGGGGAAGGAGGTGAATGCCCCATTTCCTCAGAGCTCCTCATGTTTAGTAAACCCCACTGCATTAGGAGGAGGCCTCCAAGAAGTCTGCTGGACTCATTGTCTTCCCATTTTCTATCAGCTCAATTTCCTTCCTGTGCTTTGGGTAGGGGAGCTGATGAGCACAGGAGAGCAGCTTAGAGCCCTGATATGGGGGAGGAGGAGAGGCATGAGGAGAGTGCTAGTTTCCTGTCAGGTATCATGAAGACACACACATCCAGGGCTGGGGGTGGGATCCCGGGAGGATTGGTGGTCCCTGCATTTATACATTCTGGGGTGGGTGGCCCAGGGGGCCAGGGACTCCAAGCTGACTGTCACAGAGGGCAAGATGGGCCAGCTGGGGGCTGCTATCTTGTTTCAAGGGCCTGAGGAGCAGAACAGATGGTCTAGAGGTTTTGTGCTCTTTCCCTGGGACAGAGTATCCAAGGCCTCCAGGTTGTCCAAGATCCAGGTCTGTGGAGGTGCGAAGGTACAGGAGGTGTGGAGTAGAAGGGCCTGCTCCTCTCAGGGAGGAGATTTCTCTTCCTGTCTAGGGCCCACGCACTAGGGACTGATGGATCTGCCTAGAGACAAGCGACCAGCCAGGCTCACCAGCCAGGTGAGGCAGCCCCCTATTCTGGGCACAAATGAATAAGAAAACAACCAAGAGTTTAGACCCAGAGAGTCACTTCCCACTCTGAGGATTTCCCACGGCGCTCCTGGAACATCACCTTGGGCTTTGAGATAGAGTTTAATTTTGAGGGTTTTTATGTCGTCTTTTTCTTTTGTGATGCTAGAAATATAAGCATATGTTTATACTCTTCAGTGAGAATGAGGGAAAAGATTATGTTGGCACAATGGCTACAACAATGGAGAACTCAGGATCTGACACATAGCAGTTAGTCAATAAATCATTGTTGGATGGATGAATAACGTTCATACAGAGGGAAAAAGACTTAGAGGAAAAACACACACACACACACACACACACACACACACATACACACACACACAACAAAACCCTAAAGTGTTGTTAGGAGCTGGTGATAAGGATCAGTGGTGATTTTTCTATTTTCCCTATCCTCTAGAGCTTTGTATTGTGGTAATAAGATTGTTATAATAACAGATAATTATGACCAAAATGAAATTAGAGCCAAAATTAAGGGCATTGTCTAATGAAGCAGAACCCTGCTTATAGAACTAACAGCTCAGCTGTGGGAGCCAAGGCCTAGGGGGAGGGTTACATTTTTATATCTCACCTCTGTTCCTTCTCTTCAGAAAGAACTCTCTCCCAATTTCCTTCTGCCCCAAAATGAATCAGTGCCCAATCTAAAAATCCTGCCAAGGGATCCCTGGGTGGCACAGCAGTTTGGCGCCTGCCTTTGGCCCAGGGCGCGATCCTGGGGACCCGGGATCGAATCCCATGTCGGGCTCCCAGTGCATGGAGCCTGCTTCTCCCTCTGCCTATGTCTCTGCCTCTCTCTCTCACTGTGTGCCTATCATAAATAATAAATAAATAAATAAATAAATAAATAAATAAATAAATAAATAAAAAATCCTGCCAAGATTCTAAAGAGGGGAGATTTTATAATAGTTGATTAAGACATGAAGCTTTAGAAGAGACAAATTATTTGAATGCCTTAAAATATACTGTTAATTTTGAAGTGATCTCCTCATGACATGCACTTTTTTTTTTTCAAAAAGCATTTTCTCCTGATTTTAACATTGGGTTGAGAACTTGATAAAGTTTACAGTAAACAGACCTCTTAATGTCAACCAGCATGGTCCTAAAGATTGACTGTAGTCCAACTAGGGAGAGATTAGATTTAGGGAAATCGTCTCCTAGGCCTCCCTGATCTTTTATGAGGCGTTGGTCCTAAAATATTTGCCCATTATCTTCTAACCCCATAACCTTCCAGGCTAAAATAAAGCCTGCTGTGGTGGGAGCTGTGGCCATTTAGGATCAGGCCAGAAAAATCTGGCTCCTGTGCTGTCTGGTGACAAGATTCAGAGACAAGATGGGATCACCTTCGCCCTCTTCATCTCCTAAGACTCCATGGAGAGTTGGGGTTAGGGCTGATGTGGTGACATAGATGCACTAGGAGCAAAAGTGTTATTTAAAAAAAAAAAACCTCACCTTTTCTTTAAACTACTCAGAGGGACACTTGGGTAGCTCAGCAGCAGAGCATTTATACCTTCGTTTTTGTTTTTTTTTAATAATAAATTTATTTTTTATTGGTGTTCAATTTTCCAACATACAGAATAACACCCAGTGCTCATCCGTCAAGTGCCCCCCTCAGTGTCCGTCACCCATTCACCCCCACCCCCTACCCTCCTCCCCTTCCACCACCCCTAGTTTGTTACCCAGAGTTAGGAGTCTTAATGTTCTGTCTCCCTTTCTGATATTTCCCACACATTTCTTCTCCCTTCCCTTATATTCCCTTTCACTATTATTTATACCTTCGGCTTAGGGCTTGATCCCAGGCCAGGATCAAGTCCACATTGGGCTCCCTGAGGGGAGCCTGCTTCTCCCTCTGCCTGTGTCTCTGCCTCTATCTCTCTGTCTCTCATGAATAAATAAATAAAATCTTTAATAAAATTAAAAAATACTACTCAGAAACCCGCTTAGACACAGGGTCAGGTTGTGGTACTTGAACTTTTCGGTAAAGATCAGGTTTCAGAATTCCTAATGTAGAAGATTCCAGGGATGCATCCTCCACACCAGGGAATTCCTGGTCCATCCTTACTGGGCAATTGCCTAGGGGATCTGGGTTTTATTCCAGGCTCTGCCAAGAATTTACTGGATGACTCTCCTCAAGTTACTTTGCTTCTTTGGGACTCAGTTTCCTCATTTTGTTCCTGCAAAATGGGAACTATAATCCTCACTTCATTGGCTTGTAGCAGAGATGAACCACAATAAGGTAGGTGAGGGGGCCTGACCTATGGAGGTGCTCAATCATTTTAACCCCCTCTTTCCTTCTTTCACCACAAAGAATCAGGACAGTGCCCAGTGCACTCAAGGTTATGAGCTGCTGCACTGACCCATGCTAAGTCCCTCTATATATACCACCTGAATCGGGACTTTTAATTAATGCCAGGTGGACTCCAGCTCAGCTCTAACCCAGTCCAGGAGCTCTGAGTCATGTTTCATCCAGGATTTATTGCAGGAGCATTTTGGGAAGGACTAGTGCTGCTCTGGGTGAGGGGGGCCACACCCTGGTGCTTGGGACTTGGTGGCAGTGGTTGCATTTTGTTGTTGGTTTGTTTGTTTTAAAATATCCACATCCTGTTCCACAGCTGGGGCATAAAATCAAGCTTTAGTTGTGGGATTTTTGTTTACTTTATTCGCTGGCTGAGCTGGTCAGGAGTTTAACAGAGGTCAATGCCTTTATGTTGCTTGGAATCTGCGAAGAGACTCCAGCAGCTTCTGGCTACTAAATCTGCTGGTGTGAAAAAAAGAACTAAAAAAAAAAAAAAAAAAGGTTGACCCTCACAGTCTGGCTGCTTTTAGGATAAATTCATTTTTGTTTTGCTTAAAAAACAATAACAACAAACTTGTAAATGTTTATGTGTTTTTGTTTGCACAGGCAGCTTTGGCAATGGGAATTTTTGGTAGAAAAAATAATTAGAGAAATAAATGGCAGCTCTCACAGCTGCAAATCATTGATTCAGCTTCACTTAGGGAAGGAGGGAGGGAGAAGAAAAAGGGGAAACAAAAAAGAAAAAGAAAGACAAAAAGAAAAAAAGCCATTAGCTTTATTGCCAGAGGATGGCTCCCTGTCAGTTCCCATGAAGTCTTCCTCACATCCTTTCTCTCAGAACACTTCAGAGGTCCTGAGAGTATTTGATTTGTAAAGGCTGAGGGCAGACAAAATAGAGCAGCTCAAAAAATATCTTTCAAAATTTAGTAACATTGCATGCAATCCAAAATAAACCCAATACATGTTTATTAAAGAAAAATGGAACATATCGAAAAGAAGAAAGAGAGGGGTACCTGGGTGGCTCAGTTGGTTAAGCATCTGCCTTGATCTTGGCTTCTTGGGATCCAGCCCCTGGTTAAGCTCCTGCTCAGCAGGGAGTCTACTTCTCCCTCTGCCCCTCCCCAACCCCCACCTCCTGCACTCTCTTTCTCTCAAATAAATCTTAAAAAAAAAAAAAAAGAAAGAAAGAAAGAAAGAAAAAGAAAAAGAATTCCTGGTTGTCCAAACACAACTATTGTTGATGTTTTCATGCACTTTCTAGCAACACTTTTGCTTTATATATGTTTCCTCATTTGTTTCTCATAGATGTAATGACAGTGGTGTGGATGCTTCTGCACTCGGCATCTTTCACATAACGGATAATGGCATTTATGAAAGCCTTGCTATGTGCCAGGTTCTGTCCACCGCTACTCAGTATCCCTCAACCTGCCTGACATTCTCACCTCTCCATCATCAGCCCTGGCTACAGAAATGTGATTAAGTTCCTGTTTCTTTGGCATCACCTCATGTGAAAACAGCTGGATGAAGTTTCACCCAGTTTGGAGGGTATTTGAGGATGATCTTACTTCAAATGAGCTATATGACATGAAATTTTCACCATGGGAAGCCTCAGGTATGTGTATATAGGGGGAGGGGCGTTGCTTAGTTTTTTATTTCTACGCAGAGGGAGTAACGTGACTCTTCTTTCTGGAGATTTTACTAAGTTGAGTTCAGACATTTACAGTTTTAAAAGTTTACTATAATTTTATGGATGGGTTCAATGTATTTCAAAATAATCATAATTTTTCTCTAGGGGGTACATGTAAGAAATTATACTTGGCCTAATGTCCTCTGAAGGCATTGATTTGATGTCAGGAAGAATTTTTTAAAAAGAAAACTTCAGAAAAGTCTAACCTGTCAGAATGGGATCTTGTTTGAAATCCAAAGAGGAGACATGCGATGAGACTTTTCATGGCAGTTGGCCAAGAGAGGCACACTTTTCCAAGGACACCCAGGGCAGGTGTCCAACCTAGGAATGTTGAAACACCCAACTTGATTGGCATTCAGCTTTCAGAGCAATGAAACTGAAGTACAAATAGAGGCATCTATGATGCCAAATGGGAGAGGTAGGCATTGGATTAAATTGTGTCAAATATGAAGCTTAACTCAAAATTCCTGTGGATAGACATTCCAAAATGTAATAATGAATCTGCTTCTCATATGACAACTCTAGGTAATAATGAATCAGAGTAAGACATGAAGATATACTCACACATATTCCAACCCATAGGACAGCAAATGGGTATATAAAAAACATTACATTGTTTTCCATTAAGTTGAAAATTATTAGAGGTCTCTGAATCATAACTCTAAACATTACTTTTCAAATGGCTTCTATTACATTTAATGATTCTCCTTGAGCAATTTCATATAAAGCAGCTTGAAATGGTAATAAGGACTGCACTTAAAACACTTCACTAAAACTTAGTAAGAAATGCTAGTGGCTCATGACATGGATAGCATTATTTTCCCTATTTTATAGAGCTGGGTCAGGACTAGAGTGAGGCAAGTGAGTTTCTCAGAGTACAAAATTTAAGGAGGCATCCATTCTCAGGCTCCTTAAATTTTGTCAAGCCTACAAGTGAGTGCTTCCTTAAATTTTGAGCCCTGAGTGCCTCACTTACCTCAAGCTAGTCCTAATGCTTTTACAGATGAAGGAACTGGGGCTCTAAGAGGCTAATTGTCTGAAGTCCTCATCTAATAAGTGGCAGAGTGAAAACTTGAGCCTGGACTTGATTAGCCCCAAGTGAATTCAGTTCTTCATTTACTAAATATTGGCTGCAAGTCTAAGATAGGAACCATGGAAACACAACTTCCACCCTTCAAGAATTAATAGACATGGAGGGAAACAGACATGTGTGTAATAATATGAACTGTACATTATCTTAACAGTAGATATCAATTGGCATCCCTTAGGGAATGAACATTCTTTGTTTGCAAAAACATCCTGATAAATTCCTGAGGTGAAGGAGAAAGTCTGTGTTGGCAGAAAAATAAAGAACAAATAAAGTGCTTAAATTGCTCATGGGAAAATAGAAGAAGGAGAAGGAGAGAGAGAGGAGAAGGAAGGAAAGAGGGAGAGAGATGGAGTAGGAAGAGCTGAGGGAGGAGGAGGAGAAGGGAAGGGAAAAGAAGGTGAGCAGAGCACAGGCTGGTTTTTTAGACCTCCTTGCCCCCCTTAGCTTGGTGGTACCCTTGAGCAGGGCACAATCTATGTAGCCTTATTTGATGGCCCTGGTCATATTGGGGTCAACATTGGGCAGACCAGAGGCAGCATGCCTAGAAGCGGGGGGTACATTTGGGGACAGATCCCTGGGAATTCACAGAAGCCATTGGAAAGGCTTCAGACTTCCATAAGTCTTTGTTCCAAGGGGCTCTCAGGAACAGGAAAGACCATCTGAGGTCTAAAGTTAAAGCATCCAGTAAGGTGAGTGCTATAAGTTTGGTAATATTTCCCCAATTTTACAGCTGATGATATTGAGGCCCAGGGAGACTAAGTAACTTGTTCAAGGTCCTCCAGGCAGCGAGGCCTAAAGCTAATAATGATAGGTAGATCTCTGGTGATGGATACTCTCTGCAGACATGGTTCTCAACATCTATTTTTTTCTTTCCAGTTTGATTGAGATTTGATGGCTCTGTAGCATTGTATGAATCCAAGGTATATGAAATAATTATTTATTATGTCTAGATATTATGAAATGATCACCACAATAAGTTCAGTTGACATCTATCACCTCACATAGTTACAATTTTTTTTCCTTGTGATGAGAACTTTTAAGATAGACTCTCTTAGCAACTTTCAAATATACAATACAGTATTATTAATTGCAGTCCCCATGCAATATGTTACATCTCTAGGACTTTCTTATAACTGGAAGTGTATACCTTTTTTTAAAAAAGTAGGCTCCACACCCAGTGTGGAGCCCAATGTAAGGTTTGAACTCACCACCCTGAGATCAAGACCTGAGCTGAGATAAAGAGTCAGACACTTAACCAACTGAGTCACCAAGGTGCCCCAGAAGTTTATACTTTCTGACCACCTTCACCCATTTCATCAAGTTCCCACCCTGCTTCTGGCAACCACCAGTCTGTTTTCTGTATCAATGAGTTTGGTTTCTTAGATTCCACAAATAAGTGAGATTATACTGTTTTTATCTTTCTCTGACTTATTTCACTTAGCATAATGCCCTTAGGGTCTACTCATGTTGTCACAAATGACAGGATTTCTTTATTTTTTTACAGTTGAATAATATTCACATTTTCTTAGTCATTCATCTGTCAGTGGACACTTAGGTTGTTTCCACATCTTGGCTGCTGTAAGTGATACTGCTATGAATATGGGGGTGCAGGTATCTTTTTGAGATGGTGATTTTGTTTCCTGGTTTTCAGCATCTTATTTGAATCATGTCATTCCTGTGACATCGATACTTATTTTGTCCCCATTTTACAGTTGAGGAAACCAAGATACAGAGAGCTTAAGTAACCTGCTCTGGGTTACAAATCATATGTGATGGAGCTGAAATTGAAATCTAGGTAGTCTGATGTCAAAGCAGGCAACCATGTTGCTCCTTTGACTTCAGCACCAGCAAAGTCTGGTCTTTTCAGTATATTAACAGTCAGTTCTTGGCATATAGATGTCAAATGTGATGCCAATAATTTCATATATAAGGGATTTCAAAGGCATACCTCTGGGGAGTTCATGATCTCAGTCACATTGTAAGAAACAAATTGCTGGAGTTTAGTGTCTTTAATTCAGATTGCAAGCACAGTATTAGCAGTGGGGTGAAGTATTAGTAGTATTCATCTTATTAAATGAACTTCTGTTTCCTGGAATTTGACAGCATTCCCATATTCCCATATACATATAGATAGGCTGGGATGGTTGACCGAGAAAGTGTAAGTATACTTCCTAATGCAACTTGCTTAGTTATAAAAACTATAGAGCTGAAGTCAAGGGGTAAGCAGTCTAAATTTTAGCACCCCTAGAAAAAAGGCATTCTTTTATTTGTCCAACTATACAGTCATTATATCACTCCCTTCCCAATTTAGTGCCAATATGACACATAAATATTGGACAAAGAAATGACATGTAGTAAGGGTTTTTGACAGGGAAGTGGGCATAGTCCAGAATATTTGAAAAATGACACTGCTTTCATCTACTTTGAGATCGAGATTGAATATTGTGGTAGATAGACTGCAAAAAAAAAAAAAATGCCTGCAGTTCTTCAAGTATTTTGCAATATGACTTTGTCAGCCATTAGGAGATGGAGTCTTTTTCCCTACCTGCTGAATCTGGGCTGCCTTGTGACTTGGTTTGGCTGGTAGAATGGGACAGAAGGTATGATTAGCCAGGTCTAAGCCTCAGGTCGTGTACACCTCTGCTCCTCCCTTGCTCTTCTGCCTTCAGCATGAGAACAATACTGAACTCACCTGCTGGAGATGGGACACTGTGGAACAGAGCTGAGTCATCCCAGCTGAGGCCATCCTAGATCAGCCATTTCCAGCAGACTTTCCAGCTAGTGGCAGACACATGAGCAAGCCCAGCTGACATGGGAGCCCATTTCAGATCAGCCTAGATGTTCAGCTAACCCTGAAATTTTTGAGAAACAATAAACGGTTGTGATTTTAAGCCACTCATTGTTGGGGCAGTTTGTTATGCAACACTACTAATGGCAATAGATAAATGATAAAAGTACCAAAGGCAAATCTCATCAGTGACACTGGAAGTCTGTTCCCCTCCAACATGCCCTCTTTCCTATGTCCCTGCTGGCTTCTTTTGCATTTGCTTCCACTAGTGCCTGCAGCTCCACCCTCACCCAGACCCACAGAAGTCAGGCCATGAGTTACCTACTTAGAAAAGGTGGCCAATGCTTATATTACAAATGTACAGAGGAAACCACACTCATGCTCCCCTAGTCAAGAAAAACAGGTCACCAACATGGAAGAAATCCAGATCTTTCTCTGGATTTTCTCCCCCTAGTCAAGAAAAGTGCATTTGCTTCCACTAGTGCCTGCAGCTCCACCCTCACCCAGACCCACAGAAGTCAGGCCATGAGTTACCTACTTAGAAAAGGTGGCCAATTCTTATATTACAAATGTACAGAGGAAACCACACTCATGCTCCCCTAGTCAAGAAAAACAGGTTACCAACATGGAAGAAATCCAGATCTTTTCTCTGGATTTTCTCTTATTCCCACACTTATATTTTAATCCATTTCCACTTCAATCCCCAACCATGGCTTCCCTTTCAGTTTAGAGAGAGCTATAGCAGAGAATTTAAAATCCGGAAACCTGCAGTTGCACAGATCTGGATTTAAACTCTGGCTCTGCTGCTTACTAGCTGTGAGTCCTTCGAAATGTGCCTTAACTCATTGAACTTCAGTTTTTTTGTACTAAAAATGGGGATGATACTCTTTAGGGTTATTGTGAGGATTAGGTGAAGTATGTGTTTAGAACATATGAAGTGCTCAATAAATAATAGTTTTGACTAATTGGTTAATTACCTGACCCATTCTCTCCAGTTCCTACCTCTGGGGCTCCCTTTCAGGACTCTGGTTTGGATTCATACTGCCCCCCCCACCCCCACCCCCATATTCCCAGGAAACCTGTTCACTTAGGACCTGAGCCCAATCTCTAGTCCCTGTGAGCACCCAGGCTGATGTCCTAGTGTGCCCTGGTGCAGATTCACTTTGGAATGGCATAGAATGGATTCAAAGCCCTTTTGCAAGTGGGTCAGTGGGCAAGCCTGCCTCCCCAAACCCCCAAGCTCTGCTGACCGCTTGCTATTATTTTCACATGATGCAATGTTCCCTCGCCCCTTTGGAGCTGTATTAAGTTTCCTTCCATTCCCATACACTTCAGAGACTGCTGCCCCTCTCACATTTCAGACGCTGACCCGCTCCTTTGCACTTTTCCCTTCTGCTTGTCTGGAGACCTGCATAATGAAATTCAGACAGTGGTGCCAGCTGGCCTCTGCCTAACTTCCCCTCAGTATGGGTGATGAGGGCTGGGCTGCTCAGCCTGGCAGGGAGTGTGCCCCTCCAATGGCCTAGACGTAGAATGGGGCCAGAGTGCCTGGTGACTTCATTTCTTTCTGTCAGGTCAGAGGTTCCTCACTCTAAGGAGAAAGGTAAACAATTTTGATCTGACTCTGGGGGCAGGAGCAGGGTGGAGCATACATGTGATATATAAAATGAAACAAGCTTTCCAAAAACAACAAAGCTGAATCCTAATAACTTATATTTGTGGAGCACTGTAGCTTGAAAGCTCTTTTCACACATAGTGTCTCATTCGATTCTCACAACAGCCCCAGGAGGAAGGTGGGACAAGGATTAACATCCCTGTTTAACCATGAGGTCACACAGCAAGTTGGGTGACAGTGTCCCAGCCCACACACAGGTCTCTGGACCCCACACCCAGCACTCCATCCTGTTTTATGCTGTCTTCTCTCTTGTGTTTTACACCAGGACTTCGGCCCAACATTTGTAAAACTTTCCCATAGCAACATCCCTTACGGCGGAGGGGAATGAACATCCTGGAAATGCAAAATTACTACCAGACTTTGTGTTTTATCTAAAAAAAAAAAAAAAAAAGCCATTCAGACTCTGAATTCTAATTCAATAATTATGTCATATTTATATTAAATATTGTTTCATAGTCTTAATATAAAAGTAAGGTTTTATTCTTTCAGATAAAATATTCCAGGAACATGGCTTTGCTTAACCCCTGGTAACTTCAGGGGTTTGTGACACTAGGTTCTAGACACTTTCAACCAGTGGGCAAGATGAGTGTGCAACACACACTCATATAACCACAGCAACCGTCTGAAGAAATGCTTGTATTAGCCTCTAGTAAGGATGTTATTTTTTAATTGGAATTGTTGGCTGGGTCTTCCTTTAAACCATCTGCCCCAAGCATTCCATTCTGTGTTGACAATGGAAAGACACATGTTTGTAAGGTATGTTTAGCATCTGAGAGGCTGAAGGAATGAGTTTTCGGGCATTGCCAGATGCAATGAGTGCATATATAGAGCAGAATCCATGCACTCGAGGTGGGAACCAAAACTGGGGAGCAAGCCTAGCCAAACGACTAGCTGTGGAGTGTTCAGGTAAGGGGCTGAACACAGGATTCAGGTCCTTGGAGTTGCTGAAAGCTCTATATAGTACCTTACATCACCCTTTGGGCAACTCTTTCCAGGCAGAGCCTTGAATAGAGATCCCACTGTCACCCAGGGAATACTCTCCTCTCTACTCCCTGCAAGAGGCCAGGATCTCTAAATTGTAATTCTGACTCCAAAGGGCTCTGCTGGCTCTAGCTAGCCTTCTCAACCTTGGCTATTCATCCTAGACCCTTGTCAGTGGGCTCTTTGCTTCAGAGAGGCCTCCTGATGCTGGCAGTCTATGCAGGTGGTAGGGACAATTGCAGCATGCTCATCAGAACAGATGAGATGTAGCTCCAAGTCAGGCGAGTCTATGATGAGATCTGATTCCTTTGGTGTGTGTTAAGCAAATGGGAATATATTACGAAGTGCTCTTGCAATCAATTCGTTGCAACCATGGGCTTGAGATTTGCTGAAGGAAAGAAAGAAGGGTGATCTCAATAGCTAGCATGTACACAAGCTGCTTCTGTGCCAAGTGCTAATCTAAGCATCTTAAATGCATTAGCTCATTGTCTTCTCACCACAGTCCTACAAGGTAAATGCTATTGTGATCATCCCCTTTTCCCTATTAAGGACACTAAAACATAGAGGGGCTAAGCAATTGGCCCAAAGTTAAATGGTTAGTATGTAGCAGAGCTGGGATTTTAACCCAGGGACTCCACACTTTTAATCATACTATACTGCCACTCATTGCCTGCACAATGCACCCAAGGATAATAGTAATAGAACCTTCTTGAGTCCTGTTTATGCCAAGCACTGTGCTCAAGTGTTTGACACGCTCTATCTCCCACAATCCCTAAAACATTTCTGGAGAGAAAGTCCTGTCATTACTTCCATTTTCTAAATGAGGAATCTGAGGCTTGGAGATGTTAACTTGCCAGACATGACATAGCTAGGAAATGACTCAAAAGCCCATGCTTTTAATCATTCTGTTTTACTGCCTTCCATGTACACTGCATATGCTGTAAATAGCACAAAACAAATGAAACAGTTTTGCACAGAATCTTCTTTGTATTCTGGACACTAAATAGATGCAAATTCATTTCTGAGGAAATGGTATCGGATTTGAGATCTGGGAGGCAAACAATATGATGAAAAGCGAGGGACCTTGAGCTCGTGGTCAGAAGATCTAGGTTCACATCCTGTCCTTGGTCTTCATGTTCTAGCCTCAGCTTCCTCATTTGTAAGGTGGCAGTGACAGTGAAACCTACCTATGGGGATTACATGGTAAAGCATATGTGGTACTGTTATTATTTAACATGAGTAGGTGGGGTTTTTTTATTGCTTTTGTTTCTGCATTACAGTTCCCTCTTGGTGCTGTACATTCTAAGGATTCTGATAACTATATAATCACATGTATCTACCATTCTAGTACCATAAAGAATAGTTTTAGTGCTCTAAAAATCCTTTGTGATCCACCTGTTTATCTCTCCTTCACCCCAGCCCACAGCAATCACTCTTTCTACTATCTCCATAGTTTTTCCTTTTTCCAGAGGATCACATGTAGTAGGAAACATGGTATGTAGCCTTTTCAGGTTGGCTTCTTTCACTTACAATATACACTTACAATAGGTCATTTCACTCCTTCATAGTTCATTTCTTTTCAGTGCTAAATAATGTCCCCTGGTCCAGATCATTATAGTTTATGTATTTATTTATCCTTTCCCAAATCAATACAGCTTTTATAGTGTCTTTAAAATATTATAAATAAGTCTGAAAAATCATCTTGCTGTTTCTGTAGCTGGACAACTTAGAACTTATTCATCAGCCTTCTGCAATGATCCTTATTCAGAAACATAGATATTAGCCATCTAAAACTTTTCTGATATCCTTGTTTTCAACTGGCTTGCTGAATCAAAGCAGCTGAGTTTGATGCATGTTCCATGTCACTTCCGTCAAGAACGAACTCGTCTTTCTGGGCTTGAGATACTGAAGAAGCAACATCTGACCTCATCTGAACTCTGCAGATGGATTTTTCACCCAAGAAATTTTGGATTTCAACAAGAGAACTGTTCTCCTGAAAAACAACATTGATGGGGAAGTAAGCACACACAGACCTCATCTGGTGACAGAAGCCTAGTATGACGCCGTTGATCGTGTTCCGTACATGACTACAGATAGTGTGAACAGTAGCCAGTTCTTTCCTAGTTCTCCACAATTTGTCAACTCAGAGCCTCTTCTTTTTCTTTCTAAGGAGACTGAACTCTACATTAATGTGATTGAAGCCCCTTCATAGGGTTCCTCTGGGGCTCTTCACGATAACAGTGGGTCCCTTCAGAGTGATGTCCACATCTCTTGGGATATTGACAGTCTGATTGCTGAGAATAGTCTTCATTTTTGCAGGAGCTGTGGCAAAGAGCTATAGTTTATTTATTAAGGTTTTTTTTAAGCCTAACTCTTCATCTTACAGATGAGAAAACTGAATCCTAAAGAAGTTGGGAAAATTTGCTGGAGTCCTATAGCTAGTTGGTGACAGCGTCATGACTTGAAAATAACTCTTCAACCTCCAGTCCAGCAATTTTGTTACTTTACTGGGCTGAGCGAGGTTCTGACATTTTCTAGTTTGTGTTTTAGGATCTCCTCTTGTTACTTGCATCCATTTGCTAAACTACTACTTCTCTTGTATTTGTGGAATTAGAGGTAAAAAAGAGTTTGGATAAGGCAAATGCACATCCTCTATAACGGTCTAGAGGTTTAAGAGCTTCCACTTCTTTCCCCATGTAAAAGTTTTTTTTTTTTTTTAAGATTTTATTTATTTATTCACGAGAGACACACAGAGAGGCAGAGACACAGTCAAAGGGAGAAGCAGGCTCCATGCAGGGAGCCCAATGTGGGACTCGATCCTAGGACCCAGGGATCATGACCTTAGCCAAAGGAAGATGCACAACTACTGAGCCACCCAGGCATCCTCCATGTGGAAGTTTTTCAAGAGCAGCTGAAAAATAGCAAAGGTGGAAGAGGGATGTTTGATATCCCCTGTCTTCCGCTTATCGTTGTAGGACATGCCACCAAATGATGATGTGAACTGGAAGACAAGGAAGGCCTAGTAGGGATTTAAGGTAGTCTTATCTGTTGTAAGGGCAGGTGCAGTGTAGTAAGAAGGAATCACTAAAAAAAGAGATCCAGTAGGGAACAAAGGAAATCCTACACTTAGGTTCAAAAAGGCAACTATGCAAGATGTAGGGATGATAGAATATTCCACAGAGAAAGGGCCTTGGGGTGCTAGTCATATAAGCTCAGTAGGAAATAATATTGCTATGCGGTTGCCTAAAAAGCTATTGCACTCTTAGAGTGCTTTAACAGGGCTGCTTACCAGTCCTGAGCCTGTCACAAACTGAGTGAGAAACTCTAGTTTTTAAACGTTGAAGAGTGAGGAATGTTGTAATCCCTCTGTATTCTGTATTTAATGCAGATGTGTAAGAAGGCCCATTTGCAGATGTCATGCCTAAACCGTGTACTGACAAGCTGGACTATAACCAGAGGCTGCTGACTGGGCAGTGGGCATTGGAAACGAACTTTATAGGGGGCTTCTAAGTACTAGGCACTGGGCCAGGGCTTTATCTACATGGGCCTTTATCTACCTGGTCTTCACACCAATCCTGGAATATAGTTCTTATTAATCTCATCTGCATATTTTTAGAGGAAGAAGCTCACCCAAGATTCCTCCCCTTGAAAGTGGCTGCAGTGGCTTCTAACACCACATTCTTTCCACTATCAGGAAAGTGAAAGCTTGTAAAAACCATATAATAAGTGGACAGCTGAAGAAACGAGGCACACACAGCTATCCAAATAGATCTGAAATATTGTTAAGTGGAACGGGGAGCTAGATTTATTCTTCTTTGGTTCTGGAGAAAATTAGAGCCAGAAGGTAAGTGTTACAGGGAAGCACATAGAAAGTTAATGTCGGGAAGGAAGAACCTTTTTTTTTTTTTCTTTTTTTAATTCATGAGAGACGCAGAGAGAGAGGCAGAGACACAGGCAGAGACAGAAGCAGGCTCCACACAGGAAGCCTAATGTGGGACTCAATCCAGGGTCTCCAGGATCACGCCCTGGGCTGAAGGCAGTGCTAAACCACTGACCCACCCAGGCTGCCCAAGGAAGAACTTCCTATCAGAAGATGGTTCAGTAAATGATCCAGCTGCCTTAACTCATCCCGCGTGCCTCCTCACTGGAGGAGCATTCAAGGAGAAGCAGACTGGCCAATTGTCAGGGGTGTTATTCATTCACTCAACCAATATTTAATAAGTAACTATGATGTGTTACCACTGTTTTAGAACTTGAGGTTTCAGCAAAGAACAAAACAGAACAAAAAGTATATATTCCTGCCTTCATAGGCTTTACATTGCAATGGAATATAGTGGTAGAAGTCCGTACAGCATTCTCTGGTATATTCAACTAGTGGACCCCCAAGACACCAGTCATAGATGGACGTCTGTGCCTGCCAGTGTTCCCTCAGCTCATACCACTGCTGGGCATGCTGGCTCAACCTCTAAATCTCAAATCCTGTGAATCTTTGCTAAGGGCACTCTGTGGTCACTGGAGCCCCTTCTACCTGTATGCTAGAAGTGATGAAGGAATTGACATTCCTCCAGCAGCTGTCACCCAATGACTGATGGGATAAAGACTGTGATCTTCTTGTGTCTCAGTTGGGATAACTGAGACACAGGATCCATGCTGCTTCCCTGTGTTCCTCAACAGGATGAATATCCAGTTGTCCACAGTGGGACCTTGCTTGATTGATTCTTTCTTGTCCCTATCTCTTTATCCATTGCCCTACTAGTGGTCCCTGGAGCTACCTCCCAAATAAACTGCATGCTCTTGAATTCTTTCCTCAAAGCCTGCTTCTGGAGGATTCCAAAATAAGAGAATCCTCATGTTTCATGAGCACTGGCTGAAATCAACGGACTTGAGTTTTCATCATGGCTCTTGGCTCTGTGCAAGGCACTAACTCTCCTAGATCCTCATATTATCACTTGTAAAATAAGAGCATCAGACTAGATGAAATATATTTGCATATATATTTGAAATATATATATCTATATTCACACCTACAGGCATGACTAGTGTTTAATTTTGTAGCCTCCTTTATGTGGTTTTGGAAGAGCCTTCACATTCTTGTCCCATTAATCCTCAAAATACCTCTGAATTAGACTGAATAGAGACAATTTTGCCTATATAAGAGATTAGACAATTGCACCACCCTAGTGATGGGTTTCCTTTTTTCTCTTCTAAACATTTTAACTAACGTCTCAGAGTTTGAGTGATTCCTATCCTATTTTCCTAGTCTCCATCTCCAATTTGATATAGAGAACAAGTTTTCAGTTTCTTGATTATTGAATTAGGAGGTTATGGCCAGCAAATGACTAGACTCCATGGCTAAAATAAGAAGGGATCCAGAGCCTTTGAAATATAAAACTCTATCTTCAAGAGCCCATACAGGTTAGGTGTTGTGTGGGACTAGAGCGTGGGGGTAGATTCAGGTTGGGACTACATGCAAATTGGTTTGTGATTCACATACCCACTCTCTGATAAGAGGTAGCATGGATACATTTTTATATTTTTATATAGTTTATAAAAGCACTTTTACATGTTTGATCTCACTAGCCCTGTGAGATACAATTTTTACTACTCTCATTTTGGTAGGACAACAGAGGCTGAGAGGCTCAGTTGAGTGGATGTGATAAATGTGAAGTATCCCTTAAAATGTTAAGGCAGATGCCCATAGAGGCTTATCACGCCCAGACCTGTTCAGTGGAAAGCTGTTGTTATGAGTTCTCTTGTATCTGTGTAGATTGAAACAGAAGGGGCTTTCTAGAATACACTGCAAGAACTCAATCATAAAGAGGGGAAAGAGTAAAGACAGTGATGCTACAGATTCCTTGACGCGATGATTAGACAGATGATTCCATGTCACTATGCAGAGAGAGAAATCAGGCGACAGCACTCCAGTAAACTTTAGAGATCATCCTGTTCCAAATTCCAATGTGGTCCAGGGCAGGGAGAGGTACTTTCTTTAAGGTTACACAACTTGTAGGGTGAGCCATCGTCCTGGTTTGCCCTGAAAGTTTTGCCTTCCAGGAAACCTCTGAGTCTGGAGCAAACTAGGATGGTTGGCCACTGTACGACTGATAAATGTATTTGACACCTCCCAGTCTGTCTGGTTCCCAAATACTACTTTAACCACACAGACACTGAAGATGATCATGAGGGAGTTACTTTGCCTCTCCAAGTTCATATTCTCATCTGTAAAATGGAAATAAAAATATCAAATGTAAAAAGTTGTACAGGGTGCTTGGGTGGCTTTGTCAGTTAAACGTCTGCCTTTGGCTCAGGTCATGATCCTGGGGTCCTGGGATTGAGTCCTGTGACAGGCTCTCTGCTCAGCAGGGAGGCTGCTTCTCCCTCTCCCTCTGTCCCTTCCCCCTGCTCATGCATGCGCGTGCACACACACTCTCTCTCAAATAAAAAAAAAATAAAATAAACTCTTAAAAAACAGAGTTGTGTGGATTAAATCAGAAAATGCATGGAAAAAGCTCACTAAATGGTAGATACAATACTATTGTTATTACCAACACTAGAGCCAGGTTATTCTGGCCTTTGACCTTCTTCTCTTTTTGTTACTCCTTTTGCCTCCAGCAGGGGTCACAAATCCCCATTAGAGTTTTTTTTTTTTTTTCTCTGCAAGTGAAATGAAGTCTTTATACTATAATTGGAAATTTTGGTAAACTTATATGCCCAGGAAGCCTACCTTTTTTTTAGTGACCAAAAAGCTTTTGCTTTCTGTACTAAAAGTCACATCTTCCAAGAGGAGTTTTAGTATACCATTCAATCATACCCAAATTATCTCTTTTTTAGATTGTGAGAATAGCTACTATCAAATACACAATTAAATGGAAGAATTTAGAGGTATCTGGCGCCAAGCGTCTCACTAATGTTGTGGCAGGGGAGAATGAGTACATTTCTTAAATCACATCCAGTTATGTAAAATAAGACTATTTTGGATATAGCTACAATTTCATCACATTTTTCTCTTGCTGTCACTCCCCATGCAACTATGCTACATCACATTATATAGGGAGAATAACAAAATCCAGCATTTCATGCTAGATTTAGAAGGCTGTCTTGTTCCCCTGTTGTAGTGTTCTGAGTGGGCGTTTGAACTCTGAAACCCTGCAGACTGAGCCCCTCAAACAGGCTCTTTCTGTGTCTCAGTGGGAAACTCTTTGCTTCTCTTCTTCAGTTTCTTCAGCTGTAAAACAGGAATCCAAATAATTCCCCCTTAGCTCAGGGATTCTTTGAGCTAGTCTGTAAAATGACACAGAGATGAAAAACCCTGTAGTGACAATGCATGCCTAACACTGTTATGAGTCTAGAGCTCAGAACTCAATGAGATTTAAAAAAAAGAAAAAAAGAAAAAGATCCAGCATCCTAGAGGAAAAACCCAAAGTACCCTCTGATCAGACTGAGGTTTGTGCATAACTTTGGGGATCAATTTCCGTGCAACTTCCTGGGATAAACTTGCAATGTTTTTCTACTCTCTTCCCTAAAGGAAGCCTTCTCCATCATAGTTTCATAGGATTCCCACACGCTTTTTTTTTTTAATGTAGTAAAGAAAAAAAATGGGTACAGTTTCCTTGCTGATTGTGGAGAACAAATCTGTATCTCTTTGGAAGCTTGTTGATTAAATGATCTGTGTCATCTGTAGGTAGTACATACATTTCTCTGAGGGGAAAAGAGGGAGTAATCAAGAATGCTTCTCTTCTGAGAGGAAAACAGATGCACCATGTGTGTATAGGGACTGTTTAAAACAGTCAAGAGCCTGGGAGAATTATAACAATGCTCTCCCTGCAAATGTTGTGGGGATAAATGGTGACTCAAAAAGAGAGCTTGCATTCCAGAGCTTTTGGTGTCTATGGCAAGAAGCTGATAAAATGTGTCAATAAAATCTGGCATTTATTAGAAAGATAAAGACGTCTGGAGTAAATGGTATACTCTGAGTAAGACAAGAGAACAGGAACATTTCTGTACCTTGTTACCAACTTTTGTCTTGGGTCGGTTGGTAACTGGGTTTATTATTTAGAATTTTTATTTAAAAAAATTTTTAAATAAATTTACTTTTTATTGGTGTTCAATTTACCAACATACAGAATAACACCCAGTGCTCATCCTGTCAAGTGCCCCCCTCAGTGCCCGTCACTCATTCACCCCCACCCCCCACCCTCCTCCCCTTCCACCACCCCTAGTTCGTTTCTCAGAGTTAGGAGTCTTAATGTTCTGTCTCCCTCTCTGATATTTCCCACACATTTCTTCTCCCTTCCCTTATATTCCCTTTCACTATTATTTATATTCCCCAAATGAATGAGAACTTCACTGTTTGTCCTTCTCCAATTGACTTACTTCACTCAGCATAATACCCTACAGGTCCATCCACGTCGAAGCAAATGGTGGGTATTCATCGTTTCTAATGGCTAATATTTCATCGTATATATTGACCGCAGCTTCTTCATCCATTCATCTTTCGATGGACACCGAGGCTCCTTCCACAGTTTGGCTATTGTGGACATTGCTGCTAGAAACATCGGGGTGCAGGTTCCCAGCGTTTCATTGCATCTGAATGTTTGGGGTAAATCCCCAACAGTGCAATTGCTGGGTCGTAGGGCAGGTCTATTTTTAACTCTTTGAGGAACCTCCACACATTTTTCCAGAGTGGCTGCACCAGTTCACATTCCCACCAACAGTGTAAGAGAGTTCCCTTTTCTCCGCATCCTCTCCAACATTTGTGGTTTCCTGCCTTGTTAATTTTCCCCATTCTCACTGGTGTGAGGTGGTATCTCATTGTAGTTTTGATTTGTATTTCCCTGATGGCAAGTGATGCGGAGCATTTTCTCATGTGCATGTTGGCCATGTCTATGTCTTCCTCTGTGAAATTTCTGTTCATGTCTTTTGCCCATCTCATGATTGGGTTGTTTGTTTCTTTGCTGTTGAGTTTAATAAGTTCTTTATA
Organism: Vulpes lagopus; assembly: GCF_018345385.1. NCBI lineage: Eukaryota > Metazoa > Chordata > Mammalia > Carnivora > Canidae > Vulpes > Vulpes lagopus. The sequence continues at coordinate 72,839,578 of NC_054833.1, read as the reverse complement.
GATCTTGGAAACTAGCCCTTTATCCGATACGTCATTTGCAAATATCTTCTCCCATTCTGTAGGTTGTCTTTTAGTTTTGTTGACTGTATCCTTTGCTGTGCAAAAGCTTCTTATCTTGATGAAGTACCAATAGTTCATTTTTGCTTTTGTTTCTTTTGCCTTTGTGGATGTATCTTGCAAGAAGTTACTGTGGCCGAGTTCAAAAAGGGTGTTGCCTGTGTTCTCCTCTAGGATTTTGATGGAATCCTGTCTCACATTTAGATCTTTCATCCATTTTGAGTTTATCTTTGTGTATGGTGAAAGAGAGTGGTCTAGTTTCATTCTTCTGCATGTGGATGTCCAATTTTCCCAGCACCATTTATTGAAGAGACTATCTTTCTTCCAAATGGATAGTCTTTGCTCCTTTATCGAATATTTAGAATTTTTAACATATTCCCTTAAAATGATTGCTAGCTTTTGCAGTCCTCTCTTCTTGGCTTGCTAGGGTTTACAAATCACACCAGGTAATAGATCTTTAACTCTATTATTATTATTACAAAATAATAATAGAAAATGGATTGTGCATGTAGTGCATTTTTTTCTAGGGAATGAAATCACAAAAATAATTAACCACAAAAATTTCACTGTTTGAAAAAGCAAAACAAAACAAACTATAGATGTACAGACAGCTGATTTTCCTCCCATGTGTGGCTCTTCCATAGCTGTATATAACTGTCTAAGGCAATTATCCTCACAGTGACCTCTGTACCGTAGTGGCAAAATCCAGGATAGTCAAGATACTTAAAAGTTGGTTATTCTTGGGGCGCCTGAGTGGCTCAGTCGGTTAAGCATCTGCCTTTGGCTCAAGTCATGATCTTGGGGTTCTGGGATTCAGCCCTGCGTCAGGCTCCCTGCTCCACAAGGAGTCTACTTCTTCCTCTCCCTCTGCACCCCTCCACCCTGGTTCTCATGCTCTGTCTCTCAAATAAATAAATAAAATGTTTTTAAAGGTTGGCTATTCTTTGTGTTTTGTAGTTATGATAAGAGACGAATGAGAAGGTACATCTTTTTCTAGACATTGTTTTTCAAAAATGTTTTTAGATTGGCTAGTGGTATATATAGTTCATTACAGGGCTCCTGATCCAGTGTTTAGGTTGAAAGACAAAAAATATTTTGTATTGACAGAATATCAAGAGCAGATGTACACCAAGGTCTCAAGCATACATTTTAACTTACTTGTGTGTGTGTGTGTGTGTGTGTGTGTGCTGTGAGGAACTATTTTAGAGCCAAAAAGTGATTGTATTCACTAATTATAGGCAGTTTTTTAGTTTTTATATAAAAAAATAATGTTTTAATGTGTTATTCATTGGCTTTCCTCTCTCTCATCCTGAATATGTTTTGAGTGTTTACTTCATGGGCTTGCTTAAGGTTTAATGTGGAACTATCTCAGTGTCCTGGGAAACACAAGTTTTTCATACCCATCAGCTTCCTTAGAAAGTTTAATGTGATTATGAACCACTTCAAGTTGTGGCTATAGTAGCACAGGTATGTGGAAACAGTGTAGTTGTCTGGTAAATTTGATCAAGGTAGAATGTCAAGTTGGATCATTCAAGAGTCAGACCCCCCCCGCCCCCCCCGCCCTGGACACCTGGGTGGCTCAGTGGTTGAGCACCTGCCTTTGGCCCAGGGCGTGATCCCAGAGTCCCGGGATCAAGTCTCACATTGGCCTCCCTGCATGGAGCCTGCTTCTCCCTCTGCCTGTGTCTCTGCCTCTCTCTGTGTCTCTCATAAATAAAAAAATAAAATATTATTTTTAAAAAGAAAAAAACACTTAAAAAAAAAAGAAGAATCAGGACCCGCAAAATATATCCACTTTGGTGTCCGAGAAAATCCAGATTGAATATCTACATTGCTCAAATATGCTAGATTGCCAGATTTCTACTGCAATTGGTGTGCATGCAAACTGCTTACACATGCAGCCTAGAGGGAGTCAGTTCTGTTGAGTGGCTGTCAAAATGTCATCACAACTCATTGCCATTTTTAGATGACAAATCATAAACATGGCTGGCCCTCAGGAAATGATGGTTAACTGTGTGAGGCAGAATGGTGGAAAACCTGGGCTGCACATATAAATGTCAGGTGCCAGGTTTATAAGTGAGGCAGGTCTAGAGTCAGGGTGTGAGGGATGGTAGGAACTGTGAACACTTGAGGGGACCTACCCATCTGAAGGGGCATCTTCACCTTACTTCTGGCCCTCCACTGCCATTTTTCAGCAGAGGCTCAGTGTCGCCAAATCTGCTAATTTTTTTCCCCCAAAACAAGTAGGAAATTCAGATTTTTATATTAAATCTCTCAAACTTTAAGTGTTGACTTTAATTTCCTAAAGCTCTTTGCACTTAGAATCTAAATACTGCAGAAGGCTAAATATGGCCACCAACCTACCATTTTGAGAATTCTGAATGAAGTGACTCCCTAAGAAGAACCTCCCTATTCTGCATTTAGATATATGTCTTTCCAGGAACCTTGGTGAGTGTCTTTTTTTTTTTTTTTAAACAAAAAAACACTGGACTGGGATTTAGGAGATTGGGTAAGCCAACTCTATCTTTCCTGACTGCATGATCAAGGGAAAACCCTTAACTTTTCTTATCCTCAACTTTATAATACATCAATTCATAATACATATTCCCTCATCTATCTCACATATAAAATTTACCCATTAATATTTATTAAAAATTTACTTGACCATATCCTATTTTGCTTAATTCTCAAGAAGGCCTTATAAGATATTCTTAACATGGATGTACAGATGAAGAAACTGAGATTCTGCAAATTTTATGGAAATTGCTCAAGTTTACAGAGCTAATTAGTGATAGAGTGGAGAATCAGACCAGAGCTTTTGATTTTAAGCTCTGGTTTCCACTGTGAAAGCAATTCTTAAAATAGATAAGGAGCTATAATTCATTTAAATCATCATCCTCATCAACAGCAGTATTTTGGCTTGTTCTTGTCTAGCCACTAGACACAGAGTTTACAAGTGAAATCTAACCTGGGTAAATCACCGTATATCTCTAGGTCTCAGTTTTTTTGGCTCTTAAGTGGGAGAAGTAAGACTGGAGAAGAAGTTCAAATTGGTATTTCGATGGCTATATTTTGCTCAGAGATATAGTTGGTTGGGCCTAAATAATTTTTTTTCTGTTTTTTAAAAATCTAAGTTATTGAGGTAGTATAGCTTACATAAAATAAAGGGTACATATAGTAAGTGTATGATTTGATAAATTTTAACACCTAAACACACCCATGAAAACCATTACCACAATCAAGATGATAAGCATATCCAACACCCCCAAAGTTTCCTTATGCCCCTTTGTAATCCATCCCTGACTTTCCACTCTCTGTTCCAGGTAACAACCGATCTGTTTTCTTTTACTATACATTTGTTTGTATTCCCTAGAATTTTATCTAAATGGAACCATACAGGTTATACTTTTTTTGGTCTGGTTTCTCTTACTCAGCTTGACTATTTTGATATCTATTCATATTATAATGTGTATGATGAGTTTACTCCTTATGATAGATGAGTAGCGTTCCATCATATGGAAGCACAATAGTTTGTTTATCCACTTACTTGTTGATGGACATTCTGGGCTATTCCCGATTGGGGCTATTATAATTATACCTACTAGATCATCTAAGCAGATCAACAAGAAAACAAGGGCTTTGAGTAACACTCTGGACCAGATGGACTTCACAAATATATTCAGAGCATTCCATTCTAAAGCAACAGAATACACATTCTTCTCGAGTGTACATGGAACATTCTCCAGAATAGATCATATACTGGGTCACAAATCAGGTCTCAACCAGTACCAAAAGTTTGAGATTATTCCCTGCATATTTTCATACCACAATGCTTTAAATCTTGAACTCAATCAAAAGAGAAAATTTGGAAGGAACACATGGAGGTTAAAGAGCATCCTACTAAAGAGTGAATGGGTCAACCAGGAAATTAAAGAAGAATTTAAAAAATTCATGGAAACAAATGAAAGTGAAGACACAACCTTTGGGATGAAGCAAAGGCGGTTCTAAGAAGGAAATATATAGCAATACAAGCCTTTCTCAAGAAACAAGAAAAGTCTTAAATATACAACCTAACCTTACATCTAAAGGAGCTGAAGAAAGAACAGCAAATAAAGCCTAAATCCAGCAGGAGAAGAGAACTAATAAAGATTAAAGCAGAAATCAATGAAATAGAAACCAAAAGAACAGATCAACAAAACTAGGAGCTTGTTCTTTGAAAGAATTAAAAAATATTGATAAACCCCAGCCAAACTTATCAAAAAGAAAAGAGAAAGGACTCAAATAAATACAATCATGAATGAAAGAGGAGAGATCACAGCCAACATCAAAGATACAAACAATTATAAGAACATATTATAAGCAACTATATGTCAACAAATTAGGCAATCTGGAAGAAATGGATGCATTCCTAAAAAGATTTAAACTATCAAAACTGAAACAGGAAGAAACAGAAAACCTTACTATTATTGTATTACTATTGGTTACTTCCTCTATGTTTGTTATTAGCTGCTTTATATATTTGGGTACTTCCATGTTAAGTGCATAAATATTTACAATTGTTAAATCTTCCTGTTGGATTTTCTCCTTTATGATTATGTGTCCTCCTTTGTTTCTTGTTACAGTCTTTGTTTTAAATTCTATTTTATCCAGTATAAATATCCCTGCCTCAGTTTTCTTCTCACTTCCATTTGCATGATAAATGCTTTCCCATCTCTTCACTTTCAATCTGCATATATCTCTAGGACTGAAATGAGTTTCTTGTAGGCAGTATACAGATAGGTCTGGCTTTTTTGTCCATTCCATCACTCTATGTCTTCTAATTGGGCATTTAGTCCATTTACATTCATGATAATTGTTGTTCAGTAATTTACTTAATTGCCATTTTGTTACATGTTTTATGGGTGTTTTTGTAGTTCTTTTCTGTTCCTTTCTTCTCTTGCTCTCTGCTCTCATGATTTTCTGTTTCTTTCATGATATACTTGGATTCCTTACTCTATTTTATTGCATACCTATTATTAGTTTTTCATTTGTGGTTACCATTAGTTTTGTGTATAACATCTTATGCATATGGCTGTCTATATTAAGTTGATGGTCACTTAAGTGGACCCCGCTGCATTTTTAATTCCTTTCTCACCTAAGTTTTTGGCATATGGTGTCATATTGTATATCCTTTTATTTTGTAAACTCCTTGACTGAGTTTTTTATACATATACTTAATTGTACTGCTTTTATGCTTCCTACTTTTCTTACTCCTGCTTATAATCTTTCCTTTCCATTCATTGTCCCCTTTAAAATTATTTGCAGGGCTGGTTTAGTGGTCATGAATTTCTTTAATTTTTATTTGTCTGGGAAACTCTTTATCTCTCCTTCTATTCTGAATGGTAGCCTTGCTAGATAGAGCATTCTTGGCTGTAGGTTTTGTTTTCTTTTAGCACTTTGAATATATCATGCTATTCCCTTCTGGTCTGCAGTTTCTGTTGAAAAATCATCTGTAGCATTATGGGTTTGTTTTGCATGTAACTTTTATATTGCTGCTTTTTTTTTTAAAGATTTTATTTATTCATGAGAGATAGAGAGAGATTGGCAGAGACATAGGCAGAGGGAGGAGCAGGCTCCCCTAGGGAGCCTGATGTGGGACTTGATCTCTAAACCCCAGGATCATGCCCCGAGCCAAAAGCAGAGCTTAAATACTGAGCCATCCAGGTGTTCCTCTCTTGCTGCATTTATTTGTTTGTTTTGTTTTATTTATTTATTCATGAGAGACACAGAGAGGCAGAGACACAGGTAGAGGGAGAAGCAGACTAGTCACAGGGAGCCAGATGCGGGACTTGATCCCGGGACTGGGATCACACTCTGAGCAGAAGGCAGAGGCCCAACCTCTGAGCCACCAGGCATCCCTCTCTTGCTGCTTTTAAAAGTCTCTTTGTCACTATTTGTTTGCCATTTTAATTACTATGTATCTTGGTGTGGACCTCTTTGGGTTAATTTTGTTGGGATCTCTGTGCCTCCTACATCTGGATTTCTGTTTCTTTCCTCAGATGGGGGAATTCTTCATGTATTATTCCTTCAAATAAATTTTCTGTCCCCTTCTCTCTCCCTTTTCCTTCTGGAATTCCTATAATGCAAATGTTATTATGCTTGATGGTGGCAGTGAATTCCACTGGTCTGTTTTTATTTATTATTATTACTTTTTCTCTCTCTTGTTCAGCTTGATTCCTTTCTATTGCTCTGTCCTCCAGATCGTTGATCTGTCCTTCTTCTTCCTCTTGTCTACTATTTACTTCACTGAGGCTATTTTTCACTTACAGTTACTGAGTTCTTCATCTCTGATGGTTCTTTTTTTAATGTTTTCATCTCTTTGTTGAGAGTCTCACTGAGGTCCACTGCTCTTTTTTCAAGTCCAGAGAGTAGTCTTAAATTCTCTATCAGATATATTACTTATCTCCTTTTCTTTTAGCTCTTTTGCTGTGATTTTGTCCTGTTCTTTCATTTGGAACATATTCTTCTGTCTCCTCATTTTGTGTAACTCTCTGTGCTTGTGTCTATGTGTTAGGAAAGTTAGCTGTATCTCCTGCTCTTAAAATAGTGGCTTTATGAAAGCACCACTTTGGGGGGGCTTCAACCAAGGGTATATTTGAGGAGGCAGGTTTGCAGGAGAATGGGGTAGGAGGGTGGGAGTTTGGGAGTGCAGTGTTAGCAATGTTTGGGCAGGTCTGCAATGGGAGGGGAACTGGAGCCAGGCCAGGCAGAAAGGGAGGGGACATGTCTCTAGGAGAACTTAGGGGGATGAGTGCACTAATAACAAGTTTGGTAGAAAGTGTTGGTGCTATGCTGGTTTCTGTAGGTGTCCCTGTGTCTAGGCTGAGGGACAAGGGAGGGAAATGGCACTTTCCAATTCTTTTGCTCTTGGAAAAGTCTCCCAAAGTTCTTTGCCCCTCCAGCACATGCTCTGAGATTAATAAACAAATCTCCTTGCTGTGTACCCCAGGCATTTTTCAAACTGTTGCTTCTATGGTGTATCTTCATGGGACTGTTTGCTGTGCTGTCCCTTTAATGGCAGGGACTCAGTTTCTTCTTACTCTCCTTTCTCTCCCAGAGCTGAGCCTGCTCATTTTTAACGTCCAAGGTGTTAAGCCCCGCTGAGTGTAAGAACTCACAAAATTATGCTCCTCTGATTTTCAAAACTCTATGTTATCGGGATTCATATTATCTGTTAGGGGTCCCCAGTGTGACAGTCTGTTTCTCTCCCATTTCCATGCCTTCTGTGTCCATCCCTCCCAGAGACAGTCCCACAGGTCCATTTAGCTCCTGACTGCATCTCTGCCCTTCCTATTCTCTCATTGTGGTCTTTTTTCTACACTTAGCTGTGGAGAGTCTGTTCTGCCAATCTTTGGATTGCTTTCTGGGTTATTTACATTGATGTGGGTGCTATTTAATTGTATTTGTGGGATGAGGTGAGCTTAGGATCCTCCTATTCCAACATCTTCCCCGGAAGTCCCTCTTTTTTCTTATTATTGAGTTTTGAATATCCTTTACAAATTCTGGATAAAGTATTTACTTTTTAATTTTTTTAGAAAGAGCCATGCATTTTTAAAATTTTTTACCTATTAGATAGAGATAGAATGAGTGTACACACAGAGTGAGAGAGAGAAGCAGATTCCTGCCAAGCTGGGAGCCCAACACAGGGCTTGATCCCAGGACCCTGAGATCATGACCTAAGCCAAAGGCAGAGACACCCAACTGACTGAAGCCACCCAAGTGCCCCTAGATACAAGTCTTTATCAGATACATGACTTATAAGTATTGTCTCTCAGTCTGTGGTGTAATTTTTTCATTCTTTTAATAGTGTCCTTTAAAAAGCAGGGGTAGGGGATCCCTGGGTGGCTCTGTAGTTTGGTCCTGCCTTTGACCCAGGGCATGAGAGAGAGAGGAAGGAGCAGGCTCCCCACTGAGCAAGGAACCCAAGTCAGGACTCCATTCCAGGACCTGGGGATCAAACCTGAGCTGAAGGCAGACACCTAACCTACTGAGCCACCCAGGTGCCCCATCTTCTTTTTTATTAATGAGTAGTATTCCATAAGATGGGTTTGCCACATTTTATTTATTTATTTTCTGTTGATGGACATTTGATTGTTTCCAATGCTTTACATTATAAATAAAGCTGCAGTGAACATTGATGTGTAAACCTTTGTACATATATTTTATTTTCTTTTGGGTAAATATCTCTGAATGAAATTGTGGGATCGTAAGTAAGTATATATTTAGCTTTAAAAGAAACTCTTAATGGGGCACCTGGGTGGCTCAGTAGTTGAGAGTCTGCCTTTGGCTGAGGTCAAGATCTCAGGGTTGTGGGATCAAGTCCTGCATTGGGCTCCCTGCGGGTAGCTCCTTCTTCTTCTGCTTATGTCTCTGCCTTTCTCTCTCTCTGTATCTTTCATGAATAAATAAATAAATAAAATCTTTTTAAAAAAGTCTTAAATAAAAAGAAACTCTTAAAAAGTTTACCACAGTGGTTGTAACATTTTTCACTCTCACCAACAATATATGAGAAACCTAGTGGCTTTCCATGCTCTTAACATGTGTTGTTTTAGTCTAGTTTTAGCCATAGTACTGCATATGTGAATAGCTTATTGTAATTTTAATTTGCATTTTCCTGATAACTAATGATGAGCATTTTTCAGTGTTTACTTATCATTCACTGAAAGGTGTTTTTTGATGAGCAAATGCTTTTAATTTTGTTGAATTCTTATTCATCAATTTTCTCTTTTAGAATTTCTGCTTTCTCTGTACAAAGAAATCTTTGCCTAGTCCCTCATAAAGATATTCATATTTTATTTTATTCCTAAGAACTTTATAGGTTTAGCTTTTACATTTAAGCACTAATTCACCTCAAATTAAATTTTCTTTATACTATAAGGTACAGATAAAGTTTGCTTTTTCCCCCAGCATAATTTGTTAGACTTTCTTTTTGTCATTGAATTACATCGGTGCCTTTGTAAAAAAGAAGAAATCAATTATCAGGGTATGTGTGAGCCTATTTCTGGACTCCCTATTCTTTCTTTTTTTCTCTATTCTTTTCCATTGATATATTTTTCTGCCTCTATGACATATTTACAGTATTTTTTCTAGCCCACGAGCATGATACAGCATTCCATCTGTTTAGGACATCTTTAATTTCTCTCAATAATACATTGTAGTTTTGCAGCGCAGAAGTCTTTTTGTTTCTTTTGTTAAATTTACTTATAGATTTTTTTTATGTGCTTTGGTGCTATTATAAATGGAATTTATTTTAAAATTCAATTTCTAATTGTTTGTTGCTAATATATAGACATATAATGGATTTTTGTATTATTGGCTGTATATACTGAGACCTTGCTAAATTCACTTACCAAATTGAGTAGTAGGGTTTAAAAATTGTTGTTGTTTCTTTTGGGTATCTATGTCCACATCATGTTGCCTCTAAGTAAAGACAATTTAATTTTTTCCCCAGTATTTATGCCTTTTTTTGATCTTTTTTGCCTCATGAAACTGGCAAGCCCATTAATGGGATATTGAACAGAAAGGTGAGAATGTATATCCTTACCTTGTCTCTCATATTAGGGAGAACATGGTAAATATTTTACCATTAATCATGTTATTAGCTATAGGTTTTCCTTAGATACCTTTTATCAGATTTTGGAGGTTATCTTTAATTTCTTGATTTATAAGATATTTCTTTTAAAATCATGAATGCATGTTGGATTTTTTCATGTGCTCTTTTTCTTTAGCTATTGTGCTCATTAAATAATTTTATCTTTAAGTCTGTTAACTATATTGATTAGATTTGTGAATTACATAATTTTAGAATGTTAGAGCAAAGGATGCCTAGGTGGCTCAGCAGTTGAGTATCTGCCTTTGGCTCAGTATGTGATCCCAGAGTTCCAGGATTGAGTCCCACATAGGGCTCCCTGTGGGGAGCCTGAATCTCCCTCTGCCTATGTCTCCGCCTCTTTCTCCGTGTCTCTCATGAATAAATAAATAAAATCATAAAAAAAAGAATGTCAGAACAACCTTGCATTACCAGGATAAACCTAACCTGGTCACAATATATTGTCCTTTTTATATTATTGAATTTAATTTGCTAATATTTTGTTAAAGAGTTTTGTATCTAGTTCATGAGAAAGATTGGTTTGATTACTTCTTTTCTTGACATATCTTTTATTAGGTTTTGTTATTAAGGCATGGCTTATAAAATGAATTAGAAAGTAGTCTCTGGGGGTGCCAGGGTGGCTCAGTAGCTGAGCATCTGCCTTTGGCTTAGGGCATGATCCTGGGGTCCCCAGATCGGGTCCTGCATCAGGCTCCTTGTGGGAAGAATGCATCTCTCTCTGCCTGTGTCTCTGTCTCTCTCTGTGTGTATCTTTCATGAACAAATAAATAAAATCTTAAAAAGCTAAGGGTTTTCTTTGTGGAGAGGTTTTTTTTTTTTTTTTTTTTTTTTTTTTTTTTTTTTTGTGGAGAGGTTTTAAATTAAGAATTCAGTTTTCTAAAAAAAAAAAAAAAAAAAAAGAATTCAGTTTTCTTTCATAGGTAAGCAGCTATCTTTATCAGTCATGTTGTGTTATTCAAAAAATTAATTCATTTCATCAACATTGTTTAATGTGTTGGCATGAAGTTGTTCAAAATAACCCCTTATTATAGCCTTATCCTTTAATGTATGTAGGATCTGATCTTGATGTTGGTTATTTGTGGATTCTTTTCTCTTGCTTATTTTTTAAAATTTTATTTTCAAGCAATCTCTACATCTAATGTCGGGTATGAACTTGCAACCCCAATATCGAGAGTCCCACGCTTTATGGACTGAGCCAGTCAGGCATCCCATCTTTCCTCATTTTTTTTTTAAAGATTTTATTTATTTATTTATTTATTTATTTATTTATTTATTTATTTATTTATTATTGAGAGATACACAGAGAGAGAGAGAGAGAGAGGCAGAGACACAGGCAGAGGGAGAAGCAGGCTCCATGCAGGGAGCCCCACGTGGGACTCGATTCCGGGTCTCCAGGATCATACCCTGGGCCGAAGGCAGCGCTAAACCACTGAGCCCCCAGGGCTGCCCTCTTTCCTCAAGGAGCCTGATGTGGGTCCCGATCCTGGACCCTAGGATCATGCCCTCAGCCAAAGGCAGGCGCTCAACCGCTGAGCTACCCAGGCGTACCTACTGAATTTTTTTTAATACTTACTACCTTTTTCTGCTTACTTTGAGCTTATTTTGCTTTCTTTTCTAGCTTCCTAATGTGGAAGCTTAGATCATGATTATAGATCTACCTGTTTTCTAATATAAATATATAAAGTTATAAACTTCCTCTTTATATATGAACTTCCTCTTTCAGCTGAATTCCCCCAATTTTTAAAAAAAAATTTTTATTTTTTGATTTGACAGAAAGGGAGAGAGAGCACAAGCAGGGGGAGTGGCAAGCGGGAGGAGAAGAAGCAAGGTTCCTGTGGAGCAGGAAGCATGGCTCCATCCCAGGACCCCAGGATCATGACCTGAGCTGAAGGCAGACACTTAACCAAATGAGCCACCCAGGCACCCCTGAATTCCCCAAGTGTTAATGAATTGAGCTTTCCTTGTCATTTAGTCAATGTATTCTAGTTCAATTGTTCTTTGATCTCAAGGTTATTAAAAATGTTAATTCTCGGATTTCTATGGATTTCCACATATATTTTAATATTAATTTCTAACTTACTTGACTCATAGAGCATATACTCTATGGCTTCAGTATTTTGATATATTCAGACTTATTTTATTGCTCAGCATACGGGTATTTCTTGATGAATGGTCTGTAGGTGCTTAAAGAAAGGGAGACAGAACATGAGAGACTCCTAACTCTGGGAAACGAACAAGGGGTGGTGGAAAGGGAGGTGGACGGGGGTGGGGGGGGGTGACTGTGTGATGGGCACTGAGGGGGGCACTTGATAGGATGAGCACTGGGTGTTATGCTATATGTTGGCAAATTGAACTCCAATAATAATTTAAAAAAGAATGTGTATTCTTCAGTTGTTGGATATAGTGTTCCATAAATACTTACTAAATCAAGCTGGTTGATAGTGTTCAAATTTTTATATTTTCACTAATTCTCTATTTTCTTTTTGTATCAGTTACTAAGAGAGAAGTGTTCAAGTGTCCAACTATGATTGTTCATTTTCTTTTCTCCCTCTACTTTTGTCAATTGTTGCTTCCCATATGCTTTTAAACCCTATCATTAGGACATACACATTTAGGAACATATACATATAAACACACAAAAATTTAAGATTTTTATGTGTTTTTGATGAACTGGCTCTTTTGTCATTATGAAATACCCCTATTTTTCTATAATGATACTCTTTGTTTTGAAGACTATTTTTCTGATAATAGGAAAGCCATACCAGTGTTTTAAAAGTTACTGTTGGAAAAAAAAATAAAAATAAAAATAAATAAAAGTTACTGTTGGTGTGGTGTATCTTTTTTGTTTTTGTTTTCAATCTGTGCTTTCATATTTCACAAATATTTCACATTTCATATTTCAGCAAATAGGAAATTTGTGCTTCCTCTCCTCATAACCTTGGACTTTGCCTCCATAGAAAAAACTCTTCCACTAGGCTCATAATAAGAGTCCATTTAGGGGCACCTGGGTGTCTAATTCAGTTAAATGTCTGCCTTTGGCTCAGGTCATGATCTTGTGGTCCTGGTCATGATCTTGAGGTCCTGGGACTGAGCCCTGTGTTGAACTCCCTGCTCAGTGGGGAGTATGCTTCTCCCTCTCCCTCAGCTGCACAACCTCTCCCCCACCCCCTGCCATTCATGCCCTTTCTCTCTTAAATAAATAAATAAAAATCTTTTTTAAAAAAAGAGTCCTATTAAAGTTTAAGCTGCTTTCTAGTTACTTTGGGTTCCTCATGCCAAGAACCCATTAGAAAAGTAAAGGAATTAAAATCCTTGCAGGAATAATTGGCCCTAATCATCAGGAAGAGATGCTGTTTTTTGAAAGTAACTTTTTATTGCACATGGCATGGCCACACAGAACCCTAAAGGTCTATACAGTGATCCTCCTACTGAAGGTTTCCATTAACTCCATAAAACATCTTTTCCTGCCATAGACATCCTCCAATAACATATGGTCTACTGGTCACATAGACCCAAGCAGCAGGGCCATTTGCACCCCACTTGGTCCTACAGAAGAGCTCTTTCTTTTATATAGTTGCTGTAGTGTTGTAGGGACCTTCTTCCTGAGAATCTGACCTCTTATTTAGTCAATTGACTTCTGGTCAGAAAACTGGTCCTGGCCTAGAACCTGGGTAAAGTATCATGAATTTTTACTGGGGGAGCTGCCTCTGCCTCCTAATCACCCATCCTTGATTTTTTTTGTTTGGATGGTTTAGCAATGCCCTTGGTAGGCTGCCCATGTATCTTGTTTCTAGGGATTCTGTGTTCTATTAAACATCTCCATAATTCTGTGAGCCAGGCTTCTCTGACTGCCCCTTCAACCTCACTGTTTGTCACAATAATCATGTCAGTGTTGTGTCTACATTTAGCACTTCTACCTGGGGGTACCTGGGTGTATCAGTGGTTGAGCTTTTTTCATTTTTTCATGCCCTTTGGCTCAGGGCATGATCTTGGGGTCTTGGGATTCAGTCCTGCATCGGGCTCCTTGCAGGAAGCCTGCTTCTCCCTCTGCCTATGTCTCTGCCTCTCTCTCTCTCTCATGAGTAAATAAATAAAATCTTTTAAAAAAAAGGTTAGTCTGTAAAAAAATAATAAAGCACTTATATCTGGTCTTTATTTGGGGATATTATCATCTCTATTAATGTCAACAGTCCCAGTCTTATAACAGCAACTCTTATTCTGGCCTACAGATGACGGCCATCACTGACATCCATCCCCTTTTCCATACCTACTTCTTGACTTCAATTCTTTCTTTTCATGTTTATCTTCATGATCTTAAATAACATATAGCTATAACTTGTTTTTTCAGTTTTAGTCATTATCTATTGACTTTCCACTAAGAAATACGGGCTCCCTCTCACAATCAGCACCACAGGCACCATTACCATACATTTCCCATCCTCTTGCTCTTCCATCATAATCTATTATAATTTTGGCTAGATTCATTGTTTGCAATATTATGCCTATGCAAATGCTAACTACAGTTAAGCCATGCAGCCTATTATATTTATTTTTCCTTTTTGCACACATTTTGTATTCCATGGAAAAATAATTGTTTATATTTTTGTTTATTTAGTTTTATATATGTTTATACCAATTCATCCCAAAATTTCCTCAAAAGCAAAACTTTCTCTGAGGCCTAAATTTACCTAAGAGTCTATTAGATGGTGCTTTTTCTCTCAGAGTCTTAAGACTTCTTTCACTCTAGGCTAATTTCCTCTAATCAGTTATTCAGTTTTCCTCCTGGAACATGCCTACATTGTCATCCTGAAAATACCTTTCTTCTCTCTTTTTCCTAGATTTAATGTATTCTTTTTTCTTTATTTCCTGAATACGGGCATATATCCTCTGATCATAACCTTAGAGAGGGTGTGTGGCAGGCTGAGTAATGGCTCCCTGAAGATCTTTGTGTCCTAATCCCCAGAACATAGCAAAAGGGACTTTATAGATTGAGTAAATTAAGGATTTTGTGATATTATCCTGGATTATCCAAATATGTCCTATGTAGTCACAAGACTTATTATAAGAGAGGAGAAGTGAATGTGGAGGCACAGTGAGATTTGAAAAATGCTATACCATTGGCTTGGAAAATGGAGGAAGGGGCCACGAATCAAGGAATGCAAAGCATGGACTCTAGAAGCTGGAAAAAACATATTCTCCTGTAGAGTCTCCAGAAAGAATTAGCCTTGCCAGCACCTTGACTTTAGCCCAGTAAAACTGATTTTGGGTTTCTGGCCTACCAAACTAAGAGAATAAATGTGTATTATTGGGGCAGCCTGGGTGGCTCAGCGGTTTAGCGCCACCTTTAGCCCAGGGCCTGATCCTGGAGACCTGGGATGGAGTCCCACGTCGGGCTCCCTGCATGGAGCCTGCTTCTCCCTCTGCCTGTGTCTCTGCCTCTCTCTCTCTGTCTCTCATGAATAAATAAATAAAATCTTTAAAAAAAATGTGTATTATTTTAAACTACCAAGTTTGGAGTAATTTATTACAGAGACCATAGAAAACAAATGCAGAGTACATGGGAGATACTTCTGAGGCTTTGCATGTCCCGAATATTCTTTTCTCACTCTAAATGATAGTTTAGCTGAGTATAGAATTCTAAGTAGAAAATAATTTTCCTTCAGAGTTTTTAAAGCATTTCTCCAAGGCCATTTCTTTTCATTTCAGCCATAATTATTTTTAATTTCCACGACTATTGTTCATTGCCTCTTAGTCCCCCTCTCAACCACCTGATGCTCTTCTTATTTCATAAAAGCAATATCTTCACTTATCTTTCACATATGAATGATGGTGTGTGTGTGTGTGTGTGTCTGTATGAGTAAGTTTTCTTCTACCTAAATAGTCTATTGCTTCTAAGTTGCTTTTTTCTTGTTTATGTTTACTTCTTTTATGTTTCGAACCTTTCCTCAAGGGTGTTCTTTGGCTGTCAGCATGTATCACTTTATTGAAGTAGAATTCACATACATTAAACTAACTATATTTAAAATGTGTGATTTCCTGCTTCTCCCTCTGCCTGTGTCTCTGCCTCTCTCTCTCTCTCTCTGTGACTATAATACATAAATAAATAAAAAAATAAAAATAAATAAAATGTGTGATTTGATAAGCATGTCATTTATTAAGGGTTCTAAGTATGTGAGCTGGGGAGAAAGAGAGAGAGAGAGAGAATCTTAAGCAGATTCTAGCCCAGCACTGCAGCTAATGTGGGGATCAATCTTAGGATCCTGAGATCATGACCTGAGAGAAATCAAGAGTTGGACACTTAACCAACTGAGCCACTCAGGCACCCCACTACGATGAGTTTTAATGTATCTATACACCTGTGAAAACATCACCAAGATAATAAATCTAACCATCACTTTCATGCCATGTCCTTATGCCTGTTTGTCATTCATCCTTTCATTTCTCTGTTATCTGCTTTTTTGTCACTGTAGATTAGTTAGTTTGCACTTCCTAGAATTTTATAGAAATGAAATCATGTAGGGCAGCCCTGGTGGCTTAGCGGTTTAGCACCGCCTTCAGCCAAGAGCCTGATCCTGGGGATCCGGGATCCAGTCCCACATCGGGCTCCCTGCATGGAGCCTGCTTCTCCCTCTGCCTGTGTCTCTGCCTCTCTCTCTCTCTGTGTTTCTCATGGATAAATAAGTAAAATCTTTTAAAAAAATGAAATCATGTAGTATATATTCTATATAAAAATCTATCTTCTTTTACTCAGCCTAATTTTTATATTTTATATTTTAATAACATTCCTTTTTATTGATAAATAGTATTTCATTGTATGAGCACATTGAAGTTTATCCATTTACCTGTTGGTAGACATTTGGATTGTTTCCAATTTTTGGCCATTACAAATCAAGCTGTTTTACATTTTCATATGAAATTTTTTTTGGGGTGGGGAACTATTTGGTCCAGTTGTTATTTTATAGATGAGAAAATTGATGTTGAAAGAGGTCAAATGACTTGCTTATGGCATATAATATCCATGACAAAGTTTGGATATCATTGCAACTCTCTCAATCATCAGTAAATTGTTTTTACTCACTTGACTATATAATTCATATTGACATGACTTGGATTAATTAATTCAGGGACTATTTATTAGCATCTATTAATTTAAACTTTCATTAATTGCATAGACTAGGACTAGTTAGGGTGCTTCGCTAGTATATTGGTTCAGTTTTACAAAGTTTAAAATGCTTTCCTGGGGCTGCCTGGCTGGCTCAGTTGGTAGAGCATGTGATTCTCCGGATCATGAGTTTAAGCCCCACGTTGGGCATAGAGCTTACTTAAAAATAAATAAATAAATGCGTTTCTGTAGTATTTTCTCAGATCTATGCTATGTGAAAATAAGTCTGGTATTTTTTAAGGACTGAAATGCTATCCAAAGCAACATTTTAAGATGGAGTTTTATTACCTCTACCTGAGGAGGCTCTGTTAATTGCCTGGAATAAAGACTGTTCTTGATGACCTCTATGTTCCATTCTAAATATTTTGATAAAAAACACATTTGAAGTTTAAAATATGATCATTGTATTAGAGCACAGGATTGTATAAGTCCCTGAATTAGGAATCAAGTCTGGAAATTATAACCATTATAAATATGTGCTAGTCGAATACATTAAAAGATGGAAGATGAGTTGTCTGAGTCTAGTTCATGATGGGGCTGAGAACAGACATGTTTGCTGCTGTAGGCTTGAGCAGACTGGAGATGAGGATACCTGGAATTAAACCTTCCCACTGGGACTAGAGCAGGTCTCAGGTAATGGGCGGGTGTCCAATCCAGCAGACATAATCCAGAGCCCAGAGGATTTGGATGACAATTGGGCTGTAACTGACGTATTAATTGAGAGTCCTCTGAATAAGGTCTTCCAAAAGGAGAAGGAAAGATTTGTCAGTGCTCATCTAATCTTTTCGGGGAGCCAGAGTGACCTGGTTTTGGTGCAACTGTACCTGTTGTCCAAAAGAAACAGGTACAGAGAAGAAAAGTATATCTAATTACTTTTTTAAAAGCCTCTAAGACTATCCAATGCTCTTTATTCATGTTCTTTGTTCATTAAAACTCCTTTTCCTTGATTTGCTCCATGTGAAAGTCTGTATGGACATATGTATTGATTTGTCTTGGATAAATACCTAGAAGTGGAATAGTTGGCTCATGTGGTAGATACAAGTGTAGGTTTTAACTATACAACTATTTTCCAAGGTGATTGTACTATTTTAAATTTCCATCAGCAATGTATGAAAGTCTAGTTTCTCCACATCCTTGCCAATACTTGATATAGTTCATCTTTTTAACTTTAGTTACACTAGTAAGTATGTAATAATCTTTCATTATGGTTTTAGTTTACATTTCCTTGATTATTAAGGATGTTGAAAATCTTTTCATGTATTTCTTTGCCATCTGTATTTCTACTTTAGTGGTGTTTGTTCAAATATTTTGCTCATTTAAAAAGTTAAGATTTTTGTCTTTTTATCATAGAATGGTAAGAGCTTTTTCGTATATGCCAGATGCAAGTCTCTACTTGGACATATATTTTGCAAATATTTTACCCCAATGACTTACTTTTTATTTTCATAACAGTGTCTGTTGAAAAGCAAAAGGTTTTAACTTTGAAGAAGTCAAAGTTTTCAATATTTTTGTTTTGTGGTTCATGGCTTTTGTCTCTTCTTTAAAGAAATCTTTATCAAACCCAAGATAACTAAGATTTTCTCCTATCTTTTCTTTCAAAAGTTGTATAGGCTATCCCATTTTGGTATTGGTTTTACTAAAAAACCCCTACTGTTTGTGAATTTCTTGTTTATGAATTTCTGATGATGATACTAGATTGGGGAGATGTTACACACGCACACACATGGCAGCACAGAGATACAGCATGGACAAGAAGGGCACATGGACTATACAGCAAGAAAGCCAGTTTGTCTTTTTATCATCTTTTTTTACCCACTGTACAAATGGAACAAAACATATAAAAATCAAGATTGTATTAGAAATCCAGGCTGTATTATCACCAAATTTATATCCTTCTTGCACCCCATAATGTAGAGGTTTGAAGAAAAAAAGAATAATAAGCAACGATTTATTGAGTAGGTGCCATGCCAAACACTGTGTTGGGAACTTTATAGTCAAGGTACAATGTATATTATTTTATACTTAAAATGATTTTATATTTTGGTTCAATTATTATCTCTTTTTTCACATGAGCATATTATATCATAAAGAAGTAAAATAACTTATTCAGATCATCTAACCAAGTCTGTCTAATGCTAGAGCCATGTTCTTAGTCATCAATAATAATAGCTAATAAATTTTGGCTGCTTACTGTGTGATAGACCCTTTACAAGTATTAGCTAATTAAAAATTTTTTTAAAAAGTATTAACTAGGGCAGTGGCCCAGTGGTTTAGCGCCACCTTTGGCCCAGGGTGTGATCCTGGAGATCTGGGATCAAGTCCCACGTCAGGCTCCCTGCATGGAGCCTGCTTCTCTCTCTGCCTGTGTTTCTGCCTCTCTTTCTCTCTCTCTCTCTCTGTATGTGTCTCTCATGAATAAATAAAATCTTTAAAAAGTAAAATAAAATAAAAAAATAAAAGTATTAACTGGTGTAATCTTTGGAACAAAAGTAGCAGGTATGACTATTATGCCTTTTTACAGATGAGGAATACTAGACTCCAGTTCTCACAGCTACTAAGAGCAAAATCAGGATTTGAATCCCTGTAATCTGGCTCTTGAGTCTTTAATTGTAGTCACCATGCTACTCAGTTTCTCCAAGAATAATTGATGGCTGTTTTTGTTGGATAAATCAAGCAAATGCCCCAGATGAATCTCCCTCTCCAACAACTTTTTCAAATGTTAGGTAGTTTCTTTTACATCCCTCTTGGCACCTACCCTCAGTGACTTGTCACTTCCCTGTTCCTTCTCAACCTTCCCACCATGACTTACCCTGGCTATACCTTCTAAGTGTCCATGGTGATAAACAGAGCCATGTGTGTGCTAGTGGGAGAGGCCTAGGTAGGTGACTGCCTCCCTAAGCAGCAAGAACCTCAGGAAGTACCTTAGGAGCCTGATCCAGGACCCTCTAGAGTGGCTCCTCTTGGACTCTAATCCATTTGCATCCACCACTGGGTTGGTTAAGGGAGAAGGCAGGGCCATAGAAGACCCACAGGAGGAACCTATGGGTTGCCTATAGCTTTTGGAACATCCTACCACTTAAGTATTGTGCAGAGAGAGATGTAATTTAGGCTTGAGTCCTACCGTTTTGCCTTAATTCTTGTGACTTGGGGCAAGTTTCTTAACCTCTTTTCATTTTAGTTTATTTGTTCGTAAAAGAGAGAGACAAGACTGACTTCATAGGAATTTTGATGGTCTAATTTTGATGGTCTTGTATGTAAATAACAATATAATAACATCTAACATTTATTAAGTGCCCAGTCTGTGTGAGGTACTCATAAGAGCACTTTTCATAAGTTAACTCATTTAAAGTTCACAACAATGTGGAATAGGTACTATCATTATCATCATCACTATTTTACAGATGAAAGACCAAAGCCCAGAGAACTAAGATATTTGTCCACACTCAGCAGAGATCAGGAAACCTGGAGCATGAGCCTCAGCAGCCTGATCCTAAGCACTGGCATTTAGTAACTTGCATAAATATTTCCTTTGTCCTTTAAAAACAAAACAAAACAAAACAGGAAGAGGCTTTTCTAACCTGTTCGTTGAGAACTAGTGTGTTAGACCTAAACTTCAGGAGATCTGGGATGCCCAAGGGAGTGTTTACCCAGGTCTGGACCAGTTGAGGTTAGGTTCCAGTTTTGGCTCTGACCAGCTGTGTGACCTTGGGCAAGGAAGTTCCACTTCCCTGAGTCCCACGTTTTTCTTTTATAAAATGTTGAAGGGGGTATGCTAGTTAATTTCCAAGGCCCGTTCCAGCTGTCACATTCCTCACGTCTATGATTCTGTGATTAAGTTCCTGGAAGGTTTAAGTACTGATAAAAGTGCCATTAAGTTCTGTATACTCAGCACTGGCAGCCTTCTGTTACCTAAGATACCTGGGACCAGCAGTTATGGGGTGGGGGTGGGGCTGGGGCTGGGGGCAGGGTGGGTGGACAGGAAAGGCTCCTTGTCTGGAAACTATGTGTTGTACTGTAGACCAGGGAGACTGCTCAGCAAAGTGCAGTGTCACCGAGTTTCCTCTGATTCCAGGCCATAGTGTATCAAGACTGACCATCAAAGACAGTTTCTTAACAAGGGAACCTTGTGCAGTAAGTTCCTCAGGCAAGTGACCAAATAATTGAGACAGGATTGAATGGGTCTCAGGCAGAGAAACTTGGAGGACAGACCTATTTGGGCAATGAACTGGTTGACCCAAGGCCTCTCTGTCTATCATTCCTTGACCTCAGGTCAGAGTGGTAGAAAGGAGGAAAGCTATGGAGGCAGCTGGGGACACTCTTGCCCTGAAGTCTTGGGAGGCGAATAAGTGACTGTTTGTCCCACATGGGTTAGTCATTCACCTGCCTGAAGGCAGAGGGCTGTGAGTCTAGAGTCTATGACCTGCTGGACATACTTTGGGCTACAGGGTCCTTGCCCTCCATATGGTGACTGCTCATTATGAAATCCTAAAGCTGGGTTCTTAGAGGTGATTGCTGCAGCAGTGATGACCACTGCCACTAACTGAGTGCTTGTCATATGCCAGGTCCTGGCCAAGAACTTCTAACCTCGTCATGGTATAAACACTGAGTCTTAGCTTGGCCACCCGTTGTCTATGTGACTGGTGGCAAGTTAGGTACTCTCTTTTTGCATTTCAATTTCTACAACTGTAATATGTGGGTAATCTATGTAAAAGTGCACAGAGGCAGAAAAATTTATAATGACTTAAAAAAATGTCAGTGGAAGATTCATGAACAAATGTACACAGAGCACCAGGCCAATAAGGAAGTATTCAGTAAGTGATTATCATAGACTGGGTTTTTGGTGTCCCTCTAAGGTAATACCGACTGCTGTCTCTATTGCTCTAGCATCCACAGAGCCTAAGGTAGGGCTGCAGCAGTGCAGGTACTCCCCACTGTATATGATCAAGGGGTCTCTCCACGGGGAAAGTCAAACTGTCCTGAGGTTTTTTTGTTTTTTTTTTTTAAGATTTTATTTTCTTATTAGAGAGAGAGAGAGAGAGAGGCAGAGACACAGGCAGAGGGAGAAGCAGGCCACACGCAGGGAGCCCGATGCGGGACTCCATCCTAGGTCTCCAGTATCAGGCCCTGGGCTGAAGGCGGCGCTAAATCGCTGAGCCACCCAGGGATCCCCTGTCCTGAGTTTTTATGTATCACAAAATTCACAACACTTAAGCAAGAGACACAGACAAAACATACTGTTAGTAGGAGACTTTAATGACCCCCTAGGTCCATAGTAGAACAGCTGGACAAAACGATATGCAAAGATACAGAAGGCCTAAATGTAAAGAAGATAAAATTGAGATAGTCACCTATCTCCACCTTCTGAAGATAGAAAAACACCTTCTTTCAAGCGGCCACAGGACATTGACAAAAACTGATCACAGAGAAATCCTCGGAGGCGGTACAGACGACATCGATTTCAATACAGCGAAACTAGAAATTAAAGACAAAAATGGGAAAACGTAAGTCCCCTGGGTCAAAGAGGAAATCAAAAGGGAAACCGTGTGATATCAATAGACGTCCTATTATGCAGAAGCCCACAGCTACCAGGGGCAGAGCCGGGACGGCTAGAGCCGGGGTCTCCCGGTGGAGCCATCAGCCTGGTTTGCGAGTCGGGGCAAGTCCCCCTGAGCCTCGACTTCCCTCCGCGTCAGAGGGCCCCCAGGTTCGCCCGCGGGGTTTGAGGCGCGGTGGGGGGAGGGGCGTGGGTTGGGGGGACGTTCTGGAAGTCAGGGAGGGTGCGGGTGTCGAGAGACGGCAGCAGAGGGCGCTGGGTCGCCGGCCGGGCTCGCGCCTGCCATTGGTCGGGCTCGGGCGCGGGGCTGGAGAGTTGGTGCAAAGTGACAAGTTGAGGGAGGCTGAGAGCCAGAGAGCGAGCGCGCCGAGCGGGAGGAGCCGCCGCCGCCGCCGCCGCCGCCGCCGCCGCCGCCGCCGAGGGAGCCCCGGGACGGCAGCCCCCGGGCGGAGGGCGCGCTCTTCCGAGAGGCCGGGCGAGGCCGGGCCGGGCCGGGCCGGGGGGACCCGCCCTCGGCCAGCGCGACCCCGACCGCCGGGACTGACCGGCCGCAGGGCCGGGGAGCGACCCGCGCGGGCGGCGTCCAGAGGCGGCCGGGCGGAGCGAGGGAGCAGGTTAGGGGGACAAAGAACTTTGCAGAGTCCCCCGGCACCCTGCGGGGACAGCGGCCGGAACCAGGAGGCCGGGACCCCGGGCGGAGCCCGTGGATGTTCTGCGCGCGGCCTGGGAGCCGCCGCCGCCGCCGCCGCCGCCGCGAGAGGAGGAATGCACCGGCCGCGCCGCCGCGGGGCGCCCCCGCCGCTCCTGGCGCTGCTGCCGGCCGCGCTGCTGCTGCTGCTGGCTGCGCGCGGGGCCGCTGCCCAAGGTAGGAGCGCGTCCGCCCGCTCCGGGCCCGGAGCCGTCGCGGGGCTCGCCAGCGCCACCGCGGGCGCCCGTTTGCCCGGGGGTGCGCCCGGGGGCGCCCTCCTCGGCGCCCCGCCGCAGTTGTCAGCGATGACAGGAGGCGTGGAGGGGCCCCGCGGGCGCGGGCGCGGGCGGGGGCGCGGGCGCGGGTGGGGTGGGGGCGCGGGTGCGGGGGCCCTCCCGTGCCGTCGGCCCCGCTGCGTCTCGCGGACCCCGCCAGCGCCCTCACCGTGCTCAGGCGCGTCTGCGGGGCCGCCGTCCCGGGAGGCGCGGCCCGGGAGCCAGTTGGTGCCCGCGGCGCTGCGTGCGAGAGCCCAGGCTGGCCGCGCACCGACCCGAACAAAAGCCCCGGCCTCCCGAGGCCCCGGCGGCCTCCCGGACCCACCGCCCCCGGCCCTCCTGCCTCCGGAGGCTCACGCCGGAGGCCCCAACGTGCGCGCTGCCCCGGTCGCCGCCACTTTGTGCAAAATGTGCTGTCAGAGGCGGCCCGAGCTCCGAGTGCTCTGAGCGTGCACGTGCGTGTGCGTGTTACACACAAGCCGGGGGCGGGCGGGGGAGCCCTCTAATGCATACTTGATTTTGGTAATCTCCAAAGACAATTGCAACAGTTAGAGAAAGACTCCCCCGAAAGCCCGAGCGTCTCAGTTCGCTGCGGGAAGCTCGGATCCTTGCTGCGTCTAAGCCGGTACACAATGAGGGGGAAGAGCCCGGCTGCGCCTGCGGAGACAACCGATTCATTCTTTGGAGGTTGGAGGGGGAAAGTTGATTAAAGTCTCCGGGGTCTTGGGCCTCACTTTTAACATGCATCCCTAGAGGGGGGTGCTGGAGTCCCTGGGCTCAGCCCTCCCTGCCCAAACCGGTGCAGATAAATAGGTCCCTGCTCTTTTATCATGCATCTTTTTTCTTTTTTTTTTTTTTTTAAAGTTAGTGCTGTGCTTTGGAAAAGAAAAGACTTTGGGCTATTTAGCAGTTGAGGGGAAAAGATCTATTCACTGCGTAGACTGTGGTTAACAGAGTTAGTTTTTAAGATCTGGCTGGTGGTTTTCGTTGTAGGGACGCACTCTGGAAGGAAGTTGCCAGCTAAGAAATGTTGATTTCTTGGAGTTGGGTTTGGGGAAGTGAGAACCACATTTTCTGAGAGATATTCTAAGATTGATCCCGTGGTGAGGTCGTGGTAATCTGGAGATTCCTCAGGGTAAATACAGCTTCTAATTGTGATTAAGATGTACATCAGCAGGGAGTGCACCTTCCTGATGAAAAATACTAATGAAATGTAAACAGCTTGATCTCGTGGATGTTTGCTTCTTTGGGGGATGCCAAACATCTGGCCCCAGGCCACAACACCTGGGTGAAAAGTAAAAACTGGGCAATACTGACTAAACCATGTCGAAGAAACATCCTTCTTAAGTCAAGTTGCCCAGCAAATTGAAGTGGAGATAATCAGGGGAGGGCTCCTAGCTTGAGTCCTTGATGAATTTGATTATTTCCTCTCTCCGCTTCTTTTACTTCTGCGCAGCCTTTCAACAGTGGCTGCTTTTGGATCATGAGGGTGAGAGTGGGGAGGAGCGAACCTTTCTTCGGTCACCTGCCTTTAAATGAATGTCCGTGCAGTGATTTTGCTGAGTGTAAGACAATTTTGTTATCAGCAGTCAGGCAAATTCTGTCTTGTTTAACTGTCTACAGGCTTTTGAAATTAAAAGAGAGAGAGAGAAAAAAGGAGTATTGCCTATTCCAAACAAGTCAATAGTGAGGTCAAATCTGTTATTATTGTCTTACTTGTCATCTTATAAATCCCTTTCCATTTTTCTGAATCCTTGATCTTTTCTCTGGGGGCAAGTTTTCCAGTGGAACTCCGATTTAGTTTCTTGTCTGATTCAGAATTCTTAACGTAACCCAACCAGTGGCTCAAGAAATCAGCTTAAGGGGGAGATAGATTTCAGTTACTTATTTTAAAAAATGCTCAGTAATTTGTCCCATTTTTTAAAAAAGTTATTTTGTTGGCCAAGAGAAGCAAACCTTTACATTTACTTTTTCTGGCCTATGCAGTGTTGGATCTCCTCATCTACCTCCTACCAATCCAGCACTAAACCTTTCTGGGAAGCAGAAGCCATTAATACTGTGTACCCAGAGTCAGGGCCTTAGGAACCCACCTGGGCCTTTCTCAGAATCCTGTAGATTGTGTGGTTTGCCTCTTAGACTCAGAGGAAGGTGGCCTGCTACTGTGTTTGCTGTCATTTCATAAACCTTCCAATGCCATTTTAATAGGTGTCTGTCCTGTCTACTTTTAGAATAGGAGTCTCTTGAGGGTAATAAGACTGTCAGCTTTCCTGGTGAAAACACTGAAAGCCAAGTTAGCCAGCCCCAACTTTATTGGAGATGCCTAAAAATCCTCCCTAGGGGAGCCACACAGAGGCTCAATAGACAAAGGGTTTGGTCTAGCTGCCTCTGGCACAGTGTTAGAAATATTTAATCCTCAATATTGATTCAGCATACCTGGTAGGCTGTTTTGCTACTCGGATGCTGGGATTATCTTTCTGATATTTACTTAGGAGTCTTTTTAAAAAACTCAAACTTGGTCTGCATTTTCCTTTCTCCATCTTCTGCCTGGTGAGCACAGCCCTCAAATTAGACTTTAAAGTTTATAAGTGGTGTGTCACTTGCATCCATTAGTATCCATTTTGGCTGTGGTTTGCTGGAGACCACATAGCCCATTTTGAATATTTTTGAAAATTTTATACAGTATCCTATGTAGAATGGAATGCTTTGTAGCCTATATGTGTATTAATGTAAACGTATGTCTACATATAAGTGACATATGTGTACACATCTATACAGTAAGTGGTCCATACATTTTTGTTGAATGAATGGAGAATAACTTTCTTGGTTGCATGTAAAACTGTGGTGTAATATTTGCTTTTCTTAGTAAAAACGTAACGTGACATACTTTCAAGGACTTTTTCCCTCTCTTGCTCCAACTTTTAGTATGACTGGAGTATAGTAAAGTTAACCGTAGAGCTTAATGGTCATGAGCGTTGGAGTTTAACAGACATGAGTTTGAATCTTTTCTCTGCCATGCGCTGGGATGGTCACTCCATTTTTCTGAACCTTACCAGAGTGTTAAAAGAGATTTAAAATGAAACCGTGTATGTCAAGTACTAGAGAAAATCAGCCAGCTGAGAGGGTCTTAAGTTGGGGCACCTGAAACCAAGGATATGCAACCCCCCCGAAATAATATACAAAAATTTCTCTGCATTTTTGTGGTTGTATATTTCTAACTATAATCTGATATCCTGAAAAAACAGCAATTCCCAAAAGATAGAAACCATTGATTTGGAGGGTTTGATGCCTGGGGCAGTAAGTTGCCTTCCGGGGTAGGTTGCTGGGGCTTGAGGGCTGGTGGTGGGTCCTGGGCCTGAGCCTAGATAGATCTGCACAATTCCTGGAGCCTCTACCTCTCCTCACTTTCCAGTCACCCCCCCCACCCCCTAACCCCCCACCCCCCACCACCAGGCCAGTTGTTACTGGGCTTAGGAGAAGCTAAAGAATGGTGCCAAGTCCTTTGGCCTCAACTAAGTATGTATTTCCCTGAATCCAAGCATTCTGAAATGCCTGTTTATACAATTGATTTAACAAACACTTGGGTAATCCTTACAATGGGCCAGTGACCATTCTGAGCAGTTTGCAAATATTAGTTCACTGAATCCTCCCCACAGATCTATGAGGGGGATGGCATAATTAGCTCATTTTAATGTAGACACAGAGAAGTTACTTTCTTAAGGTGACATGGCATTGCTGGGCTTCCAAACCCTCTAAGAGTTCATGCTCTTCACTGCTGCCTTACACAGTCTCTCCTGGTTTAAGTCTTAAAAATTTGCACTATGTCTGGGCCAAAGGTGCCATTTCCCCATGTTTTCCAAGAGCAATGGGATGTTTTCTTAGCTATATCTAGGGGTTACAAGAAATGATCAGAGACAGCCAATTTCAATTTTTCTTTCTGTGCTGGAGTTCTCTGAGCCAGTCTTGCTGCAACTCTGGGTTTCAAGGGGCCTTTGGTGGTCTGCACCTCTGACAGGAGGAATTACACTGTTGTACTGAACTGCAACTTTGATGCGGTTTGGGGAGTGTGTCTGGCAGTTCTTTCCAACCAGTGATGAGATACATTTTGATGAAGTGCCTTTGTATTTGCATCTTGGTGTACAACTGGGGTTGTAGGCTGAGCAGAGTGATTTATGAGAGTACTCTTGAGCGGGAGAGCTGGCTTGCCAGTTTCCAGGTCCCTATGTAGACCAGACTGGCAAATCCAGCCCCAGCTAGGAAACACTCAAATCTCTGAGGCCTTCTCTAACAACAGGGCCTCAACCTGGCCTTCCCAATTCCCTGGAGGTGTGACAGGAGAAACTGTTCTGGAGACGCCCTGAAGAGAAAGGAATAGTCTTCTAGGAGTCTGAGAAAGTTCTCTGGAGTTGAGGGGGAAGGGATGGCAGGGGATGGGGAGGGTGGGGAAAACTCTTCGAAATCCTTAACTAAATGCAGCTGCTTGTTACACGGAGCCTGACTTGCATGCCAGGAATATCTAAAAAGCTAACGAATACAAAATAAAAATAAACAGCAGTAAAAAGGCTCTCTCTTTGTTGCAGTAAGCTCGGTTGGGGTTTTCAGTTTGTTTAGGAATGGGATAATTGTGGCATCCACTTTATTTTGGTAAGGCAGTGAAACGTGGATTGATGTTATGTCATTGGGATGCTCCCACCACCTGAACTTTTTCCTTCACACTTCCCCCTCAGAGCGCCCAGGCATGAACATCCACCGGCCCGAGTCTCAAACTGTTGCCCCTGAGTGAATTACACTGGAAGAGGGCAGATAATTTAATGGGATAATCTTGGCAGGGCCAGCAAATTTCACACCCCATCTCTCACTAATAGAAAGGCAGTAGAAGGCTACAACATCCTCAGATGAAAAGGTTGTATAAAAAGGCTCTGCTTAACAGTAACTGTCTGTCCATAAATAAGGTTCCGTAGGGTTTTGATCCAAAAGCTGTTATTAAATACTGATAAGCCAAGCCTCATAATGTTTGGCCCCTTACATTTCCTTTTTTCCCCCTTCTCTCCACAGAACCATAGATTTTTTTTTAAGGGGGGGAAGGGACCTTAAAAGATCAACCAGTTCAAGCTGTTTATTTTCTCTAGTATTGCTATGCAGAAAGGACCTTCCTTTATAGCCATTTAAAGAGGTATTGTGGAGGAACAGAAATGGAATGGGATTTGGACCCTGACAGACTAGGGTTTGAACTAGGGCGTTGCTGCTTGCTGGCTGTGTGAACTTGGGCAAAATTCCTTGAACTTCTGAGCCTCAGTTTCTCTCTGAAAAATGAGGATAATAGTACTGTTTGACTTACTAGGTTTTTGTGGGAATTAAAGGGGACAATGAATGGAAACACCTAAAAGTGCCATGGACCTAGTAAGCACACAGTGTGTTAGCTTACTGTCATTATCAGAGGTTTGCTGGAGAAATCACAAAATTTGGCTTCTAAACAATGATCATTATGCTCTAAGATAGGAACCAAGACTGAGAGAGCAGCAATTTTTATAATATTTTAAGACACTTGAGTATTTTATTTTACAGGGCGCTTGTAGACACTCCCGAACTGAGCAGTACCCAGGCCAGTGCTGGGGACCCAGATGGGAGATTCCACAGTGCGGTTTTGCAAGCCTTAAAACAAAGGCTTTTTTTCAGAACAGTGAGCTCTTTGGGGAAGAGCAGCCCCTCCCTGGTGCTTGGTGTAATTCCAGAATCCTGCAATGGGGAATGTTACATTTCAGGGACCTCCACTTGTAATCTGACCGTTTTTAGCTCCAATATCCAAATAATCTTGCTGAGCACAACTTAAAAGAGAAGGATAATGGCTGGAGGAAAGAATCCTGAGGTGCTCTGTTAGCCATTTAAAATTTCTGAGTACAAAAAAAAAAAAAAGTTCACATTACCCAAAGAGAGAAGAGTAATGAAGTGTGGGAAGGGGGAGAGGAGATAAAAAGACCTTCCAAACACCAAGACAGGGTTTGCGTTTTTTATTTTTGTTTTTTAACAGTAAAGTTGTCATTCAAAGTGTTTCATCTCACACTTATTATTATATGTTTATTTTGTGCAAATACAGTATTGATGCCCGGGAATCGAACATTACCCTCGCCCTTCAGGAGAGATGGAGGAGGGAAATTCTCACTTTTTGAAGAACCTGTTAGGTGCCAGGCATAGTTCTTTATAGATAGCAGGTCTTTATGTCCAGCAGCCCTTTGTGATTGGACCTCTGACCCCATTTTACAGATAAGGAAATTGAGTCCCAGGCAGTATCTTGGTGAACCTCACACAAACTATTAAGTTGGGATGTGGCATTTGAACCTAGATGTTGGAAATCGGTATTTTGACTCAAGTGTATATTATTTCCACTATCTTGAAGTATAATTGGGGAGATGGGATGAACAGACAGGTATCTCCATGTGCCAACATGGAAAATGCTTAGCACCTTGTCTTGTACGTAGTGAGTGCTCAGTGAGAGTTCTGCTGTAATTAAGTAGCCAGAGAAAGGCCCCACCATGATTTATCTGCCTCAAAAGCCTGTGCTCTTAATTTTTCCACTGTGTTCCATTTCAACAGGCATGTGATTGGAAGAGTGGTGGCTGTGTAGTCCCTAAATGGAAAGGACAACACTAAGACAGTTTCTATGGAATCTTTCCCACCTGCCCTAATCCAGATTTTGGGGCTCAGCTCTGCTTTGGGTGGGGAAGGGAATTTGCACAGGTGTGTATTTGGAGAGAATCATGATGCCTAATCATGAAGTGTAACACTCCTGGAGCTCTGGCTAGGATCTATCATGTTCCCCATTCTTTCACTGATCATACATTTTTTAAAAATGATTTTATTTATTTATTTGAGAGAGAGAACACGAGGGGGGCAGGCAGAGGGAGAGGAAGAAGCAGACTCCCTGCTGAGCAGGAGCCAGCTGCCTGGGCCTCCTCCTGGCCTCCATCGTGACTCTGGATCCCCGTCCCAGGATCCTGACCTGAGCCAAAAGCAGTCACTTAACCAACTGAGCCACCCAGGCGCCCTGATCATACATTTTCTATGCACTTACTGTGAGCCAAATATTTTGCTACTCACTAGAGAATAAGGGTGAATAAGGCGAGGTCCTTGCCTGGAGTGTTTTTCAAATGGCAGATCTATGGCAGAGATTGCTAGCTGATCAGAAAATCTGTTTCCATCTCTTCTTGGTATCTTGGTTAGACTACATTTCCCAGTTCTTTGGAATTAAGTGAGGCCAGGTGACTAAATATTAGCCAATGGAATGAGATTGGAAACAATGAATGTCACTTACAAGTGACACTTAACAGCTTGGCCCTTAAAAAACTTCTCAGGCAGGATTGCTAGGATTCTGAACATGGTAGTGTAGAAATCACGTGTTGAGGATACTGCAAGATACATACAGCCCGGAACAGCCTGGAATCTCCCTTTATCACTGCACTGTGGAAGCCACATGCCAGTCCACACTTGTTTAGGTTTTATGTGAGGAAGAAATAAGCTTTAAAGGTAGTAAAGGCTGAGATTTCAGAATTATATCAGCTATCACTGCTAACATTACCTGTATGGAGCTGACATTATATATATTTAGGCCCCTGTTGATCTATCTCTCCATCCCACAGTGCAGCCAGCAGTCAGGACCAGCATTTTTAGATAGAATATAATAGGACATTTCAGAGTACGTTACATTAACAAAATGAGTACTGTTTTAGGAAGCTTTAGCTTCAGTTCTGCCTTTGCTGATTTGGGTTTTATCAGGCTCATGCTCAAAAGTTTGAAAGCCACTGGTCTAGTAGAAGCAGACAAACCAACAGCTCTGTTCCACGGAGTGCAATAGTTATGACAATAGTGGTTAAGTCCTCTTGCAATGGAGACTTTGTTAAGGAAGTGCCTAGGGAGCAGAGATGGCAAAATGGGTTCATTTTTCCTGTCAATTGGTATTGGCTGCCTGCGGTACAGTGTTGAGAAGGAATCTGAGGTTTCTTCCAGGATCCCTGGGAGAGAATGCTGTGATCTGTAGCAGCATTTGCCCTGGGCTTGCGGAGGAGGAGTAGAGGCTCAGAACTAGCTGGCATCTGACCAGTTCACATAGAATCTGGGCTCCTTCCAGTGGATTAAACCTCTATCCAAATTATTTATGGCACATATATGGTGTTTCTAGCACCGTGCTAAGCACTGTGGAGAATCTAGGAGCACTATGACTAGCCCTTGGGGAGTTTACCTTTTAGGGGCAATAAAATAGGCACTTGTGAAATAATTATACACCCGGTGAGTACAGAGTTGGCAATTATAGATGCAGAATGCTGAAGAAGGAGAGGTCTTTCAGGAGGAAGTGGGATATGATGCGAACCTTGAAGGGTGGGGAGGATTAAGATGGGCACAGGAGGAGGGGAGCTAGACATTCTGTAGCTGCTCTTGTCTCTCCATGGACTTGCCCTGGCTGTCCTGGCTTCTTAAACTGGGCCTTCACCCTGGAATAAGGCTCGTTTTTATGAGATGGGAGAGTAATGGAGAAAAAGGAGGACCTTGAGTGGTGCCTGTTATGTTTTTCTGCATATGAAGGAGGGTGGCTGGGGGAGCATGGATTCACTGGGAGCATGAGGATTTACCTTTCTCTCCAGAAGATGATCCCAGAGAGTTAAAAATGCAGTCCTTTTCCAGGCTCCTTGTGAAAGGAATAGCATGTCTGCTGCAAGAGTTTTTTTGTTCTGTGGTACAGGCTACTAAATCCCTGTCCACATTTTGCCTCCTTGATGAAACTCATAATAGTGTTGTAATGATTAACACATCAAGCATCCTGTATGCCAAGGACCATTTCAAGTTTTAGGTATTTTAACTCCCTCAGTCTTCAGGGAACACTGTGAGGTAGGCATGAATTATTATCCCCATTTTCCAGATAAGAAAACTGAGGTACAGAGAGGGTAAGTAACCTGCTCTAGATCACACAGCAAGTTAAGTGAGAGAACCAGAATTTGAACCTAGTTATTCTGAGTCCGTGGCTTTGTCCTTAAGCATTATGCCATACCGCAGCTCAGTGGGTTTTTTTTTTTAATCTGATGATTCACATTCTCTGTAAGATCCCAGCCAAATAGCTGAGTTAAAATGATTATAATTAAATCCTCCATTTGTATAGGGTTTTTCAGCTTACAAAATTATTTCATGTATAATGTTACCATTAATTTTCCAAATAATCCAATAAAACAGGATTTTTTTCTCTTTCTCTCTTCCTTTTAATATTAGGCATGGGAAGTTGGCAGCTCACCTAAGGTCACTGTTGCTGGTGGAATCTGCTGGAAACCCAGCCTCTTTGACTTTAGGCCCATAGTGCTTTCTGCTTTAAAAGACTACCTATGTTTGGAATTCATGACTCTAAGAGACTAATACATGTCTATTTTCACTGTACTTTTACCAGCAAACAAATTTTCCTGATTCTCCTTAAATCAGCTATTTTTTCCCCCCAGAAATGGTTGTAAGGCATCTGTTGATAGGACCTGGAGCTAGGATTCTTGTAACCCATGAAAATTCACTTGCTATTAGACTGGGAGAAGTTACTTAAAGACAAAGAGTGTCCTAAGTGGTTGGTGATTTCAGCAGGGGGAAGAGCCATTGGTGAAAGGGCTTTGTTTGGTATCAGAAGGTCTTGATGTGAAACTGAATTCACTGCTTCCCTGCCAGTAAATTGCTTGACCTCTCTGAGACTCGCTTTCCTCACCTGTAAAATGGGAGGCATAATGGTGCTCATGGTGCTTGAAAGGTTTGGGGGTGGGACTATGGGAAGTGCTTGTATGGTACCTGGGTCACATTCCAAGTGCGCTCTCACCTAGTCCTAAGAATTAAATGGAGGCCAGCAAGAGAGCACTTCCTCCTTTGAGCTTTTCCCAGGATGTGATGGGGCAAAATTGATGAACCTTGGCACTTTGTGGGCCTTTATTTTATAATATAATCAATATTATAATATAAGCATCTCTGGGTCAGACCTTCCTAGTACTTGGAACTTTTAGATTATAATTATGTTAATATTTGCCATGGACATGACTTTCTTATGCCCTGTGAAGGTTAAAGACCCTACGGTAAAATCAGATCCTGCTGCCTGAAATCCTAGATTTCCTTGAAAGGCTCCTATCTGTTCTTCGTGGGAAACTGACCCCATTTCCTGATGGGCTTAAGTGTACATCAAAGCAATTTATTCTATTTTTTTCTCCATAAGAGAGATTATATCCTCACCTCTTAGATTTCACTCCAACTTGGGTATTTAATAGTTTTTACATCATTTTCATACTCCCTGAAAGTACTGGTTGTTTTTCTTTCCCCACCTGAACTCTTGGTGTGATGAACGTTATGGATTCCTCTGGAAGGCATGCTTTCAGAAAGTAGTGCTTGGGGCACCTGGGTGGCTCCATCGTTGAACATATGCCTTTGGCTCAGGTCGTGATCCTGGGGTCCTGGGATTGAGTTCTGCCTTAGGCTCCCCGGAGGGAGCTGGTTTCTCCCTCTGCCTATGTCTCTCTCTGTGTGAGTCTCTCATGAATAAATAAATTAAATCTTAAAAAAAATAAAAAAGAAAGTAGTATTTAACTTAGTCTTGGCTGTTTACCTCCTCCCTTAGAAGGATTATGTGCTGTCTAGGAACTTCCAGTTCCCAAATGTTGCCTGTTTGAGAGTAGCTGTGGAGACTGCTGACATCAAGAAGCAACATTTTTTGATGATGTTCTGAATGGACTGGTGAGTTACCCTCTTTCTGTCTATGCTGCTCACAGCCCTCTGCCCACTCACATCTGCTGTTCTTAAAGAATCAAGTGCTTTGCCTGTGGCCAGTTAACCTTCAGAGAATCTCTACCTGCTGTGTGTGTGTGTGTGTGTGTGTGTGTGTGTGTGTGTGTGTGTTGGAGGGGCTCCCCGGGGACCCCTGATAAAGGACATTTCTCTTCCCCACTGAGAAACGAAGGCCTGGAGCTGAGCATACCCAGTTTGTTCTACCTAATTCATCAGTGAGTTCCTGTGTCATACTGTGTGAGCTTCTGCAAGAAGTAGCTAGTAAAAGGGCACAGAGAGAGTCCAGCACCTAGCACTAATTTGTTTCCCTCCCCATGTGGAGAAGGAAAGCATTCCCTCCTCACACTGGCTTACAACTTGATTTTTTTTTTAAGGAGTAATTGCCAGATTTCATTGTTTTGTTGGTGTTAAAACTATATACATAGATGAGATGGTCGAAATGTTTTTTAAATAACTCTCCCACATCTTTGCCTCAGGACTCAGGTTTAGAAAGTTTCTCAACTGACCAAGGGCGTTGGTGAAAGTGGCTTCCCCCAGATTCATAGACTCAAGTCACCACGACAGTTGGTCTGTCTGCTGTGTGGGTGTAGAGGAACGAAGGAAAGAAGGGCCCTGAGAGGCAAAGCTCTGTCACCTGTCGAGTGATGTGTCCTGTGTAAACTACCAAGAAGTCACTGGCAATTCCATTTGGCTAGATATTTATTTAGCAACTAAAGTGGATGCAGAAGAAATATACGGCAATATCCTCTCCCGTAGGACATTCATTGTTTTTGTTAGGCAATATTGAGACCCCCAAATGGTATGAGAATAATATTAAATCAAACTTCCTGTTCTGACCTTTGCTTAGGGCTCTTTCTCTGTCTTGCAGCTTCTAGAAACCATGTACTCTAGCACCTGCCCCATCTCCCTGGCACAGCAGGGTCACCCTGGTCCCTCTCCTCATCTCTCCTTGCTGAAATCTTATTCTTCAACCCCCCAGTCTCCCACATTCAAGAATTCACCTTCTGCCTTCCTTCCCCTGAGCCCCCACATTCAGCCAGTATTTGCAGAGGCCACCTAAGTCACACTCACCTATTCTTATTTAGCCCAGCACCTAGATTTTAATCTTTGTGATCATAGTCACCATCATTTTTTGAGCATCTACAATGGGGCATACATCTGGCAAGACATTTTGTATTTTGTAGCAGAATCCTATTATTTTATCTCTCCAGAATTGTTGCTCTTTCCCTCTCACCTCCTCCTTCTGCTCCTTTATCAATTGGGAAAAGAAACTGCTTTCGCCTATATGCTGACCTTGTTATGGGGAGAGTGCTGATTGTAACCTCTTACCCCTAGCCTCACTATGATGGGCTAACCCTGGGATTTAGGAGTGGCTCCTTTGGGGCAGGGAAGCTAGGAGACATCCTCCACCATATCTCTGCCCTGGAAAGAAGCTGGTGTGAGGGAGAGAAAGACTTTGATGTCCAAGGCAGGCATTCCAAGAGGTCTGGCAGTGGTCCAGCGTCATCTCCATGTCTCTGAGATTTTCTGCTCAGAGCCCATAGACTCTACTTTGGATGAAGTGACTATCCCTGACCATGCACACAACTTACCTCACTAGTGATCACAACAAAATGAAATGGAGTCATTCTTTTTAACCCAAAGGAAGCATTTTTAGTGCTTTTTCTCATGGGAAAATATGTCCAATAAAAACAAAATCATAAATGTAGTATGAAAACAATAATCATCCACAATCCTGCCATTCAGAAATAATCTCTGATAGTGTTTTCTATACATATTTATATTTATAAAAGGAAGTCACACTTTTATTCCCAAGAGAAAATTGAGACTCAGAGATGTTAAGTAATTTCTCCCTCAGCCACTTTCCTTTCTATTCACTTCTGTGTGAACAGGGACCTGATCTTATGTCAGTTAATTACATTTCACTCAGTAGGAAATCACTAAGTATGTGTTGAGCAAATGCTCAATTCATGTAATTGAGTGCCACAAGGAAGGTGCATACAGTAAGTTTTGTAGATCAAAGAGAGAAGTGTACATTGTTCAGAATTACTGGGAGGGTTTTCTGAAGGAGGTGGAGATGGCGAGCCAATAATAAATTGTTTCTCTCCAATATGCAGTGTCCTGGGAAGTCAAAGCTGGAAAGCAGGGACACCTGTCAGAGCTGTGCACTGCCCCAGACTTAATGACTACATGTGAGATTTTTTCTGAAACTGCAAGAGGGATAGAAGTGAAAGGTGTCCATGTGGACATGGCAAAGAGGGCTGAAGAAAGAGATACATAGTATCCAGAAGGAAATTCATAGCTATTGGGGCTATAGGGAACCAAGTCGTAAGGAGATCAAGGAGGGAGTGAGCGGATAGGGACACAATCAAAAATATTACCAAGGACGCATCAAAAGGACTTTGGGGCTGCTGCCTCTCTTGGGTCTCATCTGGCACCTTTGTACATGGTGGCTTTTCCATGGGCTGTCCCCTCTCACAGAAACGTCCTTCCTCAACCTATCAGCTACCAGTGCTTCTGCTCTTCTACTTCACTGTAATTTCCCTGACAGGCCAGACTCAATTGGGTTCCCACTTGCTTGCTTTGATAGCACCCTATATTTTTAAATACTCTTCATTGTAGTGTGTAATTAAATATTTATTTGTACAGCTGTTACCTTTTCTATCGCTGGGTCGGATGCTTCTTAGAGTAAGGTCTGAGTCTGGATCACAGCCAGCACAGTGCCTGGTGGCCCTTTGAATCGACTCTACTTACTTTTACTAGGCTTTGGTCTTACTTCCTAGAGGCTGGGATACTTCCAGCTTGCTTTGCTGTTACTATCTGGCCATTTAAAAATGCATCTTTGAGCAACTGAAAATCTCAAGGCTATCTCTTCCAAAAGATGAGGAATTCAACCCCGTAAAAAGTCAATCTGGACTCAATTAAACCTGCTGTGGGCTCTCTTTGCAGGGAAGCAGTGGGCAGCTCGAGAGCTGGGCTGTTTTCCTAAGATGAAAAATCTGTGATAACTCTTCAGTTCTGCTGCTATAAATTAGGGTCACTCTGTCCTTAATTGGCAACAAATTAAAATTCTCCCTTACAGTCCTCCTCTTTCTCTTCTTTCATGTTTGGGGGAAGATGTGGAAAATATTGGCCTCTTGCCACAGGGGAGAGGGCACTGTGGCTGAGCCCACAGGCAGGTTTGGGCTGTGAGGGCCGCCCGGGAGAGGGGGTGGTGAGTGATTCTTCCCTGCCCTGACAAACCTTCTCCTCCCTCCTTTGGCTCTGCTCTTCCCTTCCCTTTCTTTCTTCAGGAATTTTGAGAGGTCTCATTACTAGGGAAATATCCCCCGGGGAACTCTTACTCTCCCTTCTTTCGACTAATAAGCAGAGGGGGAAAATTCTCTAAGTTTGGAACTTGCAAGCAATCTGGATGCAAAGATGGCCAGAAGGGCCCGGATGTCTTTGCATTTTGTACGGCACCTCTTTTTAAATCCCTCGAACCGTCTGCTTCAGGCTGGCCTACCTTTCCTTCACACAGGAGGGAGGAAAGGGAGCTTAACCAAGCTTTGGGTAGGTTTCTTGGCTGCTGAGGCAATGGTGGGGGAGAGGAAGAGCTGGAGCTGGGTCAATTCTTGCCCTCCCAGTGTTAATTCAGGAGGATAGTTGGTCGGCATGTGCACTGAGTGGGGCTTCCTGGGTGCCGGATGCTGGGCTGGGGCTCCCGGCACTTCTGGTGAGAGCTCCACGGCTGGCCTGGTGGGGAGCACAACCGCTGAGCAGTAAGGACTTGGGCACCGGGTCTGAAAGCATGGAGGGGGGCCGGCTAATCAGGGTTTGGGATTGGACTGGCTCAGAGGGCATCACGAAAGGTGTCTCAGGGAGGCTTTGCTGAAAGCTGGAGTCTGGGACGCCCTCAAACAATAACCCATCACGCTTTTTTTTATGCCGTTGATAATAATGGATGGGTTTATTTTGACAAATGAGTTAGCCAGGATCTGCTGTCTGTAATGTTCGATGTTCAGCTGAGTGGTAAAAAGCATTTCCCAGGCCTGTCTCTGTAAACCAGCCCTTCTCAGGGAACCTCAGCTGCTCTTCCAGAGCCAAAACAACTCAGAGGGAGGCCGAGACCCTTCCACCCGAGTGCTGGAGGTAGGGGTAGGGTTCAGAACCCAAGCCAGGCCTCTGCCTCTCCAGGAAGTTGCTCTGCTCTGAGTTCTGGTGTCTCATTTCTTTGTCTCTGTGGCGGGGATTATAACGCCTTCCCAGAAGATTATGGAAGATTAAAGGAGATGAAGGATGTAAAAACACCTGGTAAACTTTCAAGTTTTATCTGAGATTCAGGGGTCAGATAGCAAGCAAGAGTTTGTCTCCATTTCTTGGTGAATGGACCCATGAAGCTTCCTTTATTCATTCCACAAATATTTATGTGGCTGGCACTGTTCTAGATGCTGGGGGTGAAGCAGTAAACAAAACAAAGGCCCTGCTCAGGGAGAGGTCTACAAATGGAGAAATATATGTCCTATCAGATTACAGTAAGTGCTGAGGAAAATGAAGCAGGGCGGGAGAACTTGAGAGGTGAGGAGTGATGGGGTGGGGTGGGCACCATTGTGTGGGGTGGCAGGGAAGACCCCAGGATAAAGTGACTCTCGAGCAGAGACCTACAGGAAGTAAAGGCTGTGGGTGGCAGGGGGATCCTCCAGGAGGGGGGAGTTCAAAAGTCTTGAAGTGCTCAGGAGCATGTTCTCAGTTAACAATACAACAGCCACTGCTATTTTTTAAAATTTTTTTTTTTAATTTTTATTTATTTATGATAGTCATACAGAGAGAGAGAGAGAGAGAGAGGCAGAGACACAGGCAGAGGGAGAAGCAGGCTCCATGCACCGGGAGCCCGATGTGGGATTCGATCCCGGGTCTCCAGGATCGCGCCCTGGGCCAAAGGCAGGCGCCAAACCGCTGCGCCACCCAGGGATCCCAACAGCCACTGCTATTACCACTAGGAATGTTTGTAGAGTGCTTACCTGTATGCCAAGCAATAGGCAAGCATCACCTCACAACTACCCCATCAGGAAGGCTATGTTATTATCATACCTATTTCATAGATAATGAGATTAAAGCATCACCAGCAACAGGCTAAGCATTCAGAGAGGCAGCAGTGTGTATAGGAGGCAGCTCTGCACAGAGGAAAGAATGCATGGTTTGAAGAGAAAAAAAAAATCTGCATTTGGGCCATTCACCAGCTCTGTAATCTTGGGCAAGGTGCTTCACCTCTCTGGGCCTCAGCTATCTATTTTGTAAAATGGGCTAATAAAATCTCAGAGGATTTTTATGTATATTAAGTGAGAAATTAGCTGAAAGGATTCTGCAAACTGCATAGCACCATGAAAATGTTACTTTTCTACTACTACTACTACTACTACTACTACTACTACTACTTCTACTACTACTACTACTACTAGATGACTACTGCTCAGCCAGGTCTCCTTCCTAGCCTTTTGAAAAGAGAATAATGAGCAAGAAATGAAAGTTTGTAACTTCTATAATTCCCTTTGTTCTTTCCTGACATTTTATTTTATGTTAAAGTCGCTGAGGGTGAATTAACTAAGTTATCTAATTGATTTAGAAAGTATTTTCTGCAAGGTTAAAGAACTATGAGGTACAGTTGGTGGTGAGGCTTCTCACATTTCTGAAGAAATTGCTTGAGGTCCTAGAACTCCTAGTCTACTCTCTTCCCTAATGCCAGGCTCCTTCTAATTTCCAAAGCTAGAATTTTACGGTAGCTTTCTCTAATTTTGCATTGTGTAGATAGTAGTTGCTCAATAACTTTTAAGTAAGTGGCCCTAAAGAATTGTATGTACCCTTTCATTATTATTTTTTTTGTATGTACCCTTTCAAATTATTCTATTAAATCATTTATTCTCTGCATTCATCCCAGAGTCTCATGGGATGAATGGCTAAATCGAGGGGATTTGGAGAGATAGGTATTATTATCTCGGGCTACAGAATGGGAAAACTGAGGCTTTAGGACCAAACCCAAACTGGAGAATTGATGGTGAGCCTTGGTACCCCTTCTCATTTTTGCGGAGATGAGAATGGGTACCATCTTCCATCACCATGGTGGTAGGTCAGGAAAGTCATTTGTTCCTTAACCCATTGAGCACCTTCTCTGTGCCAGGCACAATGGTAAGTGCTGGGAATGCAGTGATGCTTGCTCTTGGGAACGCCCTTAGGAGATGCTCAGGATATATTCTTTAATTTGAATATTTACTGCTGCCTTTCCCAGCACCTCCAGAAAATGCAGAGGTAGGAGTTGCTTCGTTGTCACTTGCACCTATCTAGCTGGCACATCATCTGGTGCCTGTGATTTTTAGACCTCTCCCTGAGTCATGCAGTCTGCGTTTTGTTTCCCCAGCATGCCAGTGGCTTCCTGCGATAAGCTTCATCTTGGCTGTGATGCCGCCCTCCCCTGGGGTTGGGCTAACAGCCTCCTGGGGACCGTGGCTAATCTCAGGAGAAGCAGAGCCCCCAGGGAAAGAATCCTGTCTCTCCTTGTGTGCACCTCGGATTAGGCAGAGCTGTGGCTAATGCACTTAATTAGGTAAGGACGAGGGGTGACTGCTGGGAACAGGAAGCATGGGGGTGAACCTCCTGTCTGCCCCAGTGAAGACTTTACTCACTTTTACCTTTCCTTGCTGCTAGAGGAGCCCCTGAGAGAGCAAAATGAGACCAAAATCAAAATACTGTCTCTGGGAGTCAGCTAAACCCATTCAGCTGTCTGTGACCTTGGGGAAACCTCAAAAGCCCAGTTTCCCCCTCTATAAAATTTGGGGTACAAATCATGCCTACCTCATTACCTTTTGGTGAAGATGAACTATGATAATATTCCTGGGCCACTGGCACACACTGCGTGTACACAGTAAGCATCAATAACTAGGAGCTGAGATGACCATTTTACAGGAGGGTAGCCTGAGGCCCACACTGGTGTTGATTGGAATTAACCACCCAGAATTCATCAGGGCCGGAGTCTGGAGTGGAAGGAACTCAGCTTTCCCAGTCTCTAGCACGAGGCCACCAATGAACCAACTTCCTTCTCTCACCAGTGGTGACCCTCCATGCCCTGCTGCCTGGCCTGGAAGAGGAGGGAGTGGGATCGTTCAGCAATAGATGCAGAGGTTAGAGCATCTCTTCCAGCTAGACCACTAACTGGATCACCACATCCTTTGAAGTTTGTACTTAATTTTGTTACCTGTAAAATGAGGTGGCCTGACTGCCCCTCAGGCCCTAAATTTTTTAAAAGACACCTACTAGAAGAAGCAAAGAGCCAGAAAAGAGAAGTGGAGGGGACGTATCAATAGTACATTCTAATAAAAACAGCTGGCATTTTGTAAATCCTGACTGTGTGCCAGGAACTATATTGGGGGCCGGGTTACACCGGGACCAGAACACTTTTCCCTGTTTTCTAGGGGCTTCTGGACTAGTTAGTGGAAGTGGTTAGTGGAAGTGGCAGGGCAGCGAGGATAGGGAGAGACGAATAACTAGAAGAATTAGAATTTGTTCTGACATCTGCTGTAAGAGGAATGTGAACGGTGAGCTGTGGCTCCCAGGCATGGCTGTCCCCCCGTGTTGTGTGGCTGCCCGCACGTGCAGAGCCACCGACAGCCCTGGAATGACTCGGACGGTCTACTGTGAAAGGGAGCCTAGGCCCTGAGTGCTGGGGCAGGGGAGTCTGTGGTTGAAAAGCAGGTTCAGGAAGATTGGAGTGGGAGGGTTCGCCTTCGGGCAGCCAGGCCAGAGCTCTGGGGGGCTGATGGATTACATTCCTC
This sequence comes from Vulpes lagopus, assembly GCF_018345385.1. Taxonomy (NCBI): domain Eukaryota; kingdom Metazoa; phylum Chordata; class Mammalia; order Carnivora; family Canidae; genus Vulpes; species Vulpes lagopus. The sequence goes on along the minus strand of NC_054833.1, from coordinate 72,797,609 downwards.
CAGTTAGAAACCATCAGAAGCCCCACTGAGTGGGACTCTTGTGGCTTTGGAGCTTTGCTGACGTTTCCTCTTGCAAGGAGAAAAAGTCATTTCTGATTTAAGTGTTACCTTTCCGTCCTAATGCTTTCCTAAGGGTGGCAGGAACTAAACCCAAATTATTTGCACTAAACCCGTTAATTTTAACAAAGCAGTAGAGTAAGAATTTGAAACAGCTGAAATACTGCCAGTTTTTCTTCCCTGTGAGGTTGTGTTTTCTGACCTTCTTAATAAAGTTCTGTTGAAAACCTGGTTCTAGGCGACGGTTGTGACAGTCGGGTACATATCGTGGACCTGTGGACCTGCTGTGTACTTGGGCCTTAGCTAAATAACGTCGGAAAACAAGCTTTCTTGAACTCCTAAGATTGTCAAAATACAGTTCAAAGCCGCAGAAGCCTTTGGGAGCGATTTCTGAAAGGTGGGAGGCTTGAGGGAGGCTTTGAAGCTGCCCCGTATGAACACTTAGACTGCTGAGTGTAACTCTTTAAGCACTTTACGTGCCTGAAATGGTCTAGTGCAAAATTGTATTTGGGAACATAAAATCTCCTACTGCTACCGGGATAAAAACCCTTATCTCCTCCCTAAATATTGATTTAGAATAATAGCTTGTTTTGAACTTTCTCTCGATAAATTGATTTTTAATTTAGAAAAATACCTCTAGGGAAAACTCAGTATAGAGTTGATAGAAAGTTTTGGGGTAGCTGATTAGAAGGGTGTCTTTAAAGGAATGAAAAAGGGAGGAAAAAAGTGAAGGCATTCCTGTCACCAGAAGACTCCTCTCCCCCCATCGCACAATTCATTGATACGTTATTTTGAGTATCTTTTGTTTTCAAGACCTTGTGCTGGAAACTGAGGAAGAGACTATGATTTAGCCCCTGTCTTCTGGGAGATACGTATGTGTGAGGTTGTGTATTGCCTTTGAGGGAATGGAAAATAAGATTTTTTTTCAGAAACTTTTTTTCTTTTCAAGAGAAAGGACAACATCAGGGCATAGCAGAAAGAACTCTAGACTAAAAGTCAACAAACTTGAATTCATCTTCTAGTCCTGCCTCTAACTAGCTGTGTGACACCAGACAAAACACTTTTGCCTTCTCTGATCTTCAGGTTCTTTTACATAAAGCAATGAGGCTGGATTGTTTGAACCAGCAGCATAAATATCACCTGAGAGGTTGTTAGAAATGCAGAGTTTAAGTTCTCTCTCCAGACCTGTTGGGTTAGAAATCTGCATTTTAACCAGATCCTCTGGTGATTTGTATGTAAATTAAAGTTGAATAAGCATTGTTTTAAAGAACTGATTCTTGTTCTAATATTTTAATGTTTTGTGCTTTTTCCCAATATATTATTAAATACAGTTATGAAGAATTTGTCTAAGACTGGGCTGGGCATTCTTACCCATCAAATGTTTTAACTCTGTGAGAGAAAAAGATTTAAAGGCAGAGACATGCACTAATAGTTACACACTCAGTTCCAAATGCCATATATACTTATTTTTCCTTTTTGCCTTGCGTTTGAGGTCTTGGCAGCCTTACTGGCAGCTGTGAGAGAGAAGAGGAGGAGGTAGGAGGTGAATGAAGGTGGAGTTGGCAGTGGATTAGGACCTTCTGAGCCAGCAGCAGGTGGCACAGAGCAGTGGGTCCCTAGCTCAGGTCCTCGGAGTCATCACAAGGATTTTAAAGATCAAACAGTATCAGTGATTGTAAAATCATGTTTTATATTTTTCATGTATATATGAATGCTGCTTTGATGGACTGAATAAAAATTCAAAGTGACTTTTTGATATTCTATTTTCCTAATTGATGTTAAACATTAAACCTTTTAGATGGGAAGGGGGTCAATATCATTTTTTGCAATAAAAGGCATCTTCTCACTTGAAACCATTGAGAACCATAGGAATACCAGACACTGTGTCTTACAAGGAAAGACCTTAGGTATCTGCTAATCAATTTATAGATATGGAAACTGAGGCTCAGAGCAGTGAAGTGACTTGCTCTGAATCACACCTTGAGGGAGAGATTGGTGGATCCAGGACTAGAACCCAGGTGTCCTGGCTGTCAGCCAGTTTTATATCTGCTGTGCCAGATTTAGTGGTTTGTCCATCTGTGCTCCAGGGGAGCATAAGTGGGATCATTGAATGGAGAGGGGAAAGTTTTCTTCTGTTTCTGCTATGGGAAGCACAGATTGCCAGAACTGTGAGGACCTCATGGGCATCTGGCATCTGGGCCAATCACTGTATTTACAGGTGAGCACATCTGGCCCAGCAAGAGAAAGGAACTTAATTTGTCTAAGATCAGACAGTTGGGTTTGTTTGCATGCTTTGATATTTCTCTACTGAAATTCAGCTCTTTATAGATGTATTTTTTTCCCAAGAGGAGTAGGTGAGTGAAGCAAGCCCTTGTGTGAAAGCAAATGAACACGGTTTGTACTAATTTCAGGATTTGTAAAGATTTATATATCTTTGAAAAGGATTTAGCATAGTCACTTGTAATTTAAGTATTAAAATTACCATTATAACTTTTTGTTTCTTACTGTTATCATTTTTTAAAAAAATATTTTATTTATTCATGAGAGACACACAGAGAGAGAGAGAGAGAGAGAGAGGCAGAGACATAGGCAGAGGGAAAAGTAGGTTCCCTGTGGGGAGCCCGACGTGGGACTCGATCCTGGGTCTCCAGGATCACACTCTGGGCTGAAGTTGGTGCTAAACCACTGAGCCACCCAGGCTGCCCTCTGTTATCATTTTTAAACCAAGTTTTGCATATTAAATCTACCAAACTTTGCATGTTAAATTTTACCAAGCTTGCATATTAAATTTAAAAGTTGGAATGGGGGCAGCGGGGTGGGTCAGTCAGTTAAGTTTCTGACTCTTGATTTCTGCTCAGCTCCTGATCTTAGGGTCGTGGGATCAAGCCCCACATCAGGTTCTGTGCTCAGTGGTGAGTCTGCTTGGGATTCTCTCTCTCCCTCTCCCTCTGTCCCTCCTCCTGCAGTCTCTCTCTCTCATAGATAAATCTTAAGCAGTTGGGATGATTGTAACCTTGACTCCCTCCACTAAGATCTCTATCTTAAAGATAACCTTTGAGGGAGCAGACTACCAAATTCCTTGTCACTGAGTACAGTATCACATAATCATTGGAAACCATGTAATGGAAAGGGAGAAAGTTGGCATTGGCTGTTGAGGCAGCTTCGTCTATGACAAGAGCTCACAGCTTACTGCTGACTCTCATTGAACTGAGAAGCTGTCTCCTAGGCTGTAGATCTCCTGATCCTCAGAAAATAAGAATAGGAGAATCATTCTCCAGGAAGCAGTAGGGCACCATCCTGTGCCACATACAATTGTTACCAATCCAGGGAAGTAGGACCTGGGTTAGAATCGGGGCCATCTTCATGGCTGTGCAACCTGTGCAGCGGAACAGGGCCCCTGCCTTCAGGCTCAGCTGTGGGTGTAATGCTCTGCTGTTCGAAGTCCTGAAATTCTTAATGTTTTGAACAAGGGGACTGTATTTTATTTTGTATGGGGCCCTGCAAACTGGGTAGCCGATTTTTGTTAGAATAATTCAGAATTGGAACCAAGAACCCCTGAGGAACAAGTCAGTGGGGATTGAAGCTTTTTGGGCAAGGAGAAGGAAGAGAGGGAAGAGGAGGAGAAAGAAGGGGAGGAGGCAGCCACCACAGGCCTGACCCCTAGTGGTGGATTCCAGTATGGTGTGGGGACTGAGCAGGTGGCCTGGGGTCAGCTGTGATAGGAAGGAGAGGAGGGACTGTCTCTCACTGTCCAGTTTCTTTGCCTGGGATTGTAGACAACTCACTCTTTGCATTCTTCTTTGCGTCCCTAACCCCACTCACACATAGCACCCAGCACATAGTAGGTTCTTAGCATGGTGTGGTAGTTGTTCTGTGGAGCATCATCACTAGATAGCTTTGAACTAGTAGATGAACCTCTTTGTGGTGAACTACATTAGAGCCTTATCCTTTTTCAGTGTCATCGCTATACCTCTCACTGGACTCTGCACATACCTTGCACTAATTTCCTTGCCAGTGTTCTCTTCCTCATATTAATCCAACTAGCTGGATTAACTATCCTAGATCCATCACTTACTAGCCATATGGCCTACACACACTTACCTAAGTGAGTCTCAGTCACCTCGTCTCTAGAGAGGGGATGATTATATCTATTTTTAAAAAAGATTTTATTTATTTATTCATGAGACACACACACACACACACACACACACAGAGGCAGAGACACAGGCAGAGGGAGAAGCAGGCTCCATGCAGGGAGCCGGACGTGGGACTTGATCCCGGGTCTCCAGAATCATGCCCTGGACCGAAGGCGGCACTAAACCGCTGAGCCACCGGGGCTGCCCTGATTATGCCTATCTTGAAGGGTTTTGGGAAGTTAGAGATAATACTTGTAAAGTCCTGGAAATAATAGTGACTGGCACATAGTAGGTGGTCAATAAAGAGTAGTTTTTCTTATTATTAAATTATAAGGTTACATATATATGGTATATGAATGATATACAGGCAGCTTTCATCATGTCATTTTCCCTTCTCAAAACAATCTTCAATGGCTCCCCATTGCCCATGGCTGTGGAGGGTCAAGGCTCTCCATGTTCTAGCCACAGTCTACATTGCTTAACTTTTTCCCAATAGTGTTTTAAAAAGTTGGAGAATGGGATCCCTGGGTGGCGCAGCGGTTTGGCGCCTGCCTTTGGCCCAGGGCGCGATCCTGGAGACCCGGGATCGAATCCCACGTCGGGCTCCCGGTGCATGGAGCCTGCTTCTCCCTCTGCCTGTGCCTCTGCCTTTCTCTCTCCCTGTGTCACTATCATAAAAAAAAAAAAAAAAAAAAAGTTGGAGAATGCTAGTATGGTTGGGGTTTTTGTTCTTTCTGTATCTTGTTTCTCAAGGGCATTGGGAACTCCTTGGCAGTGGAATTCTATGTCACCCCTTGACTGCCCAGGAGAGCACCTGGTATACAGTGTTTGTGTGTGTGTGTGTGTGTGTGTGTGTGTGTGTGTGTGTCTGTTGATTCCTAACCACAATGTATTTCAGGAATACGGTCTAACTTTGCTTGTTTTCCATGTGTTTATACCTCTTAGGCCCTTCAGAATGGAAAAGGATTATGATTTAGCATTTGAATCAAGAGGAGGAAAAAAACCATCCATCCTTCCTTTCCTGTGTGTGTGTTTCTTTTTTTTTTTTTTTTAAAGATTTTTATTTATTTATTCATAGAGACACACACAGAGAGAGGCAGAGACACAGGCAGAGGGAGAAACAGGCTCCATGCAGGAAGCCCAACGTGGGACTCGATCCAGGGTCTCCAGGATCACACCCCGGGCTGCAGGCGGCACCAAACCACTGCGCCACCAGGGCTGCCCTGTGTGTGTGTTTCTTAAACAGCTGCTATCACTGTTGGGATTGTTTGCTTACATGTTTGTCTCCCCTCTAGACCGTGGGCTCTGGGTGGGGAGGGATGGTGTTTAATTCTCCTAGCTTCAGTGCCCAACTGATGAGCATGGCACAAATAAAAGATAGTCCTTAAATATTTGTAAAATCAATGAGTATTAGAAAGCCCAAATTTTTATGGCAGATATAGGAGACAGTGGGAGTTGCCTTTTTACTGGAAAAACATTGTTTATTAGATCTGTATGGATCATTTAGAAAATATGCAGTCGGATATTTTTTATAGTCAAAGGAGAAAATCAGTATAAAATGCTTAATTAAAAGCAGAGGCTAACATTTCCCCTTGTAATGAAGGCAGGATCATGAGTATTTTCCTTTTCTCAGCCCAGGAGATGGGCAGGCAGCCAGACTCAAAAACAGGGATGCTGTGCAGACAGATAAGAAGGTTTGACATTAGGAGGAATGGGTCTGGGAATTACCCTGGGTCCATGTTTGCTTCAGTGTTTCTCCACATGGATATTGAAAATGCCGAATGTTAACTCCTATAAGGTATTCCAAACCATTGTCATCTCCTTTTTGATATTGCTCATGCTCTGTTACCTATGAAATTACCAGTTGATTGTGAACTTATCGTAATGGCGTATTTTCAGGAGTAGGTTCTGGATTTGAGGTTAAAAGCCCCAAGAGGTGTGGGCCTTTTTCTTGTTCTCCTTGGTGCTCCTGGGCCTGTCCATCCATGAGATACCTGGAGCTCTTACCCACATATTCTTGTCCTGGGTGTAGGAAGCTGGTGAGGACCGGGAACTGGGGAGGCAGAGAGGGCAATGATATTCTGAATGACCTTTGCCACCTGGAGGAAAATAGGCCCTCTGAGAAGGATGAGTGGATGTACTCTAGGTCAGGACCTTACTACTCAAAGTGTGATCTGAGGACCAAATGCATCAGCATCACCTGGAAGCTGATTAGAGCTATGGAATCTCTGGTGCCTTCCAGACTTTTTGTACCTTACTTCTAATGTATCTTCTCTGAAGTCCAGTTCGGGTTTCTCTAAAGTGAATGAGAAACTTAAAGACACATGTAAAGCAATCCAAATGGAGAAATCTTTTAGATATTTACTCCCTTCCCAAGTTTTTCTACTTATCTCACAATTATTGGTGATTTGGGGGGGAGGAGGGCATGGCAGGGTGTATTATTTTATCTAACCTTTCCAAATAATTTGACTTAGTTTTCATCAGAGTAACAACCCTCTTTCATATTTGTTTCACCAATTTACATCTCGTACAGTTGAAGTCATAATTACAAGAAACCCCAAACAAACCTGTGTAATGAGCATTGGGACCAAACTCTACCGATTTTTGATTACCATTAGAATAAAACTCAAGAACTGGTGAGGATGAGATGGAAGCAGAAAAGCAAGGCTTGTGTAGGAGCATCCACAGACAATAGGCAGATGTCCCTGGTGTACCAAAGTCAATTTCCTGATTTTTCTGTTATATTTTAGCCATGTAAGATGCCATCACTGGAGAAGTAGGGAGAAAGGGTTGTGAGACCTCTCTGTACTATTTTTGCAATTTCCTCTGAATATATCATTATTTCAAATTTTAAAAAGTTTGATGTTTGAACAGTTGTTCTATTATTTGGAAAGCCTCTTGCCCAGAATTCCTAGTGAAACTGAATAAATAAAGATGAAGTACACAGACCTTTATTCAGGACTGTCTTTTCTGTGCACTTGGTGTTGGACTCATGTCTGTGCAGGGGGGTGTGGTCATGACCTGGCTGCACACTCTCCCCATGTAAGGAGGCACCTCTGTACTGATCACTCCCAAGGGCCCTCTCGTTCTGGTTGTCCGAGGTCACTGGAGTGGACAGTGCTCATCCTAAAGCAGCTGACCAGTCTCCAAACCTGAATGTCCCTGGAGCTGTCGTTCTGCTGTTTGACCCCACCTTGGGAATGCTGGAGACACAGGGTCTTGGCAGCCTGAACTCCCTCTGCACGTTTCCATATTAATGTGTCACTGGCTTTCAGCACTTGCCTCTCAGTAATGTGTTTAGTCCCTGGTGAGCATTCCATAGCCAGATGAACTTTAATCCCTGAATGTTCTGAAAGGGAGGGTTCTTTTTCCTCTTTTGAAGATTCTGCTCCCCAAAAGTGCATGATTTAATTAATGGATGAAAGAGAAGGGCCCAAACTAGCCAGAAAGGAGTCAGCAGCATTGCCACCCACCTGCAGACACACAGTAAGATAAAAGTAGCATCTGATCAGGGAGGAGAAAGACCCAGGAGGGAGAGGACCGGCTTTGCCACCCTTGAAGCCCAGAGCTGGGAAGCTGGTGCTCCAAGCCCAGCTCAGTCACTGACTAATAAGTGTGACCATGAAGCTCAGGTTCTGTGGGATTCTTTTTTTTTCATCCTTTTAAGATGGAGATGAGAATATAGGTTCTTCCTACCTCCTGATATATGTAGATAGCAGAATAAGGAAGGGGGCAAGTTCACTGCAAAGTCTAAGATGCCCTCAAGTGCTGTTTTTGACAATTGGTAGTAATGCATTATCTAGAAAGAAACTACAAAGTCAAATTAAGAGAGGAAAGATGGGAAAATGCAGTGCCTTGTTTGTGTTCTTTAAAGAAATGGTTCTTTTTTGGTAAGCACCAAAAAAGATGCTCACATGGCAAATAGTCTGATTTGCCTTATCATGATAATAATAAAATTATGGTAGTGATTGTTCGTCCATAGGAGCATTTCCCAAAGTGTAAGACACTCCATTAAAACATGTGCTTGGGGGATCCCTGGGTGGCTCCGCAGTTCAGCGCCTGCCTTCGGCCCAGGGTGGGATTCTGGAGTCCCGGGATCGAGTCCCACGTCGGGCTCCCTGCATGGAGCCTGCTTCTCCCTCTGCCTATGTCTCTGCCTCTCACTCTTTCTGTGTCTCTCATGAATAAACAAATAAAATTTAAAAACCAAACAAAACAAAACAAAACATGCTTGTTGGGTATCTAAGTAAAGCACATTGTACTGCCCTTTGGAGATTTATGATAAATGTATTAATGGTTTCTGCAAAGCCCTGCAACCAAGAAGGCTGTTTGACTTTGTTTAGTCCAGTTATTCCTCAGTTTATTATCCATGAAACTCCCTGCTTCTTGCTCTCTGACTTTCTCTTAACTTTTTCATACCTGGGTTAAATCCCTTGAAACTACTATATGGCTCAGCAAAATTTTGAGTTGAGTTCTTGGGGGGTTTGTTGTTTGCTTGTTTGTGTTTTTCATATGGTATACATTTTGTAACTAATTTAGTTTTTCTTTTTTTGCTTTGGCTTCAAGGAAGCTCAGAGGTAATTTATAACTCAGATTAGCTTCCATTTCAGGATATTATGACCTTTATATCTTTGAACTATGTTTTCCCCTGTTTTCTTTCCTTGTCTTGTTGATAGACTCACTGGCTCTGACTTAAAAATACTTGTTATTATGTTGTTCATTGCATCATAAGCCACTTGGAATTGTCTCTTTGTTAGGATGGGGTATGGATGTAGACAAAGAAACAACTAATAATAACATAAATAATCTAAATATGACAATAATGAATCTTTACTGAGGGACTACTTGTCGGTCCCTATACCGAGTCCATTGCATAAATGATTTCTTCTTCATTTGATCAAGGTGTTCCTCACTTTTATCCTGGTAAGTTTCAGATCTCAGGATTCCAATTTAGAGTCTCAGAATTTTACAACTGGGAGTGACATTTGAGAGCATCTGACCTTAAGAAATAACCTTGAGGGAGGTGAAAGTCTAAACCATCCAGGACAGATGGTCTTCCAAGACTCTCCATGGCAACTGCAGCTAATCTCTCCCCTTCTGCCACTTCTGGGAAAATTGCTTTAGGGAAATGCTGTTTTAACTGGGACCATGAAATCATTAGTGATGGGCAAGCTGGGTCTTGGGGGGCTTCTTTTTGGAATATAAAGATTCAATGCCTATCTCTCTGGGGGGTGGGGGGAGCAGCAGCTGTGTGCTGGGATTATCTAGGACAATATCTGCCTGATGAAAGAAGAGGTCAGTATCTTCCTCCCCCCAACTGGGCTTGACTAGCAGGGCTCTCTCACATGCTAAGCTGGTGCTAGCTTCGGTCCTTTTGTTACTGTGCCTTTACCTATCCCAACATCTCACCTAAGATCTGACTTTGCAGGCATGAGTCAACTGATGTTGTTCTTCCCCATCCAGAGCCATCTGTGGCTGTCCCAGGCTTTGAGAGCTTTCCCTCCTTAGCACTGGGCTTCACAGTTTCTCACAGTGTCATCTTTCTATGCATGGGTCCCCTCCTGACTTCTTGACTAGACCGGGCATTCCTGAGTACAGGAACAATGCCACATCCACAGTTGTTTCCCAAGTCCTAGTTTGGTAGTGGGCACATATTGATCCCAGGGGGAGTTCCCTACTGATTGGCATCAACAAACATTTGCTTATCATCAATAGAGTACAGGGCTCTGAGCTGGTCTCTGGTGATACAAAGGTGCTTGCATACTTTTCAGTTTGTACTAACAACTCTGAGTTCCTTGAGTGGAAGGGCTAGGGTTTATTCATCTCTATCCTTAATACCTAGAGCCTAGCTTCTAGAGTGCGGCTACTTTTTCCTCCCAGTGTTTGTTGTTCTCTTCTTCCTCTTCCTTCTTCTATAGTTATAGGAGTTTTCACTAGGCACATTTTTTCCCCAGCCTTTCTTGCAGCTGAATATGGTCATATGACCACGTTCTAGCTAAAGGTATGTGAACAGAGGAAATATATTTAACTTCTGAGTTCTGCTCTTTTTAAAATTTTTTTAAAAAAATATTTTATTTATTTATTCATGAGAGACACAGAGAAGAAGAGATATAGGCAGAGGGAGAAGCAGGCTCCCTGTGGGGAGCCAGATATGGGACTTGATCCCAGGATCCCGGGATCACGAGCTGAGCCACCTAGGCATTGCCAAGTTCTGCTCTTGAAAGGAGTGGGTCATCTCTTTCCCCTTTTTCTCAATCTTTGGCTGGAGTGCGTGTGGGCCAACTTCAAATCTACGAAAAAAGGTAACGCTTTCAAAATAGCAGAGCAATGAGGTGGAAGGGTCCTGGGTCCTCACTACTGAGCTGGGATTGTAGCTCTGGCTGAATATCTGTACTTTTTATCTGAAAGAGAATGTGTATGTGTGAGAGAAATCAACTTCTGTCTTGTTTTAGCTTATTTTGTAACTTTGGGTTTCTTGTTACAGCAGCCTAGTTTGTATTATGATTAATCCAGTAATTCCCTATTTAGTAAATGTCTGTTCAATGAATGAATGAATATCTGTCTTACCTTATTGTCTTATAGTTGTAGCAGAAGACAGTGCACACATTTATATTGGGAAAAATGGTCTCAAGTGACTTTCATCTACATTTGACTGGCCAGGTGTGTCTCTCTAGCTGCAGACAACGCTGTGAATTTCAATTTCATTTTCTATTCTCCATAGTTGAAGAAGGCAAAAAAGGGGTCAGGAAAGGGGAGCAATGAGTGAACCAATCTGTAGTACCTATCAGTCACAAGATTAGCTTTGACTTATATTGTTTAGAATTACAGGGCTTTACATTTTTTAATTAAAAAAAAGATTGTAAGCCACCTAATTTGAGTATCACTGAGAAGAGATACAATTCTTATCTTAGATGAACCAGATTCTGTTAAGATATTTTCAAAAGAATATAGATAATTATCAGTAGGGGCCCTGGGGCTAGATGTAGTCATCTTGTCATACAACTTGATTCATGGCCACCTGGAACTGACTACAAAGGGATATTGATGCTGAGGCCACCTGCTACATTCAGTGTCTTAAATACTTAGGGGCCATAGCCGGTTCTGGGTAAGGTATGGCCATCCTAGAGTCTGCAGGTGAGCTGGAAGAGAGTATTAGGAGGGTAAAAAACATTCAACAGATAATAAGCTTTCCTGTGTACCAGCCAAGCCGGGTACTGGAGATCCAGAAACAAGCTTTCTCTCTGCCATTAAGAGGGAGATGGGGAGGCAAATTCGTGACTACTCTACAGTGGATGAATTTCATATAGAGTGTCTATAATAAGTATTGGGAACAAAGGAGAAAAGACAGAAAATCTTCAAGGAAGAACAGGAGGAGGTGCCTGGAGCTGAAATTTCTCTATTTTGGTGCAAAAGAGACTCCAGCATTCTCAAATACTGAGTCTGCTTCAAAATTTGTTTAAGTTAGCATCTTTTGTGTTGTATATGCATTGTGGGGAATGCGAGTTTCAAAGAAGTCTAGAATAGAGGCAGCATCCTCTTCCATGTCTAGGGTAAGCACTGCAAAAAACCCGAGTCCACTTCCAGTATGACACCTGAGCAGGGGAGCCATGGAAGGGCCAAGTTTCATCAAAGAGGCTTTTCTCCTTGACTAAAGAAAGTTGCTCCTCAGTATACTTCACTCTAGATGGATATGGAAACCTGAAAATATCTGTATAAGAAAATCTTGGGTAAACTAATCATCTGTGATACCTTTCCAAAGCCAAGTATACATTGGACATTTAACTTTTTAGATTTTGGGTTTTCTTAAAGCTAGGCATATGGGAAGTTCAGAGGAGGTGCTCTGAGATGCTGACAAAGGAGGTACACAGAGTTCCCTAATTCTGGTTAACTCATCTTACCAGGAAAAATTTCATGAAACAAAGAAAACTCATCAGTGGTTTAACTCACCAACCCCTGAATTCCAATGCTATGAACAGGCTGGATGCAGGCAACTTGCCCAGGTTCAGTGGAGTTTAAAGGCCAGGTGTTTGTGTGGGGGAAGGAAAAGCATACAGAATGTATTCAGAAAAAATGTATTCAATTAAGAAAGGAGATGTCTATTTTGAGAATTTAGTGCATATATTCATTTTATAGGTGTGTTGGGAAATTATCAGCAGGTCAGTGGACTTGGTCACAAAGCCTTTTGGGTTGATTTTGGGGGAAGAATGTTGCTTCTTGGGAGGTGGCCAGAGGAGTCAAAGATATTTTGGGAACATTCTGAAGGATTATCTTTTTTCCTTTTTGCTAATGCCTTTCTAGTTTTCTGGCCCTGAAACTTTTATATGCATTAGGAAATCACATAGAACTAGAAGACATACTTTATATCCTTAACTTAACCATATGTTCAGATCCAGTGCTGAGTTCTAGAGATGAAAAGACACAGTTACAGCCTTTAAAGAACTCAGAAGTAGGTGGGTATATATACATATAATCTAAATAATGTAATGTAGTGTAGTAAGTGGTATAGAGTGTGGCAGTTTTGGAGAAGAAGGATCGATTGATTAATTATCTGGAGAACATCAGAGAAGGTCTCACAGCAAAGATGGAATTTGAGCTGGATATTGAAGGGTCTAGAAGGTGATTGCCAAGAAAAAGAGAAGAAAAAGGCATACCAGATGGAGGGATCTGCATGTGCCAAGGCCCAGAGGTGTGAAACAGATGCTGCCCTTTGTAGCATGGCTGGTAGTTCAGTTAGCTGGAGCAAGGGTTTTGGGAGGCCCATGGAGGATATTTTGAGAAATAAGACTGGACTACAATGGCTTGATATTTTAGGGTAGGGGAATCTAAGCATAATCTTTTGGGAAGGAAATAGTCATTCAGTAGGAAAATGACTAAGTGATAGAGAAATATATTATGTTTGCCAAAAAAGCCAGAGCTTCTGAGTATGTGGACCTCAGGGATTCATATATATTGTCTGGTCTCTTCTTGGTTCCAGTGGGGTGCTAGAAACCTGAATTGTATTAGAAAACTAACCCTAAAGGACACAGGAAGTGCTGAGAGGCTACAGAACCAACCAACTACACACAATTGTGGGATTGAGGTTAATGTATAATTTGCTATAACTTGAGTAAATATAGAGTAGGGAGAGTGGCAAGAAGCTAAGTTCATGCTCATCTGATAATTATGTGCTTTGAGCACCTTTTCCTTTAAAGAGGACTGGGCACAGAAAGAAATGAACATCCCTTCATGTAGGGCAATGCCTGAGAAGTCTGGATGAGGAGTTGCCTGGAGCTGAGTTGGTTGTAGCTGGAGAACCCCTGAATGGATGGAAGTGAATGATCAGTGATCCTAAAAGTGTCAGATAGGAAATTAATTGAGAGAAATTGGTCCAGGTGTTTTTAGGTTACTCTTTATTTTTTATTTTTATTTTAAGATTTTATTTATTTATTCATGAGAGACACACAGAGAGAGGCAGAGACACAGGCCGAGGGAGAAGCAGGCTCCATGCAGGGAGCCCTATGTGGGACTCCATCCCAGATTCTGGGATCACGCCCTGAGCCCAAGGCAGACGCTCAACCGCTGAGCCACCCAGGTGTCCCTAGGTTACTCTTTAAATCAGGATTTTTTGTCACCTCAGAGTCAGTTGTCACAAAATGCCATTTGGTCAAGGGGAGCCTTGTGGCTGATCTTTTTACCAAAATCCTGAAAACTTCTGTGGGCAAGCTGCTTTTTGTAGACTTTCCCAGGGAAACCCTCCTTCCATCTTTCTTCCTTCTGGAAAGGGACAGTGAAGTATTGCAGGAAGGACCCTGGTCTTCGAGACTGGAGGCTTGGTTCTAACTCTTGTTCTGCTAGGTACCTGGTGACTAGAGACACAAAATGGCACTTCTTTTCTCTTAATTTGTGAGGTGAGGGTAGTGGAGACTCAAGGTTTTTTATGACTTTCCAAGGTAAGATAATGCCTGGCTTCATGGCTCATTTTGACTTCTCCCTCTGTACTCTTGGAGTGACCTATAATCTAAAAGGGTCTGGGTGGCTCAGGTAGTTGATATGAGAAGAAGAGCCGTCTTAACTTTGGCTGTGCCTCCTCAGGTCCAGGTTGGAATAATTTCCAATAAAAAGGAAGGCTTTTGGGAAATAAAACCATGCTTTTAGATTGAGAGCTGGCAAACTAACATCTCCAGGCTAAATCTGGCCTGTGGCTTGTTTTTATAAATAAAGTTTTATTGGAACATACTCACACATGTTTGTTTACGCATTGTTTATGGGGGCTTCTGTGCTACCATCCCAGACTTGAGTAGCTGCCCCAGAAGCTGTATGGCCTGCAAAGGTTAAAATATTAATTATCTGGCCTTTTATAGATGCATTTGCTGATTCCTATTTTGGGTCATAAGCTCTAAGAGGGCTGAAGACATGGCAAGTGCTCAAAAAACTCTGATTAAATGAATGCATGGACAAAAACCCTGAATTTATTGGATAAGTACATATGTTGACAACCAACTTTTTGTGACACACTATAGGTCCCAATTTCCCTTTAAATAAAATAAGAACAGTAGTACTTATGAAATAAGCAGTACTTATGAGGATTATTTCCCATACTACAACTTTGAGTGTTTAAATGCTATTAAAAATATAACTACCATCTATTAAGCTTTATATGTGTTGAGCACTCTATTAAGGACTTTATTTTTATTACCTCATTTAATTCTCCTGACCACTGTGAGAGAAGAATTATTGACCCCAATTTATAAATGAAGGAACCCAGCCCAGAGAGACTGAGTCACCTGCCAAGGTCACACAGTTGGTAAGGGATTGAGCTGGGAATCCAACTCCAGTGTGTCTGGTTCCAGAGCCTTTACACCGTGTCCTGCTGCCTCTGAGTGCTGTTAAGTGCTTTTTTTAACTAAGAGAAGCAAGTATTGATCTTGGGTGGGGGTAGCTCTCAAGATATGGAATTGCAAAGTGAAAAAGATTGGTTTTCAAATTTTTTAACTATTTAAATAATTTAGAGAACCATGAGATTACTCCTCATTAAAAGGACACTTTAGAAAACTCTCTTTAAAATTCAACTCAGTTATGTTTTATGGAAAAAGCTAAATCAGAGACCGTGTTTTTCCCTTAGAAAGACAAATCCTGGTCAGTTTCAGGGAGTTGGAAATTTTTCATTTGTTTAGCAATGTTATGTGTAATGGTAATATGCATTAAATGTCGACTTGTTCCAGAAATCTGCTCCAGTTGAGAGGACCTCACTCAGAGCCATGTGCCCAGCACATAGCAGACATTGAATAAAATGTTGGTTGAATGACTGAATGGATGATGGATGGGTGGATGAATGAATAAATGCCTTCTAGTACTTCATACATTCTGCCTTCCAGTATATTTGTGTGTGTGTGTGTGTGTGTGTGTGTGTGTGTGTGTGTATCTCTACCTATTACAGAGGAAGCACTTGTGCCTTGCCACATGTTTGTACCCCTTATTAAGTCTGTCTACCATAGTGCTTGTCACTAAGTAGATGCTTAATAAATGTTTGTGGCATTAAAGTGAGGAATGGTCTGTGGCCCCCATAGCTTTTGTGGACTGAGTGAATGAAATGTCAGAAACTAGTTTGAAAAAAAAAAAGAAACTAGTTTAATGGGGCGCCTGGGTGGCTTAATCAGTTAAGTATTAAACTCTGAGTTTCAGCTCAGGTCATGATCTCAGGGTCATGGGATCAAGCCCTGCATTGGGCTCTGCACTCAGCTGAAGATTCTCTTTCTCCCTACCTCTCCTTTCCCACCCTTTGCACTCTCTCTCTTCCTCTTAAATAAATAAATAAATAAATAAATAAATAAATAAATAAATAAAATCCTTAAAAAAAGAAAGAAACTAATGTGAAGATCAGATGGATTTCTCTCAGGGGAATGATTTCAACACAATTTTATTGCGGACAATAAGTCTAGTGAAAGCAAAGAAAAAAAATACTTGTTGCTTTAGATAGAAAGCACATTTGTTTCTTTTATTCTGGAAAATATATTCATGGAAGATCATTGAGCTTGCTTTCCCCCACTCTACTAAGTTGCCAGTTTGTGGGCTTGTTTAATGCATATACTTAACTTTTTAAGTGAAACTTTTATAGTGTATATGGCCCTGGTTCAGGATTTTTTCCTCATCAGTCTCTTCTGTTGCCAATTAGTTGTTTATCTCTTTTGGGCTTTGTGTATGACCTGTTTATTTGCATGCTGTTTTGGATTGCCGAAGTAGCAACACCTGAATAGTCACCCGAACATTTTTAGCTTTTGGGAGTCAGGCAGCTGCTTTAGAGAAGGCCAGGGTCAGAAATGCTCACCTGCTTTGATTTCCATGGAAGAAGCTGGCCTGGAGCTCTGGACCAACACTGGTATCTTCAAAGCCCTTTGGTAAACAGGAAGAGCAGACAAAGTCACACACCAGAATCTCAGCCTGGGGAGATTCTGGTTCCCCAGCTTTTTCACCTATTCTTTTTCTTTTTTGTATTTGTATATGATTTGGGGCAATTCCTTTAAAATGCGAATGCAACTATTCAGGCTAAAGGATCAGGGCTGTGGCTGGAGCCTTTTTATGACCTCTTACTATTTCTGTATTTTATTGGCCTGTCACTATTCTTCTTGGCTAAGGGGTTGGATCTACTCTGCCTAGTTTTCCCCTCTCCACCAGCTTTCTTCTCGCTTAAATTTGTTTCTGCCCATTGCTTTGATCTATTTGGAAAGAAAGCACCTGGACAATGGAATATTATCGCTGGCCTCTTTTTTTTTTATTTTTGCAAATGCACTATATAATTCGTGGTTTGTCTTTTGGCCAGCCTGAGACCACCTGACCCTCAGCGGCCCTGGTCCCTCCAGGTTACTCTCCAGGAGAATACTAAGGCTTGCCCATTTCTGTCATTGACACTGGTTCAGAGTATTTGAGTGATGAGGACTTTTCGGAAATGAAGAAAAGCAGAGCCAGGGGAATACCAGTAATTACGCTAATCTGAGAGCATTAAATCTTCAAATATTGTACATTTTTGGATAAGCAATTCTGTCGTTTTTGAAGTTTGATTGTCTTTTTGTTTCTTGGGTGGTGGTCTGTAATTTTGTATGAAGGGAAAATGCCTAATCCTTCTATGTTGACTTGCTGTGGAAATAGGCTGTCTTTTTGTTGTTGTTTTCTTGAATGTTCATGAAAGGAAACCAGGAGAATGTGTCGGTATAATAATATACTACCTTGTGTATGAAGATGAAACTAATAATAATAATACCATGTTCAGTGGTGAAATGCTTTTAACTTTCAAAGCATAGTTCCTTTTATGAACTTATTTTATCAGCCAGAAAAGTGATTTCAGTTACTTTCCCCCCGCAGTGATGATGGATCTGTGGGAGCTTGTCTGGCTGTGCAGGTGAGTTTGAGAGACTCCATCCCAGTGGGTCTTAATCAGAGGCGACTGCAGAATCACCTGGAAAGCCTCTGTGAATTACACATGCTTGGATCCTGCCTGGGACCTACAGATATAGGCAGTCTGGGACCTACAGATACAGGCAGTCCAGAGGGAGAGGGATCTCTGGCATTTGGAAAAAGCTTCTCGGATGATTCTTCTATACCCTTCTGATTAAGAGCCACTGCACCAGTCCACTCCCTCTACTGGACCCCTCCAGGGGTTATGATCATCTGGCGAGGCTGGGATGCCAGGTCCTCTGTGACTGGAACCCAAGTGGAGTAATTACTGATCTGGGTTTATGTATTACCCCCAGGGGCATTCACTCTTGCTGTTGGCCACAAGCAGAGCTTTATTAAACTGTTTTAACAACCGAAAATTTGCATTTGTGCTCAGTAACTGTCCCTAGAGGATCCTTACACATATTATCTCATGTAACCATTTAAACTGGTTTCCTGGTCAGAGACATGTGTTACTAGCTCCATGAAAGAAAATGAGCCTTTAGTTGGATTTAGGCGATGTGATCCAAGAAGAATGATTTGGTGGATTTTCACCAACATGGATTTCTTTCACCTCATTTTTCTTTGCCTGTGGTGTGGGGCTAATGATGTGCACCTCATAGGACTGGGATGTTGCCTGTGTTTGTTAGACCTGTCAGCCTCCCTGAGTATCCATGTCCCCATTTGCAAGGTAAGGATACTACCTTATGGTCTTGTTATGAGGATTGTGTGTGGGAGAGTAAGAAAAACACATTTCATTCTGCTCGGTATATTGCAGATGCTCAGTCCATGGCAGGCATCTTCCTTGCTGCTTCCTTGCTTGCAGGCATTTCTTTTGTACAGCTGTCATCCTGGAAGGGGCTGCCAGATGCCCTGCACTCTTGCTAGTTGTGAAGCAAATGAGCGTTATAAGGACAGTGGAAGTAGCTCCTTTTCATTGAGTGCCAGGCACTGTGCTAGGTACTGGAGATGCAATGGGGAGAAAAAGACGGATGTGGTTCTTGACGTTGTGGAGCTTAACAATGAGAAAGCCCTGCAGAGAACATTTTCAAACCATTACTCTTCTCTGTATGTAAGAGGAAAGCTTTAATGTAATAGGATGGCTTCTAAATGTGTGTTTCATAACGTAGTGGGTAAAGCGTGGAACATGTCTGCTGGGAGGAAACTGGAGTTTTGCATTTCCTGCCTGGTTGTGCTTTTGAATTTGTGGCTGTAATGCTGCCCTGCCTGAGGTTTCAGCAGTTAATATTTCCCAGGGCAGCATGATGTACATGCCCTGTGGCCTATATACAGTAGGATTCTGGGTATGTCCAGGACAGAGAGGGAAAAGGACTGTTTTCAAAGTCTCTCAGAGACTTTGTTGAGTTTTAACTTGGATTTCTCCCCATCTTCTTCCTCCAATGTCCCTAGTGCTTGATGCACATAAACCATGCCAATGTTTTGGAAGATTCAGGCTTGACCACCATAAATTGGTTCATATTTCCAGCAGAGTAGTTATTTAATTTCCTGTTGGAAGTCTACAAATGTTGGCACTGTTCGCTCTTTGGCAAACGACCAAAACCCAGTACAGTATCATTAGCAAGCTCTGGTATATAGATTAAAGCACGATTGTCTTTCATAAGAGGCCATCTCTGTTTAGGATGGGGCTTGGGGGACTGCAAGGGTGCAGGGAAGCACAATTGAGCTTTCTAATCAAAACCAAAGTGTAGTAACGGGGACTCACTCAAGAGAAGGGTTAGAAGGAGGGCAGAACTCTGTTTTCTTGTCTCGATTTCATTTGTTTGGGTTATTTCTCTCTGGACTCTGGGAGAGTTTGAGGCTGAGGCTGGCTTGGTTTGTGCAATGTCCTCAATGAGATCTTCTGTATCTTCCTGACTCCCTCCCCCTCTCGGCAATGCTCCTGGGAGCCACCTACCTCTAGGGTCTGTGGGAGAAACACAGAGTGTCCCCAGAGAGCCCACTGTAATAATTGAAATGTGATAGAGTGGGCGTTTATTGAAGCTGCAGTATGGGTGAGGCACTTTGTATATGCTCCTTCTAATCTTCACACTACCTTTGTGAGACGTGAATTATTTTTCCCGTATTGAGGATGAGATTACTGAGGTGTACAGAGATTAAATTATCTGCAGCCAGTGAGTGTCTGAGCTGAGGTTGGAATCCAGTTTTGTCTCTTTGAAAGGTTCTTGCCTTTTCTGTATGCTGTATCTATACTTTAGTAGGGTTTTAGGGGGAAAAAAGAATTTGAGATTTTGGAGGGAAGGGTGTGAGTAGTTTGAAAAGTTGAGTGAAATGAAATTTGGAGGATTATTTCTATATATATATATATATTTTTTACCACATTAACCCTGTCTTTCATTAGCAAGGATCCTTCAGTGTTGGCTTCTTGGTAGAACAAGCACTGAGATGTACTTTTTTCTCTCCAAACATTGTATCATGAAAATGTCAAACATAATAAAAAGTGGAATGATAGTGAATAAGTTCTAACCAATTGTTTTCTTCTAGGTGCTAGACACAATGCTAGCTGCTTTATTAGCCTTATTTCATTTATCCTTTCAACATTGCCAATTTATAGAGGAGCAAACTGAGCCTAAGAGAGGTTTAACTTTCTGAGCTTCTCTAGCTAGTAAGCTGCATTGCTGGGATTTGAAATTGGTACATGGAGACTGGGGTGTGATTCCTCTGCATTTCAAATTTCTCTTCCCTGTATTTCTGTTCTTCCTCAATGTCATATTATTTAGAACATCAAGTTATAGATGAGAGGTCCTAGAAAGTCACTAATGAGCCAGAATTCCCAAGGCCTCAGGAATTGAAGGCTCTCAGTAATTTCCAAAGTTTCTCTGGGACAAGACCTAGTTCTCCTGAGGATCCTTGTCAGACTCTCATTAGGGAAAGGACAGAAGTTTTGCTCTCTCCAGAGTGTCACAGAAAGTTTTTGTAGCCTTTGGAGTTTCTTAGGACTGACTTATATCTTCTTTTCACACACACACACACACACACACACACACACACACACACACACAAAATAAAAACCCTTACCTTTGGGCAAGGTTAATTTTGTTATGATAGGATCACCTGTGACCTCCTCAGACCTACAGGGCATCTTTCCTTCCTGGGGAAGAAGTTAGCATTTGTGGGCACTGACTTGTGCTAGAGCAGACAAGGGACGATTCTTGAAAGACAGTTGGTACCTTTTGACATATTTATGCTTGAATCTGCTTTGTTGCTGATTGGATGTAACCTTGAGCAAATCACGTAAGTTTCTTAAGAACTAGGCCTCCCTGCAACAGTAATTATTGTCAGGAGGGTAGAGAGAAGATACCAGAGTTCCTTCCATCAGAAAATTTAATCTTCTTAAGGAGCCAAGGCATATACCGAGGAAGAAGATGCTGCTAAAGACTGAGGATGTGGCATAGGGAGGAATTGCTATAAAAGGCAGCGACGAGAAAGCGAGGAGAAGAAATAATGGTCAGTTGGAATAGTTGAAAGGAGGAATAAAAAGCCAAGGCTTAAAGTTAGATCCAAATACCAATACTGTCACTTTGTAGCTGCATAATTTGAACTCTTTGGTACTCAAATTTTTCGTCATAAAATGGGGTTAATAATACTGGCAGCATAGTACCCTTGTGAGGATTAAGCTTACATAACATAGGTGAAGCTCCTAACATGGCAGTTTATGATAGTTGACAATAAGAGATATCCCCGTACGTGGGAAATGGGGAAGCTGAGGTAGGTCTTGAACTCTGAGTGGATATGGATACATGAAATGACTCACTTCTTAAAGGATCTTACAAATACCACTGTGGGATGTGATGTGGGCATCAAGAAGTGTGGTTCTCTTTTTGCTCTTAATAAGGCAATGGTGGCTTAAGCCAAAGTTTGATAAAATGTCACTGGTAAGATGTGAAAATGTCTGGTCTTATTTTGGCTGAAGCCCATGTTGGTGAGGTGGAATTGCTCAGCTGGGTGACACATTTGATGCTCTTTTAATGTTCTAGGGATCCCTACAAGGCGCCTTACGAGGTTGATGGATCCCCCTGCCCTCTGCAGCCCCTGCAAACAGCCATATTTTCTACACACCAGTTTGGTTATTTAATGAAATCTATCCCCCTGTACCGCCCCAGGCACAAAGGATCAGTGTTTAGTAAGATGGACTTTGAAAATTGAGGCTGTAATGGCACTGTTGAAGACTTTTCTTGGTTTTGTCTCGTTTTTGGTTTTTGTTTTGTTTTTGCTTGTAGTTTTTTAGTTGGGAGGTCAAGGGGAGGAAAGTCATCCCCAGGAAAACTGAAATCCTAGTCTAGTACTTTGAGAGAGTGATTTTTGTTTTCTCTTTATTCTTTCCTTTACTTTGCAGTCATTTTTGCTGTGTGCAGATTAAGGTTTGATGTGACTTGTTGGTTAGCTGGAATTAGTTTGTTTATGGCCTTGAGGAGTATGCGGATAAACAGGGTTGCCAGTAAAATCTAAAGGTCAGATGAGGTTCTGGATACATCACCTGCTTGGAGTGGTTCTGTAATGAGAGTATTAGGACTTGATAAGCATTTTTCTATATAATCTATAATTTATAGCAGCCCTTTATTATAAGATAGATTTTTTCAATGTATATTATGTCATTTGTATCTCGAGAGGCATTGTTTTTATTGCTGCTGTACAGATGGGGACATGGAGAGGGAATAGGAGAATCAGTAACTGTGTGGGGTGAGCTAGGAAGTAGCTGGGACTTGAACCCAAATCTGTGACACCAAGCCCTCCCTCTGAATTCCAGTGAAATATGCTCTCTCCATTCTAGACTTTTCTCCTAGAGGAAGCTGGGTTTGCTGGTGCTCTGTATGGAGCCCCTGGTAGCAGAGGAAGGGAAAGAGGACTTATTTGTGTTCCCTTTTCATCCAATTAGGCCTTTTTATACTCAATATTATGACAAGGAGAGAAACACTGGACGTACCAGGTATTAAGTACTCCTGTTGTGCCTTGATCAGAGTTAGGTGTGTTGCATAATGCTTACATTGAACCAGGATATCATCATTCTTCTTGATGAGCTTCAAAAAAGCAAGTTCTTTGTCCCCAGGTTCACCCAGGGAGAATTGCTGGTGTTAAAATTTGAATTCAGGTGTTGAGTACACCATCTTGCCTCTTTGGTTTCTGATGACCTCTGCCTGACAATCATACTGTATTTGTGGCTTTAATGTCAAAGACCTTCTAAATTGTTTCAGGTTGATCTATTTGGTATCCATTGGAAACTGTCAAAACTTTTCACTGCTACATTTGGAAAAAAATAATAATGAGTTGACGTGTTAGTGATTCAGGACTTCTGGGAAACTGAAAGCACCCGTGTGTACTTATTTTTGAGTCAGTACGTCACGAATGAGTCTGGCCCAAAAGGAAAAATATCTGTCTTCCGAAATTGAGTGCAGGTCTCTTAGTGGCTTACCCCAGCAGGGAGCCAGTTATTACATTAGCTGAATACCAGGTCCATGGATTTCCCTCGCCTGAAAAAAGGAGCAGCATCTGTAGTTATGAGGAAAGCAGAGACCCATTTCTCTGTGGAGTGATACTGAACAGGCAGCTTCGGCCAGGAGGATATTCTGGCCAAAGGAAAATGTAGCTTAAGAGAAGCCCCAGCTGGTTCAAGTAACTTAAGCCTTGCTATTCATGAAATATTATCTGATAGCTTCTCCCTCCCCACGTGGCTGGGGACCGAGTCAGAGTTGCTCCAGGAACCTGTGTTCTCATTTTGGCATTATAGATTTACCTCACTTTGCACACCAGACCGTTTGTGAAAGAAAGGTTGTATTTAAATGCAATGTTTTTGCGTGTGAATATAAAAGCATTTAATAAATGTACTGGGAAGCTTGCTCTGTTGAATCCTCTTGTTAGGAAATTAACCGACAAAGATTTCTTTTTTTTTAATATTTTATTTATTTATTCATGAGAGACACAGGCAGAGGGAGAAGCAGGCTCCATGCAGGGATCCCCACGTGGGACTCGATCCCAGGACTCTGGGATCACTCCCTGAGCTGAAGGCAGACGCCCAACTGTGAGCCACTCAGGCGTCCCCAGACAAAGATTTCTAAGTAAGGAATTTCCCCCCGGGTTCAGCACTGTGCTTGTTGATGTGGCTGAGGCAGGGGTCTGAGAAACACTGGAGTGGAAGCTCTTTGAGAGCAGGGATTCATCTATTTTGTTTACTAATACACCACAGTATTTGGAGCGGGTGTCTGACACAGAGTGGATGCAAATAGGTACTGGTTGAATGAGTGAGTAGAGGTCTCTGCCCATCAGAGCTTGCAACCTAGTTTGTTTGCATTTGATTAATTAATTAACATGAACTAATTTGTCATTCTGTTCCTTTATTCTAGTTATATGAGTGTCCTGGAGTCCTCAGTTTTATTAGATCTTTAATCTCTTTTATTTATTTTTTAAAAAAGATTTTATTTATTTATTCATGAGAGACACACACAGAGAGAGAGACAGACACACAGGCAGAGGGAGCCTGACGTGGGACTCGATCCCAGGTCTCCACTATCATGCCCTGGGCTGAAGGTGGCACTAAACCGCTGAGCCACCAGAGATGCCCTTTAATCTCTTTTATTCTTTTATTTTAATTATATTTAAAATTAAAACCAGTGATGTTTTTGTTTAGAAAATGAGAAAACAGGTAAGTACAGAGAAAAATAGTTAAGAGGTAATTATTTTCATTTAAGTTTATATCTTTCAAAACTTTATCTATGTAAATAATAAACATTTAAAAAATAGGCTCATCTTCAGGCAAAGTTGATTTTATGATTTGCTTTTTCCCTTCACTTATCAGTGTTATTGTGCATAATTTCTTATATCAAAATACATAACTCTCAATTGTTTTTAAAACATTGTACAATTTAGTATTATCTGTGATTATATCGTAATTTTCTTTTTAATTTTGTGAAAAGATTTACTTTTTTATTTTTAGAGAGACAGCATATGTGCATGAGCAGGAAGAGGAGGGGTAGAGGGAGAAAGAGAGAGAGAATCTCAAGCAAATGCCCTGCTGAGTGTAGAGCCCTACCCGGGGCTCATTCTCACAACCCTGAAATCATGACCTAAGTTGAAATCAAGAGTCAGATACTTAACCGACTGAGCCACCCAGACACCCCTGTATCGCAATTTTCTTAATCCCTATTATTGGACATTAGGTTTTTTCCCCCTTCTCTTTTCCTCTCTCCCTCCCCTTCTCCCTCTGTTTAGTATAAACAATGCTGTGACTGTCTGTAAACTTTTTCACATATCCATGATTATTCTCTTGGCGATAATTCTTAGAAGTGAAATTACCTTATTTTAAAAGGTCAAAGGCTTTTGATACATATAATCACATTGCCTACCCTAAAGACTGGGAAAATGTATGCCCCTCTCCGTATTCTATTGACAGTGGATTTTTAGTTATACTGACACGATGTATTATCATTTTTTAAATACTTGACTATCTTCTGGGTTAAGAAAGTGAATATTATTGTTTACATACTTTTGATTTCCTGATGGTGCTATAAATATTGTTTTGGGTCATTTATATTTCTCCTTTTGCTAGTTCATATCTACTCTCTGACTCAGAGACTCACGAGGACAGATCTTTTCTTGGCCCCTTCCAATCCACAGTGGGATTTGCTATGACACTTATCCCACAGTTAGCCCTCAGTAACTGTTGATTCTTTCCATTTACTCATCCATTCATTCACCCATCCACCCATCCACCCATTCAGCCACCCAGCTACCCACATATTACCCATTTATCTATTTATTTGTTGATTTATTTAACAAGTATTGAGGACTTACTAGGTGCCAGGCAGAGAAATATAGGCTTATAATCTAAAATATTCATGAGAGACCAGAGACATAGGCAGAAGGAGATGCAGGTTCCCTGTGGGGAATCTGATATGGGACTTGATCCCAGGACCCCAGGATCACGACCTGAACTGAAGGCAGATGCTCAACCACTGAGCCACCCAGGCATCCCTTTATAATCTAAAATAGTGCTTTGAATTTTTTGATATTGCTGCTATCAGTTACAAATCTTACATTTTTAGAAAAGACACGTTGATATGATTTTAATACAAAGAGTGGCTAATCCAAATGTTTTTTTTCCCTAATGAATTTTCTTTAGGATAATAGAACTTAAACTTATCTTTTCTGAGAACCTTACAGATGTCAACAAACTTTTTCTGTAAAGGGCGAAATAGTAAATATTTTAGGTTTTGCAGGCCGTGCTCTGTAGCAACTATTCACTCTGTTCTAGTAGTACAAAAGCAGCCATAGACAAATGAGCCTGGCTATGTTTCAATAAAAGTTTATTTATAGATGTTGAAATTTACATCTTATATAACTTTCACATGCCACAAAATATTATTTTTCTTTTGACTTTTTTCAATCATCCAAAAGTGTAAAAACCTTTCTTAGCTTGTGGGTTATACTAAAAATAGGCAGTGAACTAGACTTTGGCCTGGGGTTTTTAGTTTGCTCAGTATGCTTTAACGTGAAGAGAAGCCACTCTGGTTTTGCAAATTTGCGATAACAGACCCTCAGAATAGATAATTCATAAAGAGATGATAAATTTGAGTTTACCTGAAGCTTGGGTATATCCTGACTCTTAATGACTTGCAACACATATTTTTTAGTGTTTTAGCAATATTTTTAATTTATGAATGTTTTTTATTATATATTGACTCAAATTGACTATAGATATTTTATAGTTAAGAGTAAAGAAAAAATGCTCTCTTATCCCTTGTCAAGGATAGGAGATGTATTTTTGATGTATTTCTTTTTAGTCTTCACGTATGTGTGGGCTTACATATGTGACAGGTCATTCTATATAGACAATTTTGGATCTTGTTTTGTTTTTCATAATACTATATGGTAATATTTTTCAGTGCTAATTAAATATTCTAATGTAAACTAAAACCACAATAAGATACCACTATATACAGAATGTATATAATTTAAAAAAAAACAAGCTAACTTATCTGAGAGAAATGAAAATATGTGTCTACACAGATATGTGTACAAGTGTTCAAAGCAGCATTATTTATAATAGCTCCAAAATGGAAACAATTCAAATGTTCAACTCATGAGTACATGAACAAAATATGGCATATTTATAATAGAATACCATTCAGCTATAAACAGGAGCAAAATATAATACAAGTTACAACATGGGTAAACCTTAGAAACATTATGCTCAATGAAATAAGCCAGACACAAAAGAACATATACTGTATGATTATAGTTATTTAACATTTCTAGAAAAGGCATAAAACGAGACAAAGCAGGTTAGTGTTTGTCTGGGGCTGGGGTAGGAGTGAGAAGTGGCTACTAACAGGAATAGCAGAACTTTTTTGGGGCAATGGAAATATTCTAAAAGTGGAGTGTGGTGATGAATACATAATGAGACACAAGCTAACTATTGTACTGTATGCTTACAATGGGAAATTTATGGTCTATAAATTATTCCTCAATAAAATTATTAAAAATATTCATTGAAAACTGAATTTTTAATAATATTCTATTTCATTGCTTGAATGTTTCATTTCTTTATCATATGTGGCTTGGGAGAAATGTCTAGTGTTTATTCCCTTTTTAGCCAACATCTATATTCAGTAGGTTACGTTTGAGCCATTGGACTTAAACAAGAATGATTTAGTGGAATACATCCTAATCCAGTGGGCAAGGAACCTCAGGTGGCCTCAGCTCTGCCTCCAGCTGGGTGAACCTCAGTTTTTTCATTTGTAAAATCTAGAAAAGAAGTGGACACAAGGAAATACTGGGCACTAGGGGATAGAGGATCAGAAGAGAAAACATGGTAGTAGGGGTAATGAAAAGACTGATTTCCCCCAGAATTATGAGGCCAGTGACTCATGACTTACCCCACCATCTTGTCCGTGTCACCCAGGTCCCCTCCTGCTCTCCTGTGCGATAGGAAGTCAGTAGGAACTGTATGCAGGGTTTTGAGGTGATTGTCACAAAGGAGAAGATCAGAACTTGGAGGAGACTCAGGAGAAGTTGCAAAGATGAAATGATGACAAGAAGTTGGGTGGGTCTGCTTTGTAAACTGGAAGCATTCTGCTTGGCCTTGGCCCTTGCCATGGGGAGGAGCACCATTGGCTGATTTGATCACCAGGAAGCTATCTAGGTTTCGTACTCCCAAGTAAGAATGTAGAGCTCATTACAGGAATACTGAGGTTGGATATACTTTTAGAGTCGAGAGTTTAGAAATGTTGCCATGAAAATAATAGGTCATCATGTTTGCCTTCCAAGGGAGAGTTTAAACTGAGTGAGACAGAACTGGTCTCCGATTCCTTGGGTTCTCAGTTTCCAGCCGAGTTCCAGGTTTTCCTAGAGTACAGCCAGCAGCATCTGTACCCAGAAAACACAAAAGAAAAGCTGTGGAAACCTAACTTGTAAATGTTTTTTTCATTAGCTCCAGGCTCCCAGCCACCAATAAACCGTGTGTTTTTAAAAATCCTTTATTATTTTGTGAGCTTAAAAAAAAGTGCTTTTTACCCTTATTCATGTGCTTGGGATTTTCTTAAAATGTTACTTATCAAACATTTTTCTGTTTAGTCCCTCCAAAAGGTAACGGCATTCTAAGTTTTTGCTTAAAAGAGAGGGAAAAAAAAAACCATTTAATAAACTCGCTGTAACTTGAGCCTGTTGGTGGTCTTGGAAGAAACTCAAATCCAGGTTTGGTTGATACTGTGTAATGTGAATGCAATTAGTAGTGGTTTTTCCAAAGTAGAAAGAGATGTAGAAAAATAATGCACAGCAAATTTAGGTCAGAGCTGGGAAGCTTATAAATCCTTATTTTTGTTTTCATTACCTTAAGTAATGGGGAAGCTTCTGTCTTTATTACATAATTTCCCTAGCAATAATATGTTTTAAAACATTTCTGTGTTAATTTCATATGTTTGATCAGAAAGCCAGAGTTCTGTGATGTGGCTGCTGGCACTGTTGACATACAGAATATTTCTTGTTCATCTCTGGGAAGCCAACACTAAAATTACTGATGGGGGCAACTTTTACCACCTGTTTCTTCATTCAGTACGAGGTCTGACAAAGCAGTTTTCAAGGTATCGGCATCCTATGGCTAGACTGAGGAATGAAGTGATCTGTATATTGATGTTGTTGTATTTCAGAGGATGTGATTCGATTCTGGCATATTTAAACCTATGTGACCAGATTGTAAAGCCTATATGGGTAGGGGATGTCCTTCTGGTGCATAGTAGATACTCAGGAAATAATAGCTATTAGTATTCTCACCCTCCATGGTCTCACCCTGAAATGTTGAGATGCAGTTTACTCCTCCCAGCTACACTATCCTATGTGCTTCTCCTTTGAATTTGCCAGGCCTACTCCTGTTTCTGAACCTTGGCATTTTTTATTCTCTCTTCTTGGAGGCCAGATACCAGCCTGGACCACTTCTAACCTCTTCTAGGTCTTTGTTCCAAGACACCATCTCAGTGAGTCCCTATCTCTTTTCCTTGCTTTGTTTTTTCACAGGATCATCACCATCAGATAAACTGATTTACTGATATGCTGTGTATCCTGTTTATTTATTTGGTTTATCATTTGTTCTACCACCACGAGGGCAAGAGTTTCTGTCTGATTTGGTCATTGCTATGTACCCACTGCCTAGAACATAATCATTGCTACAACGTGGTTGAATGAATGGATGAATACATGAATGAATGAATGAGTGAATGAATGAATGAATGAATGAATGAATATTCTACCCTTTACTGGTTATGTGGCAATGGTTAGTGCATTTGCTTTCTTGGATCTTCTGCTTGATTCTGCATCTGTCTCATGAAGTGCCATATGTAGGTCACATGAGGTGTTGCACTGTGTACATAGCTCTTTCATGCTATGTTCTGCCAATAGATCCATTCATGCTGTCATTTAAGAAGGTAGACACCGTTCCCACCTTCAGAAAGCTTAATCTGGAGGGAGCAGGAATTGGACAAATACATGAGTAATTCTAGTAAAGTGGACTAGTAACAGTGATGGGGAAGGTACAATGAGTTATGGGGGCACCCAGGAAAGACTCCTAATCCAGATGTGGAGAAAAGACCATCAAAGGCTTCCAGGAGGGAGAGGCATCACGGCTGAGAGCCAGAGGTAGAATAGGCATTGGACAGGCAGAGTCAGGGCGCTGTGATGGGTGATGTAATGAGGGTTCTAGGAAGGAAGAATAATGTATCCAGGGTCTGACAGTGAGTAACCATGGAATATGTGGGAACTGAAAGGAGAGCCTAGAAGACCATGCTAAGGAGCTTGGATTTGATGTTAACAGTATTGTGGAGGCATGGAAGGGTTCCATGGACAGGAGTGACTTGGCCAGACTTTCATTCACAACAGTCATTTTACTGAGTAAGACAGTTTTTTCTCCCGAGATGAACTTGAACACAAGCTCCTGGAAGGGAGATTTTGAAGACAGTTAAAGGGGCTTCCAGAAAGTGAATCTTTAGGCTCCATAAAGTCTGCTGACATACTGTTGAATCTGACTGCTGAGTTTCACAGCAATAAGTTTAGAGTCCATCCACTCCCACCCCCAGATGCTTAAGAAGCTTCATTATCTTTGGGTGTATAGTTCATGGCTTGAGTTTAGGGACATGGTGTTGCTATAGACACCAACATCACTGTGAAGCAGACAAATACAACAAGTGTGGAGGAGGCAGAGAAAGTTCTAATCTGCTTTTAGACCCAGGAGTGACAGCATTTCCTACTCAGTGCTACTTGCCAAATAGAAATAAAGTGGCAATGATGGGGTGTCAGGCAGTGGAGGGGACACCAAGCAGACCTTGATCCTATCTTTGATCTGCAATTTATTATGCATGATGTGGTTTTGGGGGGAGATGCCTGGGTCGCCCAGTAGTTGGTTAAGTGTCTGTCTTTGGCTCAAGTCATGATCCTGGGGACCTGGGATCAAGCCTGGCATCAGCTCCCTGCTCAGTGAGGAGTCTGCTTCTCCCTCTGCCTCTCTGCCCCACTTGTGTTCTCTAGCTCACTCGCTCATTCTCTCTCTCAAATAAATAAATAAAGGAATAAAATATTTAAAAATATGTGCTTTGAGGACCTACCTAACCTCTTTGATCATCAGTTTCCTTTTCTGGAAAAGGGAATTAATGCTACCTTTCTTCCAGGGATTTTAGGATTCAGTGAGATAAAGTATAGTTAGTTCTGCTGTAGCACTTGTTTTAGACATGATTTTGTTCCAGCTTGGTTGATGTATTAGGGAACAATTTGAAGATAACGCAATCAATGTTATTCATAAGAAAAGCTAGGTGAACTCAGAAGACTGCACCCAGCGACAGTAGGAATATGCAGAACACACATCTCAGTTCACTGCCAGTGTTGTGGGCCACACCCAGCTGCCTCTGGTGTTAGAATTTTCAGTCTCATTTCCGATAACTCTCCTTCCACCACTTCTCAATAACCCATGAGCTGTAAACCTTCCAACACCCACTTCTGCAAACAAACTTAGGTCTTTTTCAGGGAATAGGGCCACATTTATTACTTATATATGTCTTCATCTTTCAGCATATGTAAACAAAACTGTGCTACCTTTTTTTTTTTTTAAGATTTTATTTATTTATTCACAAGAGACACACACACACACAGAGAGGCAGAGACACAGGCAGAGGGAGAAGCAGGCTCCATGCAGGGAGCCCGTCTTGGGACTTGATCCTGGGAGTCCAGGATCACATCCTGGGCTGAAGGAGGCGCTAAACTGCTGAGCCACCTGGGCTGCCCTGTGCTACCATTTTTATTAGATTCTTATCTTTTATTTTGTGTCACTAATGAAGTTTTTAAGTGGTGCGCCTCAATCTCATTTTCCCGTAAGCCTTCTAGTTTTTATTGCATGATTTCGCATAACAGGATGATACTTTGCAACTTGCCTTTTCTGTTATAGCAAAGCTGATTGTATTTAAAGAACCCAGTGCAACTCCTGGCAGACAAGTGGCACTTACTAAAAGGTAGCTGTTTTATTATTAATCCATTTAAGTATGATGTTGGATTGGGGCAGGGATAACTAGCATTTAATTACTTTGATTGTGAACGTAAGTGAAATGGAACACCTGAGTGGAAGGGTTATGGTGCTTGTCTTTTCCGAGTGTGTCTGGTCAGACTACTCTTGGGGTATTTCTGTGACAAAGCAGATGTGTCTGGAAAAGAGCAATCCAGGAAGAGCGAAGCCATAAGAATGATCTTTAAGCAATTTAAAGGGCTGCCGTGGGAAGAAGGATTGCTCTGCTTTGTGGAGTTTCACACAAAGTAGAAGCTTTCAGGGTTCAGAGGGCTGCTTGGCACAGGGATGCTGTGACTGCTCTGGGGTGGATGAATACAGGAAGAATTCAATCTTGGGTTTGGAGGTTTTACCTTTAAAGTTCGTTTTTTTATTTTTATTTTTTATTTTTTAAGATTTTATTTATTTATTCATGACAGACACACACACACACACACACACACACACACAGACATAGGCAGAGGGAGAAGCAGGCTCCATGCAAGGAGCCTGACGTGGGACTCGATCTTGGGTCTCCAGGATCACGCCCCAGGTTGAAGGCGGTGCTAAACTGCTGGGCCACAGGGGCTGCCCAGTTCCTTTTTTTTTTTTTTTTTTAAAAAGAAAGATACCTGCAGGTTTACCAGAAGAACTTTTATACAAAAACAACCTGAAGTTTTCTAGCAATACTTGGGCTTTTGCTTCCTTTTTTTAATGGTCTGAAAGAATAGCTTACATGTATACATATTTACCTAGTGACTTTCCTTTAGTGGTGGCCTTCAATGCTGGAAATCTAAAGATCATGCTTTACAAATATTTATGGCTTGGGCATGCTTAGGAGTAGTGAAATCACATCACTGCTTTCCATCCAGAGTTCTTCTTTTTTTCCAACTCAGGGAGAAAGCTCAACTAGTTGCTGATTTGGCTTTAATTTCTCTTTAATATCCTGCATGGCTTTTTCCTCTCCACTTGGGCTAGGCTGTTAAGCTCTTGTAATAGGAAGATGTCATCCTAGTCTTAAACACTCTCAGTCGAGCTAAAATGGAGAAGCACCAGGATATGTGGAGAATTTGAGTTGAGGGTTGGTAGTCTCCCTCAAGTATTTGTAGTGGGAAACTCTGAGCCTACAAATGAGGGCTGGGTGTAGAGGAACTATTTTTAGAGGGTTTTTTTGAATAAAAATTAATTATGCTGGGCAATCTGTCTATATACTGATGTAGAAAATGCTAAGTCTCTATCTGGTCTTGCTATTAAGAATAGGAGATGTTTTGGGACGCCTGGGTGGCTCAGCAGTTGAGCATCTGCCTCGGCTCAGGGCGTGATCCCGGGTCCAGGTATCCAGTCCCATATTGGGCTCCCTGCGAGGAGCCTGCTTCTCTCTCTGTCTGTGTCTCTGCCCCTCTCTCTGTGTCTGTCATGAGTAAATAAATAAAATCTAAAAAAAAAAAGAATAGGAGATGTTTCAAACATATTCGATTTTATCAGAGTTTTCTCTCTAATCATAGATGGGGCAACACTGTTCCCATGCTAAATTTTTTTTTTAAGATTTTATTTATTGATTTTGAGAGAGAGAGAGAGAGAGCACAAGCGTGCAGAACACAAGCAGAGAGGAAGGGCAGAGAGAGAGGGAGAAGCAGACTCCCCACTGAGCAGGGAGCCTGATGCCAGGCTCCATCCTTGGACCATGGATGGGCAGATGCTTTACCAACTGAGCCACCCAGGCGCTCTCCCATGCTAAATCTTAACAAAACTATTTAAAAAATGTAAATGGCATATTTTTAATGATAACTCTCTTGTCCTGATGCTGTGAAAATGCATGTTATCCTTTTGTTTGTTTCTGTGAAGAGCACATGGGATTTTAAGTTGATTTTTCCAAAACCAATAAATTCCTTCCTTTGGGATCTGTTCTCCCTTTCAATCTCTCTGGAATATGTGGATGATCTTTCCACATGGGAATTCTTGAGCTAGGTGTATTGGTAATAAGAACTTGGTAGAAAGGGACTGCTGGCTCTGAGATCTGAGTCTGAGGCATTCTGATTGGCTGGCCTAGACTCATAGATAATGAGCAGAAGGAATTGGGCTGGCATTGCCATTTTTCTGAGCCACTAGCCTGGATGGACAATCCTGCTTGGGAAGTAACTCTAACCAACATTTCAGCCCACCTGGGCATGGTTGCAGCGGCAATCAGATGGGTCAATGATTGGCTGGGGCAAGTGGCCCCAACTGGTCAGTCCCTCTCCCTTAAGCCTGATCAACCTGTTTCTACCTCCTTCTTCCCCTAAAATCATGTGACTTCAAATAAATATGGTTGTCCCATCTATTTTGGTGCTTTCCCCTCTCCCTTAGCCTTGCATAATGGAAAGAGCATGAGCTCCAGAGTTTGGGTTCAATCCCAGCTCGGTTAGTTTTTGGTTGTGTAATTTTGGGAACATGACTTAATCCCTCCGAGCGTTTGCTTACTCATTTAAAAAATGATGTCATTCGTCTCTCACTACGAGGGCTGTTGAGAAAAAAATGTAAAGTGTCTACTATAGCGCCAGTCACACACAGAAGGCCTTCCGGAACTGGAATCCACACAAACTTTTACCAATTACTTTTGTGTTTTGAGTATGCCAACCCTAGTTGAAATGTCTCCAGGGCAAAAAGATTAGTTGATCTTGCTTTCTTCTTTGTGCTAGGCTCTGTCCAAGGCCCAGAGGCTTCAGAGATGAGTAAGAAGACTCTGCCTATGAAGCCACTTCCAGTTTTACTCAAATCCATTCATTCAACAAACATATTTTGATACCTACTGTGTGCAAAAGCCCTCTGCTCTTGGGGAGGATACTAAGTTGATTCAGTCACTAATTCATTCCACTTTTATAGGTCATCCGTTGTGTGCCAAGATATTGTTAAAAGCGCCATGGATAGAAAAAAGCATGTGAGGTAGATCTTCCTTTGAGAATCTCACAATGTAATAAAATAAACCTGAGGGTGGGGAAAGCAGATGGAAAGACAATATGTTCTGGTTGTTAAAAGGCACTTACTTTGCTAAGTAATATAGGCTGCACGTAGCAATGTAGGTTGCATTTTTCCAGATATGCAGATGTTGAAACTTAGAGCTTCATAGAGGTAGTGCTCTCATTTCACAGCTGAAGAAACAGAGCCCAGGAATGGTTAATACATCACACATTTTAGGGACAAGTAAAGCTGAGACTAGACCCGCAGCAACCTTTACCCGTATCATTACTTAATTTGAAAATGCCCTCTCTTTCTTCTCCATCTTGCTGTCATTAGATCTGCTACTCGCTTTCTGTAAACTGTCACATTCCATCCCCCCAATAGCTCTCTTGGACCATTATGGGTTTAAGGAACTTGCTCGAGGTCACACAACTTAACATACAAAGTCAGGATTTGTATTCAGGTCTGTCTGATTCTAGAGGCCAAACCTTCAACCTCTGTATCATACTCTATCCATGATTCATCCTCGTGGTAGTGCCTAAAGATGATTGCAAGTTTTTGAGACAGTTCGTTGAAAAGATGCTTGTCACAAATTGTTTTGGGGACCTGTTTATCTGAACCAGTGGGAGAGCTAACTTTATGAACAAGAAATAGAATCTACTTAAGTGAGTCAAGATAATAAGTAGGAAAAAAAGTTATGATAAAAAAAGTTCTTTACATCCAGGTTCTTAAGATTTCATAATCAAGGACACCTGGGTAGCTCAGTGGTTGAGTGTTTGCCTTCAGCTCAGGTCTGATCCTGCAGTCTGGGGATGGAGTCCTGCATCGGGGTCCCTGCATGGAGCCTGCTTCTCCCTCTGCCTGTGTCTCTGCCTCTCTCTGTGTCTTTCATGAATAAATAAATACAATCTTTAAAAACAATATTTCATAATCAGAGGGGTAATTTTGAGCAAATGATATAAAAAGGCCTCTGCAGATAGTCTAAGCAATGATACTTAAGTCCAGAGATCATAAAAAGAAAAAGAAGTAGGAACTGTAGATTTTCCTCTGCTCCATGATATCTTACTCCAGAATTTCTGCCCTTGGCACAGATCAAGCCTGGAGATAATTTCTTTCTTTTTTTTTTTTTTTTAAGATTTATTTATTTATGATAGACAGAGAGAGAGAGAGAGGCAGAGACACAGGAGGAGGGAGAAGCAGGCTCCATGCCGGGAGCCTGACGTGGGACTCTATCCGGAGACTCCAGGATCGTGCCCTGGGCCAAAGGCAGGCACTAAACTGCTGAGCCACCCAGGGATCCCCGTCTGGAGATAATTTCTTAAAAATCATTGATACCTTAATTAAAGAGCTTAAAATTTTGAAGGTGGCTGCTCCATGGCCAAACGAAAAACATCCTCTGTGATCACAAATGCAATTTACTTTCCATCTTTTAAAACTGCCCCCGCCCCCATCCTTTTCATTCTCCTTGTGTCTCAATTAATCCATGTTTATTTTATAAAAAGCATGTGAGTCTGGTGAGTTGATAATGCTAAATGCTGACAACCATGGAGAAGGTACCTCTTCTGGTGATGAAGTATGTGAGCCTATTTGAATTTTCTGTTAACTAGCATCAAGGTACTGGAGCTCTGTCCTGGGTGGAATAAGACTTCACTCGGCCAAATCAGCAGGCAACTAATAGAATGTTTCTGCTCCCCTTCAAGAAAGGTAGTCAAGCATCTGTACTTCCAGCTGATCTCCAGTTTCCATTCTTCTTTGAAATCCTGCTTGCTCTGTCAGGGAGAGCCATATGACAAATGTTTAGTATGTCAGATTTGTTTTCCTTTTAAACTACATATGAATTTGACCTCCACCGTAGGTCTGCATTAGATCTTCCAATAAGTATATTCTTTTTTTAAAAAAAATCTTCCCAAAGATCTTCCAATAAGTGTATTCTTTTTTAAAAAATGTGCATACTATTATTCTTTTTTGAGTTGTGTTATGACTGGTGTTTTGAAAGTGGTTGGAGGATTACTGGTTGCATATGGGGTGATGTGTACGTGATGTACATTCCCAGATATAAACAGCCGCTAAAGTTCATTATATAGTTTGTATAGCTATTCGACTTGTTTTACGAGACTCAACTTACTCTGGCCAGTAGAGTACATTTCTTTCTTCAGCTAAGCTAAGTTTGGATAACCTTTTCTGAAAAGCAGCATCAGTTTGGTCATATTGGTACTTATATTGATAATTACTTGTTTGTGACTACCAGAAGAAAGCATGTATCTAATTGTGTGTGCCCTAAATTACTCTTCCTGTTGTGTCCGTATGGTGACTAGTTCATGCATTAATGAGCTACCTGTACCATCCATTCAATGTCAGAGGTCAAAGCTATATGTCTAGGATGCCTATGAATAAATTTCCCTTACCTTAAAAAACAGTTGATTAGTTTAGAGAAGAGAGAGGCAGCTGAGGTGGACAAGGAAACCACGTCTTGAGTATATTTCTAAGAGGTGCTATTCTTGAATGTTTTGGGGGAAAGAATCAGTGTCTCTGTATCCTCTGTCTACCTGTCTATGTATCTGTCAGTCGATCTATTGATCTATCATCCATCTGTCCATTAGTCTATCTGTAAAACAAATATTCCAAACATTTAAGAAACATAAGCAGTGTAGATCTTGAAAGAGATTACTACTTTGAGAAGAGAGCTCTGAAAGCATCAAGTAGAGATAATATTAAATGGTTTCAATGAGCTGTTCTTTTGATCTCTTCCAACTCTCCATCATCTCCTCTTCTTACATTGTTTTTAAATAAGTTTACTGCAATTAAAAACATACAAATAACATGTCTATCAAATAAAATAGAGAACATTGGGAAAGTGAAAAACTTTAGTCTCCGTTAGGCTCATATTACAAACACAAATAGTCACTTTTCTTTTAGAGAGAGAGAGAGTGAGAGAGAGAAAGAGAGAGAGAGAGAGTGCACAGGCAGGGGGTGCAGGAAGAGGGAGAGGGAGAATGAGAGCATCCTGAGCAGACTCCATGCCCAGCACGAAGCCCATCGTGGGGCTCATCAGTCTCAATCTCACGACCCTGAGATCATGACCTGAGCCAAAATCAGGAGTCTGACACCCTACTGACTGAGCCACCCAGGCACTGCACAAATAATCACTTTTAACATTTTGGTATTTTTGCTTCTAGCCTCTTTTGCCCTATGGATACATTTTTAAAAATTCCATACACATGATTAATAAAAAACAAAATTCCATGGATGTATGGATGTATGTATATCTTGTATATACTACTTTGAATCAGGCTTTTTTCACTTAATGTGAAAATATTATTTTTCCCAGGTCTTTATAAATGTTGTCATTTATGTCTGTGTGATAGTACACTGAGTGGGTTTAGCCTAAGCAATTAGCCACTTAGTTGTGGGATTATGTTGAGTATTTCACCTGCACTGTTTTTGAAAATCAAATAGCAACAACAACAACAACAACAACAACAACAAAAACCTGATTGTCCTAGATGGCCCAGAACAATGGCTATATAGCTTAGTAGTCTATTATATTATTCACATGGAAATGTGAGGGGGAAAAAACACATGAGGAGTATATATTAAACACATGAGGAGTATATATTAAACTCTAATTAAGGAAGTGTTTATGAACAGCCAACAGGTCAGTTAGAAGTGAAGGCTGGTAAATGGAGTCATTTGTTTTATAAAAGTACCTCAGAGATTTAAGCCCCATACCCTCAATTTTGAGTCCGTTTTGATTTCATGAGTCAGGCCATGATACACCATGATTTCAGTGTTCAGTATGAGACATTAAGTCTTCTTTATTCAATTTACAGAATCTGTGAAATAGGACCCCAGTCAACCTAGAAAACTCTGCTTGTCTGTTTAGATATTTATGAATAATCTTTCAATCCTGAGTAGTAGAATCTT
Source organism: Vulpes lagopus (assembly GCF_018345385.1). Classification (NCBI taxonomy): domain Eukaryota; kingdom Metazoa; phylum Chordata; class Mammalia; order Carnivora; family Canidae; genus Vulpes; species Vulpes lagopus. Next base: position 72,759,122 of record NC_054833.1, on the reverse strand, counting down.
TGTAGTTGTAGATTAAAGGTAAATGCTTCCAAAGTTCCTTGTTTTTTTTTTCCTTTAAAAAATATAAGTAGTAAAAAATGCATTCTTTTTCTCCCTGAGGAGGCAATTTGGCATTGGACTCTGGAGCCAGACAGCCTGGGCTTACTTCCTGTTCCTCCACTGACTGCAGGGTGACCTTGGGCAAGTTATTTGAGTTGTCTGGGTGTCAGTTTTCTCATCTGGAAAATGGGAATAATGCTACTCATTCATAAGTTTGTTGGAACGGTTGAAATATGTTAAAACACAGTAGAGATTCAGTAGTGTTAACTACAGTATTATTGTTTTGACCACGCTCCTGACTCTGCATGTTTAGGGCTTTAGACCGCTCAGTGGCATTTATAACATTCTTTAATATCCCTCAGTGAGCGACTTTTCTCTGAGCATTTCTTCCCCAACCGGCTTATGATAATGGGTACTAATACTGGCTACCACTTTGAGGGAGTACTTTATGCTGCATGCTCTACAGATATTATAAAATAGAATTCTCATCACCATTTATGAAGTATGCATTTTTTATTATCCCCTTTTCACAAGTGAAGGAACTAAAGGTTATAAAGTTTAACTAATGTGTTCAGGGTCATAAAATTGCTAAGTATGGATCTAGGAACTAAATTCTGGTCTGGCTTGTTTACCACTGCTCTGCTTTTGTAAATTCCTTTAAGGAAGGGCCTTTTATACTTTTCAATTTCTTAATGAATTTTAGTGTAGTTCTCTGAACAATGTAAGTCTTCAGCAGTCTGCTCTTTTTCAGTAAGAATCATCTCGATGTGCAGGGAGAGCTCATGTATAGGTTAATCTGGCCATGAGCCCTGTAAGTTCTCCGTTGCATCTTGTGGGCTTTGTTCACCTGGATGTGCTCAATGACCAGAGAATCTACATCTTAACCCTTAAGTTCAGCATCACTCTCTGCATTTTTAAGCATGTGCAGTAAAAATTCAGCACTCTTCTTGGGCCACCGACCCTGTGTCCAGCCCCACTGTTTGGCCTGTGCACACCTACCAACTCAACCGTTGTAGCGATGGAATGGCACACACTGCTTCTGCAAAGTGACATTTTTCAGAAACCCGGTGGCTTTTCAGATATGCATACCCTTGATGGCCTGGGCAGTTTCACGTGTGTTCTTACAGTGAACACGAAGATTTGAACCTCTCGATTTGCATGACTTTGTAGGGTTTTCTGGGTCCAGCGAGTAGCGAACCATTTTTGGAGGTCACCTCAGGCCACTCCAGGCTGTTTTTTTTTTTTTTTTTTTTTTTTTTTAATGAATGAATGAAGAAATGATCCTGTGGATAGGAGAAGGTGGAACTTTTCTCCAGAAAAATAAAAGTATTGCTTTTTTAATGACCATGAAATTATGAGTTGTAGAATTGTGTTCTGCTCTGGATAGAACATTGCATATGAGGGAATGATAGATTTTTAATTTTTGCATGTGAAACTATTTCATATGAAACAAGTTTTAGATACTCTGTATTTGAGATCCTGATTTGAGAAAATCTAGATTAGCATTATGTAGGTAATTATTGAAACAGCTCTAATTTAAACAAAGGCTATAACTAATTCTAGGTCTGGTTTTGGCCATTTGTTTAATAGACATTTATTTAGTGTGTGCCTTGTGTCACATCCTCTGCCGGACGCTGAAGGCTTAAGGATGAATATGATGGTTCCTTTGACTGCTCTGCCTTTGCTCACCGAGGTCCAGCAGTCTTTGTATTTGCTGGAGAGAGGATTTTATTCACTTTTATGGTTTCAGCTACTCCTTGATGCTAATGATCAATGTATATTTAACCCAGATCCTTTCCTTTTAGCTCATTTCCTTGGCTCCTTGCTGGATATGTCCATGTAGATGTTTCAGACACCTTCAAACTAAATTTGCCATCTAATCCCCAACACCTCCTGGGCCCCAACTTTGTATCTTATATATTTTATCTCAGTTGGTGGCACCACTGTCCTCTCCTTCATCCAAACTAAAACACCAGAAGTACACTCTGATTTCTTTTTCTCCCTTACTTTTGACATTTAGCCAGTCATCAATCCTGCTGATTTTCCCAGCTAAAATAAATCCTAAGAACTGTGAAGGATTTGGGATTTTATCCCACTTGCAAATAAGTTAGTTAGCCTGGATCAGTTTTATGGATTCTGGCAGAAGAAACAAGATTCCCAGGTTAGAGACAAAGGAATTTATTACTGATAGCAATAGCAGTAGCCAGACTGTTAGCATCTTCTTGCATCGGTTTGTGTACAGTGAAGGCCAGATGACACCTACACATGCAGTACATGTGTCGGTATGTTAACAAGTCAGTTGCTGCGTCTAGACTATGAGCTTTGTGAGGATGGGCTGTCTTATTTATCTTTGTGTAGCTGGCACATAACACAGGTTGAAAAATTGTCGAATGAATGAAAGAATAAAAAGAGTTCATGGTCTACTGGGGTGTGTGGAGGCTGGGGAAGAGGGATGGAAGGCAGTTAAGTAGCTTAATAACAGTGAAGGGAATCTGAGTAAGTGTTGGGCTGAGGTGAAAATTAGGTCCTATAGGAGTCTAGCACAGGGAGTTTGCTCATTGAGTAAGTTCATGTGGTTAGGAAGCCTGTTTAAAGTTATCTATTGAATGAGAGAAAGCAGCCCCTTCTATGTGATTCTAAGTATTCCCTTCCCTAAAACAAGCTATTGCAAATGGAAGGTCATGCAATCTGCCTCCTTGTAAGATTTTCAGTTCCTCAGAAGACAATGAATTCTCTGTTACCTGGTGGAATTGATAGAGTGGAGCTGCTTTTTAATTAAATTGTCTCTGCAACAGAAAGTGACTTTATCTTTCCTTCTGAAGTCCCCCAGGTCTCTGAGGCCTGGCTCAAATCACCCTCCTTGAATTTACTGTCCTACTGGTACACCCTGAATTATGAGTTATGATTTTATGTGAACATGTCTAGTTCTGTAATGAGATCGAGACTCTTTGGGAATTTATATTTGTTTCCTGAAATGTTTAATGTTGTGCTTTTGAATTATGAAGTCTCTGCACATATATTTATTGACTGACTGGGATTCTCCATGTATGTGATAACAACTTTTGAATAATTAGAACACAGTCCTAGTCTCAGAATGTCAGTAATCCCCAGGACTTCAGATTCCCTATTATAGGAGCTTCTCAATGCATGTTATTAAATGTCTAATCTTTTTTTTAAGATTTTATTTATTTATTCATGAGAGACAGAGAGAGAGAGGCAGAGGTCCAGGCAGAGGGAGAAGCAGGCTCCATGCAGGGAGCCCGGTGTGGGACTCTATCCTGGGTCTCCAGGATCACGCCCTGGGCTGAAGGCGGCAACTGCTGAGCCACCAGGGCTGCCCTTAAATGTCTAATCTACAACTTTCATTACTTTTGAAATAAGAAAAACTGAAGTAAGTGTGTGTGTATGCGGGTGTATATGTATAAAACTTTGGAAAATATTAATACACAAGTATAAAACCCTAAAATAACCTAATATTTAAACCTAGGGACAAATACTTTTAGTATTTATACCATGTTTCTAGTCTCTCTTCCTTTACTTTATGTTATTGCTTCTGTGTTCTCTCTTTCTCAACATGAAGTGGGGTCATATTTTACCACTCATCTGGCAATCTACTTTTCCCTCCTTCACATCAATAGATGTTTATTAAAAGTGATGGTGCTGAAGAATTTCTTGTAGCCTGCTGTTTCAGCCCTTGACCCACATTTCCCCTTGCTTGTCACTACCTGTCCTTTCTTGATTTCTGTTAGTTTCTCTGGACTGACTCACCATTGTGTTCTGATCTTTGATACCTGCATGCATCTTTATAATAAACTCTAATTTTTTGGAGCATCTATTGTGCCCCGAATACTTGTGTGTGTTTTAAACACTTTAAAAATCTGTCTTCTGATAGACTGAATATTTATAATATTCATTTTATAGGCAAGGAATTTGGTCAAGGGGTTTTCAACTGTAAAAGATCATGAAGGTGGAAGTTGATTTTAATAGTCTTTACGCCCAATTCCCTCTCTGGTATGTGAAATTACCTTCACTCTAGTTAGCTTGAAACTTCTTTTGGAATATTGATTTTTAGGGGCTGTGTCTAATCAGCTTTTGGCTCTATAATATCCCTCCAAGGACACCACAAGCCACACCCTTTAGCCAACATAGTGAATTTCATATGCTTTACTTGAGTGCATGGTGTGTGTGTATGTGTGTGAGTGATTGAGAAAAGTTGTGGCTCTTGCTTTCATTCCTTATGGTGCTGAAGTGGACTGCCCCTCACATCTGTTTTCAACCCCCAACCCCAATACCAGAGTTATATTCTATTAACTCAATGTACCTTTTCTTTGTAATTCATGTCAGTTTTCCTTCCAGCCACCTGCACAGTCTTTGGCTTTCTCTCTGGCTTGCTCTCAAGGCTGTGAGTAAGTTCTTTGTGTATTTGCTGTTTTTGATAACTTCAGCCCAAGATTTAATGTCAAAGTGAGGGCCCTATTAAAGATGCTATTAATCATCCGTCTGTGTTTGAAGATTTCTGTGTTGGCAAGTGAGTAGATAGAAGTAGCTGTATGTTTCCCAACCAGATGTACTGGTAGCTGGGATGGGGCATTCAGCTGAAGCACAGTCCTATCATGATTTGGCAAAGAATGGGACACTAAGATTAATATAATAATCCTTGCTTGTGATCCAAATTCATCAGCTGAATCATAAAGTGTTAGAAAGGACCTTTGAAACCCTCTACTCCAGCTGCATGATTTTGTACTTGAGGAAACTGAGGCACTAGATAAAGGAGGTGATTGAAAATTTTAGAATGCCAAGGCTGGGAGGGACTTTGGGGATGACCTCATCCTACTCTTTTATTTTATGGGGAAGGATAGTGAGGCTTAATGTCACACAGCTTGTTACTTCAGAGCAAAGACTCCACTGGATTTCTGGCCTCAGGCCCAGGACCAGTGACCTAGCTCAGTCTCCAGGGTGGATCTGTGGGATTGGGCTGGTAGGGAAGCATCCTTTCTCCTTGCATTATGGGACATGTTTACTTCTGGTTGGGGAGAAGGAAGTTTCTTTTGATAAGGTTATAAACAGGCTGAGTTCCCTGATATCCCCTTCAGGTTGGTCCCCAATGGTCTCTGTTTGAATTCTTTGTCTGGTGTTCTTACTTCTGCCCTCTCAGCCCTATGAAGGTCTTCTTCCTTGATAAATGGGACTGCCTTCTCCAGTGTTGCAGGTGTGAGGGAACCAGTGAGGGGAACCCAGGAGAGAGACAGCAAGGGAGTGAAGCAAGAGGTGCTGGCAGGTAAGAGGTGCTGGTTGCTTGCTTTGGGTTATAGGTTTTTAGAGGATTTCAACTTTGCAGTGAAGACAGGACTTGAAGAATCCCCTCTGTTTTCTACATCCTTCCCAAAGTATTTCACCCAAGAACTCCTATTCATTCTTCATGACCTAGCTCAGATATACTGGTTCACTCTTTTAGGGTGATAGCCTCTGTATTGGATTAGGAGAAAGATGGAGTTTGTAAAGAGGTCTTTCTGGTCCTTCTAGTACTAAAGCCTTTGGACAAGTGCCAGGGAGATTCGTCTTCCAGAGACTCCTGTGCTCTAGATGGTGGTGGAGGCTTCCTGCCAGATGGATCTGAGGCAGAGGACATGGATGCTGCTATGCTTGCATCTCCATGCGTCTGGCAGTGCAACAAAGAACTTCTGTCTGCCCTACAAGGCTGGGTTGGTAAAGCCCACCTCAGCTGAAAGCCACCATAATTTAGCAACTTGATAATTAAAATTCTAACATATGAAGAAAAAAACAAAAAAAATTCTAACATAGGAGTTAAAGAAAACGTGGGCAGTGTTACTGAAATATTGAAGTACAGCTGTCGTGATTCTACTATTGTCTCCTCCTACAGATCTGTGGCTTTCCCACACACCTTCTTTGTTTTAGGGCTTGATTCAGACATAATCTTTGCAGGAAATACATCCCATGTGTCTACTCATTGGTTGGATGATTCTTTTGTGATGGAGGAAATAAAAAGTACAGTCTTCAAATTACGTGAGGTGGTGAGGGGCATCTCATCTCATCAATTGAAGAGATAAACAGAACTCTTGGAAAAGGTACTTCTGGAGCTGCCATTTTGTTTATCTAGTGATTAAAAACATAAAGGCCAAATAGAAGAGAAAGCTTACAAGGCGATATTGCTGAGGTAGACCATCAACCTGTACGTATGGATTGATTTATTTCCTTGCATGTTCAGAGAAAATGGCCACTTGTCGCTTTCTGTTGTTAATAAAGAGGTCACTTTATCATTAAGCCTTTGAATCTGCATTTAATGGCTAAAGCAGATGGTTATAATTTCTGGCTTAGTGTGGCCACCTTATTAATAACAAAGAACTGATGGAAAGGAAAAGGCTTCTTCATTTTTAACTCCAGAAGCATAACACAAATGTTTTCCAGCCTTTCTTTGTGTGGAGAGCAGACCTAGTGACTGCAGTAAGATCCTGTTACACATTTGAAAAAAAAAAAAAAAACAACTTTTGCAGAGTGGAGGTAACTCCATTTGAATCCTTCTTTTGTTAAACTTTAAAGGGACACCATAACTATATGCTCCCCCTTTTGTGGGGAAGGTATTTTGAAGGAAGCTCCAGGATTATATTTGAAAGTAAATTAATATTTTAATAACATCAAGAAAACAGTAGAAAACATCCACCTCATTTCAGATAGAAGAGGTCTGTGGTACTTTCTAAAATTATTCTCTTTGCTTACACTGTTTTAAACTGGTTTTTGGATTTAATTACTAGGATTGGGTGGACGTATCATGTGTCTTATTTTGGTTCTTTTTAAATTCACTTGGAGTTTTGTGGAAAAAAAATGGCAAAAATGTAGAGTAGCAGATTTCTGCTTGATTTCATAGATGATACTCCCCTATAGTGAGTGGGAAAGAATTTGAAATCATGGCCACATTGGCAATTTTTTGTTACATTCTAGCATTTTGAGGCAAGTTTAGGGACAACTTACATTCATGAAGACAGAATGATTTAGAATCCTAGTGCACCTGGTAAACAAGGCCCAGAAATCATGGGAATTCTTCACCTAAGGATCAGAAGAGCACTTTAATTGACTGACTTACGGTAAGACTTATTTATATTTCAGGCTATTTGCCATATCCTGGGTTTTGATGGCAATGAACTCCTGATCCTTTAGATGAATAGAATGTTGTGAGTGTGCTGTCCCTGCCTCTGAAATAAAGAAAAAGCCCTGAATTTTAAGGATAGAAAAATCTTCAAAGATTACTTTGTATATTCGTTTTCAATTTTTTTTCTACTAATGCCTGTAAGAGGAGCTCTCCAAGAACCCATATTTAGAAATAGTTTGAATTTCAAATTATTAACAATTAACAATAACTATTTGGTTTTTCCATTTTTATTAATCAAAGATGAGTATAACAACCTATTCAGTTCATTTGGTCATTTGCTTGTCTGTTCGTTCTTTTGTTCATTCATTCAACATTTAGTCTGTATCACTTTTGACTAGGCACTGTGCTGGGGCATAGGGATACAAAGGAGTAGTGATGGCCCTCAGGCTTGTTACTATGCCAGAAAGAAGGGGTGGATATTTGTTATTCCTACACCTTCTCAGACTCCTGAATCTCTAGACCAATCCATGGCTAAGCTATCATGCTTTGTTTCTTTTTTCTAAATTTTGAAATATCATAAGTATATGGAAAAAATGGCTGCTAAATATGTATAAACACATAAATGATAGTATGGTTTTGCTTTTGTTGATTTTTAACCTTTTTTTTTTTTTTGAGAGAGAGTGTCTGTGCAAGTGAGGAAGAGTGGGAATGGGGGTTGAGGTGGGGAGGGACAGAGGGAGAAGGAGAGAGAGAATCTTAAGCAAGCTTCACACCCAGAGAGGCCATGGTGGGGCTTGATCTCACAACCCTGAGATCATGACCTGAGTGGAAATCATGAATCCAGATGCTTTTAATGGACTGAGCCATCTAGGCATCCCCAACCGCTGATTCTTAAGCTTTAAAAAGTAGATTTTTAAGCTTTAACTTACTGTATCTGACCTTCCACAGCTTACTCTTTTTGTTCAATGTTAAGTGTTTGATGTTTAACCTTGTTAATTTAGGACTACATGTTAATCTAGAGAGTTATTTTAGCTGGTGTGCAGTAACTATTATATGACCATTTCACAATTAATATATTCTGAACATTCTCCTGTTCTCTCTCTCTCTCTCTCTCTCTCTGTATTATAAACAATACTATAGTGAAAGATTTTGACCTCTCCTTCTGTGAACATGTGGGAAAATTTCTCCAGGCTATAGGCCTAGTAATACGGTGGAGTGTGACTATCGTTGGCTTACCTAGATGTTGCTGAATTGTGTTCCAAATGCCTTGTGCCACTGTGAACTCCTGCCTGCCATATGAGTCCCTTACATTCCTCACTTTTTCTAACTTTTGATATTAGAAGTATTTTTAGTTTTTGTTTATTCAATGGATATGAAATACATTATCATAATTTGGATGTACAAAGATATGTCAAAAGTTGAGTAAAGATGTTGAGCAAAGACTGGAGATTTCTGCTTTTCCTCTTGTTCCAGCTGTATTGCAGGGTGGGATTGAATTTCTGGTTGGATAGGGTCATTGTCATCAAGAGCTGCTTTGGCCTTAATTAGCTTGCTATGCATTCATTGTACATGGAACATGTTCTTGTGGACCCTCCAAAGGAAAATGAAGATGCAGAATCCAAACTTATAGAATCTATGTTGGAGATGCATGGTCACTAATAGCCTGATTTATGGTGGATTCTTTGTAAGAGACCTGGGTCTCTGCTCTAGCAGAGACTGCTGTCAGCTTGTCTTTGAGGTTTCGTGTTCCCATCCATAAAATAAGGGGTTGCATTACTCATTTTTTTCTTCAAGTGCTAATTTTTTTTTGGTCTCAAAATTCTGTTTCTAAATAGTAATGTTCCTTCGTACTTAAAAATATTTTTGAATCACTGATACTTGATTAGTCTTGAGAACAGAGAAACTTATGCAGGAGCCAGATTTTTAAAAAAAGTGAAGAGCAGATAAAAATGCTAAGAAGTCACCTTCAAAATTGCAACTGAAATTAAAACTATGTAGAAAAAGATCACTGTCGCTTGTCCATTAAGACAATCGGGGGAAAAAAAAAAAAGACAATCGGGGAGATAGCGCAACAATATATAACTGTGAGTGATTATCCCCCTCACTGCCCCATTTTTCTGTTTTACAAATTTTCTTTAATGGTCATATAGTAATATTCTTGGAATAAAATAATAAACATATGCAAACAATTATAAGCTCATTTGTTGGAAAAAAGAATGTGATTTACACAAAACATGTGTTGGGAAAAGGGGGAACACCTGTATATGAAAAATGATTTATAATAATTTCTTAGATAATTCCTATAATCCTTTCCTGGGTTAAAGTTGGTGGATGATAAGTGTCTTTCTTTATGTATTGCTGTTGGAAATATCCAGGAAAGATGAAAAACAACTAGACCAGCATCTTACATAAAAGCAGCGGTGAAGCCAAGCGTAGAACAATTCGAACTTCTCTCCTTTGGTTTTAAGACCAAGAAAGAAAGAAAGGAAAGCACAACTGAGAAGATTTTAACTATTAGATCGTGTAGGCTATCTCATTTGAAAGGCATCTGACAAATCCATACTATTTGTCAGAGCAACAATAAGACTGGGTATAATCATAATTTTCATTACATTGAGCATTAAATATCTGCATTTTCTTTCAATGCTGAGCACCCATGGAAGGTAAAAATAATGTTTCTGATTGATAGTTGAAGATTCAGATAGGTTAAAAAAATTGCCCCACATGAGGGGCCAATCACCGGTGCTACGTGGATTTACCCCAGCTTGTTTTGCTCTACTGAGGCATCCATGTGTCGCATCCATGTGTCGCATCCTTGCCCTGGGAAGTTCTCCTTATATAGAGCTGCAAGCTGCTCCTTTGCAACTTTTCCACACATTTGTTCTCATCCTGCCCTCCTGAGCACTCAGCATCAGAAGTCCATTCCCTCTTTCAATGACAACCCTTCCCATCCCTGAAGAGGGTTCTCATGCCCATTTTCCAGCCACCCCCTACAACCACCCCCTACCTCAGTCTGTCATTTCTGAAAAACGTGGAGAGGTGTTTTTATTCACAGATGCCTTGGGAAATTTCATGGTTTTTAGACTCATGCTGAGTTTGTCCAGATGTGCCAATATTTGTCTTATATGATATAAATTAATTGTCTAGAAGAGGAAGAAACCTTTGTAGACACTTACTCACTAATGCAAACCAGTTCCTTTGGGTATTGATGGAAGGGAAAAAATTCAAAATGAACCAGATCATTTTCACTGGGAGAGTGTAGAATTCACATCCTACTTTTAGGACAAATCTGTAGCATGACAGTTCAGTATTACCACATACTTTCACCATGGGAAACTCAGGCTGACATTTGTAATAGAGCCCAGCTTTTATGTGAGGACATTGCAGAGATGGAGAAAGCATGATACTTCCATATTTTATTACCAAGATCTGTGACCCAGTGTTTGCAGAATAAGGTGGCAAAGAAATTTGCAGCTCCCAGACTTAGAAGAGTTTTTTTTTTTAAAGATTTTATTTATTTATCTGAGAGAGAGAAACAGATAACGAGAGAGGGCATGAGTGGGAAGGGGAGGGAGAAGCAGGTCCCCTTTGAGCAGGGAGCCTGACAAGGTACTGTAACCCAGGTCCCTGGGATCATCCTGAGCTGATGGCAGATGCTTAATGGATTGAGTCACCCAGGTGCCCCAGAAGAGTATTATTATAAGATAAATAATTGTGGTAATATTGAGTTAGATTGAAATTTATGGAGAAACACAAACTTTTAGGGAGAGAATTTTAAGAATAAAGGGCTATGACATTGTCAGTGCCTGGCATTATATGCACCTGAGTTCTCTTTGAGAACCAGAATGAAAAATCTAGTATGGATGAACCTCAAAATATTAATCATTGTCACGGCCCTTCTTTCCTCATCATCATAGCCATTAACTTCAGCGACAATCGTTTCTAATGTTTTTTGAACACCTGTGATGTGCCTGGCAATGTGCTTTGCATCAAGTTATCTCAATGAATTCTCAAAATTCAGAACGTAGATACTATTGTTAGCCTTGTTTTACAGATAAGAAAACTGAGAGGTTCAGTATCCTGCTCAAGATCATGTACCTTGTGTGTAGCTGAGCCAGTTGTAGCTCACACTTTGCTCCTATACCTTGTTTCTTTCTTGGCAAATAGACTATAAATTGAACATTAAATAGCGCACTGGGGACACATTAAGAAGTCTTTTGTAAATGGAACATGAATGAACATTTTCCCAGTGTGAGATTTTCTTAGATACTCATTCTTGGAAAACTGTTAAACCAAGGCTTATTATAAAGCATCTATTTCCACATCCAAAAATACCTTTTCTATGTTAGTATAATTCTCTATTAAAATCACAGCATGAGGGCAGCACAGTAGCACAGTGGTTTAGCGCCGTCTTCAGTCCAGGACGTGATCCTGGAGACCTGGGATCGAGTCCCATGCTTCTCCCTCTGCTTCTGTCTCTGCCTCTCTCTCTCTCTCTCTCTCTCTGTGTGTGTGTGTGTCTCTCATGAATAAATAAATAAAATCTTAAAAAAAAACCATAGCATGAAGTGGTTCACCCTAAAAGATAAAGGCAACACAATTTAGTGTAAAACCAGTTTCTCAGGGGTAGGATGACATGAATTTTAGCTAGCAATGTCCCTAGCCCTCCCTGTGGCGTTGGTCTTGCCTCTTACTCAATCTGGATCTTAGTGTTCCCATCTGTAAAATGTGAGTGTTGAACTCTGATCATGAAATTTCCTTCTGGATTTGCAAAATGCATAGTGTATAGTGATTGTTAGCTTCAGGAAAAATAAGGTGCCTTGTTCTTTTTCTTTTTTTAAAAGATTTTATTTATTTATTCATGAGAGACACAGAGATAGAGAGAGGCAGAGACATAGGCAGAGGGAGAAGCAGGCTCCATGCAGGGAGCCCAATGCGGGACTTGATCCTGGGACCCCAGGACCATGCCCCAGGCCAAAGGCAGGCGCCAAACTGTTGAGCCACCCAGGGATCCCCAAGGTGTCTTTGTTCTTTAATGAGAATAACAGATATCCAATCTCATGCCAATCTCTTGCTTTGAATTTTTTTTTATTCATGGAAACTAAGGACGTATTACTGTCTGCTGCCTATCTCTGTTAGTCATTTCTCCAACAGACTTGTCAGGGCTTATCTGAATCTTAGCACCATTTAGGTGTGGCTGATTGCTTGGAAGGAGGAGGTCCTGACTTCTTCCTCACATGGAAAAATGAATTGAAATCCACTGAAAAACTGCTTGGCTTCTTCTTTCCTTGGTGGACTTTTCCACTTATTTTTCAGCAGGACTTTTTGGCGAAAGCGGGACAGGATGGACATTTAAAAAATGGGTGATAGTTGTCTGTCTCGTGAATTTCTTCTCTATTGGCTTTCTTCCCCAGCAGAATGAAGTGCTCCCTTCTCACAACCCTTGAACACACATCCGTTAGGGTTTTTCTTGAAGGGTAGTCGGTAGCCATTTCTCTTTTGCCTTCTCTGGATTATGAAACCATCAGGAGTACAGACAGAACATGCCTCTGCTTAGCTAGTATCTGGCATGTAGATGGTGCTCAGTAAATGGTGAATGAATGAATAAAGAAGGGAAAAATTGCATTTCCAAAAATATACTAATGAACAATGCTTTATTTTTTTAATTTTTAAAAGATTTTATTTATTTATTCATGAGAGAGAGAGGCAGAGAAGGCAGAAGGAGAAGCAGGCCCCATGCAGGGAGCCCGATGTGGGACTTGATCCTGGGACTCCAGGATCACGCCCTGGGCCAAAGGCAGATGCTTAACCGCTGAGCCACCCAGGGATCCCAACAATGCTTTAAATTATATGAAAATTTTCACTTATGAAACAGACAATTCAGATATTTCCTCTTTGACTATTTTTTAAAAAAGATTTTATTTACTTATTCATGAGAGACACAAGGAGAGAGAGAGAGGCAGAAACAGAAGCAGAGGGAGAAGCAGGCTCCATGCAGGGAGCCCGACGTGGGCCTCGATCCTGGGTCACCCAGGCTGAAGGCAGCGCTAAACCGCTGAGCCACTCGGGCTGCCTCTCCCTCTTTGACCATTCTTAACTTGATCTCCTTTGCCTGAAATACCCTTTTCCTCTCCTCTAGACAGGTGTGCTATTTGTTTGGTAATTAGTTATATAGTACTTCATGACATTTTTCTCTGTTTTATAATATTTTCTGGTTTTCAGTGATTTCTGACTTTATTTTTTATTACGGTTTGTTTCCATATAAAGGTTAAAAATTATTAGAGGACAGAGATAAATATTACATTTTATTAAATATTAAAAATTATCAATGTTAGTGCTTAATAATAAATATAACAGTTTTCCTGTTTATATTTCAAATTCTATTTTCTGTGTTTCATTTTTGATAGTTTTGACTTTTGTGTTTTCAGGTTCACTGATCTTTCTTTTCTTCAGCATCTAATCTGATGTTAATCTAATCCAGAGTAGTTTTCATCTCATACATTGTAGATTTCACCTAGAAATTTGATTTGGGTCTTTTCCATATCTTTAATGTCTCTATTATTCTTAAGCATATGGGATATAATTATAAGAACTGTTTTAATGTCCTTGTCTGTTAATTCTCACATCTTTTGTCAGTTTTGGGTGACTTTTGATTAATTGATTTTTCTCCGCATCAGGGGTTATATGTTCCTGCTTTTTGCATGCCTGGTAATTTTGATTGGATATCAGGTGTGTGAATGCTAGATATTTTTGTATTTCTGTGATGTTCTTTGTTCTGGGATGTAGTTAAGTTGCTTAGAAGCAGTTCAATGCATTTGGATCTTGCTTTTAAGATTTCTTAAGTAGGATTGGTACAGCACTCAGTCGAGGACTAATCATTCCTAATGACAGAGATAAGGCCCTTCTGTGTACTCTACTTAGTGTTTGGGGAATCATGGAGTTTTCCATTTTGAACCAATTTATGGATGCTTTCCCCCACAGCCTTGGGTAGTGGCTTTACATGCATGGCACAAGCAGTATTCCACTGAGTATCGAGAACTTCCTTTGGATCTCTGTGTAGTTTTCCCTTCTCTGGTACTCTTCCTTTTTCTTTCTTTCTTTTTTTCTTTCTTAAAGATTTTATTTATTTATTCAGAGAGAGAGAGAGAGAGAGAGAGAGAGAGAGAGAGGCAGAGACACAGGCAGAGGGAGAAGCAGGCATCATACAGAGAGCCCGACGTGGGACTCTATCCAGGGTCTCCAGGATCACGCCCTGGGCTGCAGGCAGCGCTAAACCGCTGCGCCACCCGGGCTGCCCTCCTTTTTCTTTTTACCATTTAACACTTTTATTTATTGACAAGATATAAAAATCCAAGTCTCTTAAACCTACACAGTCTCTCAAAATATTTGGCTGTGTCCACAAGACAGATTCTAGTTGCCTTGGTCTCCAGGGACTGGTAGCTCATTTACTCAACTCAGGATGTCCACTTGAGTTCTCTCTGCCCCTATACACCTCCACCTGGAAACCCTCTCAGGTAGTAAGGGGAGGTTTGTAGGACTCACTTTGTTTCTCTTCTCTCAGAGATCACTGCCCTTTGCTGCTTGTTATCCAGCTCTTCACAACTGTCCCTGTTAGTCCATGTTGGACAGAAGTGGAAGTGACCTGTTTAATTCTTTTTGCCTAGACTTAATGTTCATTCTCAATTTCCAAATCTCACTGTTCCTGACTCTATGACCCTGGGTGAGGAACTCTTCCTCTGTGTCTCCATCATATCTGTGCTCACCAGCACAGCACTTACCTCCCTGCCTTATTATTATGGTTTTTTCTCTCTCTTTTTCCATCAGATGTTATTTCCTTGAGAGGAGGGAATGTCTTTCATCTCTGTTTTCCCACATCTAACATAGTAGTCCCAGGCATTTAACACTGGATACACATTTGTTGAATGAACGAATTAACAAATAGGCTTCAGTTTTCAAAGTTATCCGTTTATGAACAACTTTCAGAAGCTTTCTTTTAGCAGCAGATAGATTGTATTTTTATATGTGCAGTTGAAGTGTCTTTTAAATTTTTAGATAATCAAGTGCTTTTGATGGCTTAGATCTGGTTTTTATCTGTTTTTTGTAAACACCATTAGATGGTGTTATTAAAGTCCACCTAACGCTTAAATAAAATGTGAAAGTAAATGAACATAGAAGAGAATAACCATATCATAGACAAAATGAAGACTTACTTTTAGGTAATCCAGGTTATGGTTGAACCCCAGGTGTGGCATATCCCAAGGCTGAAATTTGGTGAGGTGGTATTCTTATCTCAAGTGGCTTTTCCATGTTGGATGTACTTGGATCACTGTTATCTGAGTCTACCACAGCTGGTCTGCAAATAGCTGTGAGTCTATGCATTCTTATCAACTAGAGACAATTGACAGTGGATATGTGCCACTGGGGCCATGGTCAAGTGCAAGTCCCTACTATATTTGGATCTTTTAGAGTTGGTAGAATGAACCATATTTGGTAAGCCTCTTAAGACTATCTAACTCTGTTTCCTCTTCAGCTCTTGGTTACCGGAGGTGCCTCTGGAGTCCTCCCTCCCCCCAGCCATCCCCATTACACAGTCGGCATGATGGCAGTAGATTGGGGCTTGGGTTCTTCTAGACTCAGTATTTTTTTTCTCTGCAGTAGGGATAGTGAGATTTAACTTGGCAGGTTATTATGATGATTAAATGAAATAATAAATGTAAGTTGCCTATCATGGTTTAGGCACACAGGCCCGGCTCCCTGTTTCCCCCTCAGCCTAGTATAAAAGGAAGCTCTCTGCCTCTAACGTTGAATCTTATTGACTAGCTACCAATATACAGACACTTGGAGTTATATTGCATCTGTATTTCCTAGCAGCTTTTCCTTTAAGTTTTAGTGTACATTCCTTTACTTTTAGGCCAGATGTTTATTTTCCTGAAATGGTGTTTTCTTGACTTAAAGTACAGTCTTCTGCTTTTCTTTGTTTTTACTTCTTTCCCTGGTGATCAAATTGTCTAAATCTACCTTTGTCCTTCCTTCTTCTAATCCATGGCCAAGGCAGAGGGTGGCTTTAATTTACAGGAATGCTGTACCTTAGCTAAGAAATTTCTCATTCTACCTCTCAGTTATTGATTAAACCTTTTCCTGATGCACAAAGGAAGACTGGATGTATTTGCGTATTTTCCTAGAATGGCACAGTGATTCTGTGGCTAAACCAAGATTAGACCTTGCAAGTTCTAAAAATCTGAACTTTTGCCTTAAAGAGTAAACTGTGTTGCCTTCAAAACTACTAGTTGAGTTTAACTTTCAAGTGTACTTTGTATTTAAATCTGATGATAGTGTTGTTTTTCCTTTTGTCTTGTTTAGATGAGGGTATCAAACCTTTTGCTTTGCTGGTCTGGTACAGCTGCCCTGACTGTGACCTAGGCAGCAAGTTTCTTGATGTTGTCAAGAATGCTAATTAAGATATTTATTCTCTTTTGCCCTACTGTTTATGATACTTATAATTATGTCTATCAAATGATAAGCTCTATTATCTCCCACTATATGAATATAGCACTCTATACATAAAAAACTATGAATATGTGAGTGTGTAATTGAATAAATCAACTATATTTATATAGTTATTAGTTTAAAAAGTCTCCAGGTTACTGGTTTAAATGTATGCAGTCTTGGGATATGAGATAGGATAATTGAATAGGAAATTAGACTGCATTGTTTTCTGACTGTTTGTGGGTTCGGGTGTCACCTGGTCTCAAGGAGGGCAATTGGCCCTTTCCTAGTCAGTGTTTCCTTGAAGAACAGGCCTAATGAGGATGAGGATCCTCCCATTCTATCTTTCTGACTCTTTTGTTATGCCCCTGTCAGCCTCTCCAACTTCAAATTCATTTTCTCTATGATATTTGTCTGTTTTGTTGAAGATTTAGACCAGAATGCTGTGTGCCTTGCTGCAACCTGCAGCTCTATTAGCTTCTCCCATTTCCTTGGAGTCAAGGCCAGTCACTCGTCTTGGTGTTTGAGGTCCCTCTTGCACTGGCCTTTACTCTAGACATCTAATCACATTTCATTTAGTTCCTCCACAGATACCCTGGTCTTGCTCTTCTCCTCAGGCCATTGATCATGGTGGGCTCTCATCATCATACCTCTTTGCCATTGCCCATGTGGCTCCCTTTGTCTGGGTGCCTTCTACTGCCTCTACTAATTCTGTAGAAAAGCTTCTGTTCTTTAACGTCCACTTTAAAGTAGCTACTCTTTAATGAAGTGATGCTACTCCCCCCCCCTTAGCCCCTTGAATCATTCTACAAAGTCTGTTTGATTTTTTAAGTTAAATATTAAATATATAATCGAATGTTAGCACATGTTGATTCCTTAGAATGGTACCACTAAGTTCATGCTTAGTACTTAGAGCACTTAGTCATTATTATTACTTTATTTGAATCACTTCAGTCATTCATTCATGCAACAAGCAAATATTTCCTCTGCAGGTGCTGCTTCAGGTCTGGGGACTCAGAAATGTGTAGGACTTAGAACTTGGGTACAAGTAGTGGGGGTGATCACCTGCCAGTTCACTGGAGAGGGATGCTGTGGGAGAGGTTGGACAGTTTTCAAGGCTCTCCTGGTTGTCACATTTGAGGTTTCTGATGTGCTCTCCTCCAATGTCTTGGTTAATATAAGAGAGTAGAAAGAGGAAAGGCTTCACACTGAGTGGATGTGGATTTGAAAGTCAGCTGCTTCATGTGCTAGTTCTGTCAGTCCCCACTTCTTAAGATGGAGATAACAGAGTATTTGTCACATGTCATTATGAACTAGGTCCTGGGCTAAGTGCTTTACCCTTGTGATTTTATGGACTCCTCAGAATAGCTCTATAAGGTACATCCTGTTAATATCTTTATTTTACAGATGAAGAACCAGGCACAGAAGGGTGGAAAAAAAAATGGCCTGACTGATGGAGCTTTAAGCTGAGCTCAGGCCTGTCAGAGTGCAGAAGCCACAATCCTCCTTATCATCACATCACATCATCATGTGTCTAAGTATGTTAAGATCTCTGGCACACAGTTCAGATTAAACAGCTATTATTATTATTACTATTATTATTATTATTATTACTTTTCTTGTTCTACAATTTACAGTTTTCTTTACCATACTGCCTAACACTGAGTTATATACATTGTAGCTCTTCAATAAAACTTTATTGGATTTAATTGGTTATGGATTTTGTGTGTGGGAACGTGGGTAACTCTGAGTCTCTAAAGGGAAATGCGTAATAGAATAATATCTTAAAATGGGGGAAGTTACAACAATATAAAATAGCAGCCACAGAAGCAAACCAGTTAATGAGATTCTGTATTGGAAAGTTGGAAAGAAATGAAAAAGAATTGAAGAAACAGTCTGGAGGTTGACAACACTTGAAAATATTCTGGCCAGCAGATAGTATTCTTGAGCAAAAGTAATAGAGATGATGAATTACTTAGTTATGTGGCCATCCCTTATAATAATAATGACAAACAGGAGGCTGTGAAGTCTTTAAAGTTCAAAAAAGTAACTTGTCTTTCTGCCATCTCTTCCTGTACCTGACACAAAGTTGGTCATGGCAAAGGATTCTGTTTTGCCTGTGATGTTTTGAGTGAATTGGGTTAGGTTGTCTTGAACATGACTGTACCAGAAAACAAAAGCCTTTCACTCCGCGGAAAGGGACTTTGCTCTGGGGAAGAGCACAGCTTTCCAGGAGGAATCTGGTACTGCTGAGACCAGGAACTTCTGTCTTTTTCCCACTCCCCTAGTGTTTTGCCAGCAGAACAAGGATATTATTAGTTTTGTGATGAAACAAAGCTGCACATTGGGATGTGGCTGCCAGAACTTTTATCTTTATGGTTTTCTTGAGTTTGTTGGAAAAATAATTAAATGCTGCATATGCAAATTGAGTGTAACTTTTTCACTTTACAAATAGTCAAATAGCCCTTGGGATTTTGTCTCTTTCCCTCTCCTTTAGCGATTGGTCTGTTCTAGCCTGTGTGAGTTTTGCCTCCTCAGGAAGGCCAGAAAGCCAGGTTGGATAGCCAAGGACATTCTGTAGCAGTGCCTGGTTACACTAGGAGACAGCTCTAGGGAAATTATCCCTGCCACCGTGTCCAACACATTGAACTGACTGGACTCAAGAGGACGATACCCAAATCCCACCAGAGTCCGCTTCATCTTTGGGCTTGCTGGGAAATCGTGTTCCAGAGAGTAGCTTCTGCTTCACATGCCTCCTTTTTCAGCGGTGTGTTTTGCAGAGGGGTTTGTGATTGTCTCATCATAGGGAACCTGGGAAATAGAGTGTTTTTGAATTTTACTTTGAGATGATGGCCCTTATCAATAAACTGGAAAACCACCAGGATGTCGAGAAGGATGTTCAGAAGGTTTTGGGGAATCTGGAAAGACAAATGTCCCTTCCAGTCAGCCAGGGGGTTGATATTGGGCTTTCTGTGACAATATAGGGCTTCAGGATGGAATGGCCCTTCCTGACAAGTCTAGGGTTGATTTTATGCATTTGCTGAAGTTAACATAAAATTTTAAAATAGCATATTCTTTATAAAAGTGAATATTAGTGACATTTTAATTCAGCTTAAGCAGTACATAGTGAGTGTCGTATAA
Source organism: Vulpes lagopus (assembly GCF_018345385.1). NCBI lineage: Eukaryota > Metazoa > Chordata > Mammalia > Carnivora > Canidae > Vulpes > Vulpes lagopus. The sequence goes on along the minus strand of NC_054833.1, from coordinate 72,739,351 downwards.
TTTCCATTTATTATCACTTTTTGCATTTCAGGATCTTTCTTCCTGCAAAGTTTCAGTGAAATACTGAGAAATACATTTTGCTTTGTTATAGGCAGGATACATTTCAAAAGGCTTTCTTCCCCCTCTGTGTCTGATGCATCTGCCAAATGCCTTGACTTTATGTCTTCCATAAGCCATCTGATCTTCCTGTGGCCCTGGAAGAGGCATATCTTTGAAAGTGGAATTTTGAATAAAGAAAGCTGGCAGTTAGGGAGTGATAGCCAGGCTTGACGGCTTCTTCTTTATTCCAGCCTGAAGCTACATGCTGCCTCTTCTTGGAACTTTCATCTGCCATTGAACATCTCTTTTTCTTTCTTTGTGTAAATTCTGCCCTTTGGTATAGGTGGCATTTGTTATTTAACTCTGATATAAACATGTGGCTGCTCTGTGCCTCAGTGTCATCATCTGTAAAATGGGGCTGTATTTCCTGACTTACTTCAAGGTTATCAGGAGGATTAAGTGATAATGTACAAAGAAGCCTTTTAAGAATTATCAAGTATAAAATAAATGTAAAGCAACTATAATTAATTACTTTAGCTTCTATTATTTAGTTCTATTTTGTGACCTCAAAAAGTTTGACTCCTTTTAGCTCTAATGAGGGAAGCATTTTGTTTCATTATCTTCTTTTAGAAAAGTTAAGTGCTGTCCACTGTCACAAAGCAAGTTACTGTAGAAGCAGGTCAAGGGCTCCGATCTCTTGACTCATAGACCAGCAGAATGCTCAGGTTTGATGGCTGCTTTTTCATTTGCATTGTGTTTTTAGTGAGATGTACCAGTCTCCTTCGGGAGGCTAACATAGTACCTTAGAAGAAGCAAAAAACATGGTGTCACTTTCATTCATTTTAACCCTCTTTTATCGTTGCATATCTGTGGCTCCATGTGCTGGGCTGGGCTGAAGGTAGGAAGAATAGATGACTAGGTTCTGGCCTCCAGGGGCCTCTAGTGGAAGGAAATGAGCAAATCTGAGGGGTTATTTTATTTTATTTTATTTTATTTTATTTTATTATTTTATTTTATTTTTTGCAAATCTGAGTTTTTGTCTCTGCTGCTTACTCACAGGATCTAGCTGGGCAAGTCATGTACATCTCTGGGTTCAGGTTTCCCAGCTGCCCAGTGAGAGCACTGGAGTAGATGTGCTGAATGGTCACCATCACTAAGGCTTCTTCTGATTTGTCACCATCTATAGATCTTTATGACTCCAAAGCCTTCACAAACTGATGGCATATTTTTCTTAATCATTATTTATGATAAATTTCACAGGCTCACTACATTCTCTAACACCCAAAACACTACCATTGTATTGAAATGATTAGTGACACTTTTTAGTTAACCAGTCAACTTTGCAATAATAGCAAAATGGGCATCTGATGGTGATTTAATCAGGGGCATAAAAGTTAATACCAGCATTAACTACTGCTCTCTGCACTTCTGTAGTACTTTTCTGATACAAATCTTTATATTAGGTCATTTTCCTTAAAAAGGACTATAGAATAATAGCTAACATTTATTTTGTGTTTGCTTATGTGCTAGGAAGGTATATTGTTCTAAATGCTTTCCATGTGAAGACTCATTTATCTTTGCAACATTTTGAAGTACCCCTGTCTCTGTCTTGGGGTAAGAAAATAGGAACAGAGCAGTAAGTAAAATTTAAGATTACCCAGCTGTAAGAGACAGAGGCAGGACTGGAAGCCTCTGCAGCTGCATTTTTCATGGCTGGATGATCGCCTAAATGAAAGCTGCTCACTCTCAGCTCAAGTCAGAGAAACTGGAGAGACTTGCTTGTTATGAGGCTACGAAATAAGAAAGCAGCTGAATCATCTTACTTGCAGCTCTAAACTTGGCTAGATCCTTAAGCATGAGGGTTCTTACTATGTGAAAGTGTTCTTAGTCTGGATTTCATGTCTCCAGTGACTCATGAATTCTTGGAAATCGTGTGCAAATTGCATTTATGTGTCCCTGTGTGTTGGTGTGAGTGGGGGTAGGTTGCTTGCCGATTTCCTGCCTGTTATCAGAGTGGGCCCCTTCTGCCACTGGTGTAATTTTAGCTGTGCAGGTCCTCATCAGGCCTAAATCTGTGTGGATATTCCAGGCTGGAAGTTTGGGCATAACCACCTACTGAACAATCGAGTGGCTGTGGGAACATAGAAGAGACTTTCCACATGTCCATCTGCTGCGCAGAGCTTTGTTGCTTTGGTACAGTTGGACGGTGCTCTTTCTCCTCTTGATGGCTTCCAAAGTTTTCAATCATTTTTTCCCCTCTTAAAATTTTGGAACACCAGGGTTTTGAGGATTTTTCATTTTGTTTTGTTTTATCTCTTCCTTATAGGTTTTGTTCAGAAATCAAATGTTCCTAAGCTTTTTATTACTCATCCAACCCATGAGTTCAATTTCTCATTTAACTTTTATGATTTTGTTGTTTTTAAGTGCTTTCAAAACCATGTAAGAATGTTTTACTGTATACTAATATAAGAACAGAGTGGTAAAACCAGATAATCTAACAGAAAACTTACACACGCACACACATACACACTCATGGGCAATTTAGTTTCTGTTCACAGAAATGAGTGTATCTGTTAGGGCAAAAAATTTTAGGGATGTTATTTTGGTAGCTGTGTTATTTTATATCACCTATTTTTTCCTAGTCTCTGTTTATAGTTGATTACTCTAGATCTTTTTAGGAGGATGACACATACTATGCTAGAGATGACAAAATTCCACTACAAAGTAGGTTTGTTCTGCTCTTGGTTTAGATGAGTAATAGAACTGGCTTGTTTTGTTGTCATCTATAAAACTTTACCATCTATCTTATCCTTACCCATTACAACAAACTTTTAATGTTATTCAGTGTGATCTTTAAGGATATGAAGGCATTGCCTCTAGAGACAGGCTTGGGTTCTGATCCCAGCTCTGTCGTTGACAAGCTGTGTGACTTTGGGCAAGTTTATTTAATCTCCTGGAATCCTCTTTTCCTGATCCATAAAAGGGGAAAGTAATAATTATATGTTGCTCAAAGGGTTGTGAGGAATGATATCAGGCATGTTTATACATTTACCATAGGCTTCTCCCATGGTAAGCATTTGGTAAGTAATTATTGTTGATTGATTGTTTTTATTATTATTATTGTCATAATAACATATATATATGATAATATTAACATCACCGTTAAATTAATATGTGTAATATGCCTAATATAGTGCCTGGCACATGAATGGGCACCAGACAAATATTTTATTGGATTTGACTGTACATAGTTAGCTTTTCTGACTGAATCCGACTAGAGGTAACTTTTTATTTATTAGATTAACAAGGATGAAATTGCTGAATGGAACGAATGATGGCTCTACCTTCAAGTCAACAAACTTCGTAGCAAGGTGATTTTGAAAGCAAACAATGAAATGTGGCAAGTTTGGTGGGGAAAAAAACAAACCTCAACAACCTTGGAGCTCTTTTTATTTTTATTTTTATTTTAAAAATTTTTTTGAAGCCCTTTTAAGGAGCAGCAGTTGCCTAGTCACCCTGATTGCTAAAATTTTGCTTCTCTCCCTTGAATGAGGAGAGGGGAGGAGGGAGGGGCAGAAAGGTTACTGGTCGTGTTCATTAATTTTCTTTCAAGAACTGCCACATGTCACCAGATTGCCCCCCGGCACCAGCGCTGTTTGGCTGTCTTCTCTTTGCCCATGAGAAGCCAAAATGTTAAATTGGTGGAGCTTACTAGATCTGACAGAGAAATTCTTCACGTCTGGCCTGGATGTCTAAGTAAATTTGGTGTACTTCTTGTGGTCTGGGGCAAATGCTGGAAGCTATTAGAATTCTGAACAAAACCCTCCATTCAAAGACTGCTCGTTTCCTGCTGGGGTAATCCAAGTATCAAACACGAAGAAATATGGGCAAGGAGAACATGGCTGTTCAATGCAGAACCCACCAAGGTGTCTACGACATCTCCCCAAATGACTTAGAATGTTACTTCCACTTGATCATGGTGAATAAGTCGTTTCTTTTGAAAATAAGAGCTCTCCTTTTCCTGCGTCAAGTATGGATGAGAACTGCTTGGATTTCTGCCTGTCAGTCAAAGTTAGGACAGGGCAGCTTGCTCCTTCCCTTCAAGTTCTAGGGACCTCTGTGTCTGTTTCTGTTGTTTTGTTTTGTTTTGTTTTCTAATCATATCTTTTTGAGTTTTCCAAAATCACAAAGTATCTTTCATTAGC